>NC_090368.1:1464252-1764252 GCF_035084215.1 Heptranchias perlo | reverse complement strand
CACTGACAACAGGTTAACTGGTTATTTAACTCATTGCTGCTTCTGGAACTTGGCTGCCATGTCTCTACGTAACAAGTGTCACTGCACTTCAGAGTAACTCATTGTTCCTCTTCATTGACCTCTGCATGAACTCACCCATTGTTTACTTAACAGCAATTAGACTTGGTAGCCTTAAAGGGACACACACCCACACTTTAGCAGCTGATTAACGCATTGTGTTTACATGGTGTAGTGTTCCTGTCCTTATAAAAGAGTGCATCCTCTGACATGCCCCGAGCAGCGTTGTGAGAGATTCCCTGGTTATATTTGTGTCCAGCGGGTGTCCATCAGACTCCAGATTTTACAACAGATGCAGAACAATCTTTTATATATGAAAAAAATTTGAAAGGGATCCAATCATTTCTTCTGTCCTGAAGCTAGAATGTAATTGATTGCTTGAGTTTGCCAGCAGTTCCAGTTCCTGTTCAGACGCCTTCCCCACACGGAGTACCTGAGCAGGATTCTTAAAGGGACAGTCCACATAAACACAGCTCCATCTTAATAGCCCAACATCTCAGACTTGCAGAGACTTGCATTTCTATGGCGCCTTTCACGACCTCAAGACGTCCTAAAATTATTTTACGGCCAATGAAGTACTTTTTGAAGTGTAGTCACTGTTGTAATGTAGGAAACACGGCAGCCAATTTGTGCACAGCAAGATCCCACAAACAGCAATGAAATAAATGACCAGATCATCTGATTTTTAGTGATGTTGGTTGAGGGATAAATTTGGCCCAGGACACCGGGGAGAACTCCTCTGCTGTTCTTCGAAATATTGTCCGTGGGATCTTTAACATCCACCTGAGAGGGGCATACGGGGCCTCAGATGACCCAGTGGGTAATTGCACCACCCAGTGTAACACTTAAGGCGAAAGATGCCAGGTTGCATCCCTGGTCTGCACTGAACGGGCTGATCGCAGCCGAGGGCAGAAGCTGGGAGTGTGAGAACTGGTCCAGAGAGGGGGAAAAAATCAGCCAGTGCTTCCCCCCCTCTCTCTTGCTGGAAAGTGCCTGTGTGTCTGGACTCTTGGTGAGGACAGGGTCAAGCACAGTTGTGATGCCCTCCATAGTCGAATAACCTGGCACCCATGGTCTAGTTTCGCATGTGGGCAAATTGCCCCAACGCCTTCGAGAGAGGAAGGGAGAAAATGGACAGGGGTTGGATGGGGTCAAATTAGGGGTCCTCTGTTTCCCAGTGGCTGTGGCCGTTAAGGTATTTTATTAATGTCCCGTAGGAGACGATGGAGAAACTAACGTGGCTCGCGTCAGAAAGGCGCCTGAGTCAGGAGGCTGACTCGGAGGAGGAGAACTCGCAAGAGGAGAACTCTGAGCCCGAGGAGGAGGAGGAGGGCGAGGGACTGGACCTCCTGCAAAAGGAGGAGGACCTGGCGGACGAGGCCGTGGGGGAGATGGCGGAGAAGGAGATGCGGAGCTCTGCGTTTCCCGCAGACCGAGGGGAGGTCGACGCCAGCAGCTGCTTACGAGGTAGGAGGCGCCTGCTTCTCCTAAACGTGCTGGAGTCTCACCATATGCACGCCTCGGCTAAACACTGGGAGCTCCCACACTGTTCAGAGCCACTCTGACCCTCTGTGGGTGCAGGAATTGCCCTGTGTAGCACCGAGCCTTACCGACCAGGGACTGTGCTGAGTTAACGTCACGGGCGCTGCAGGAGGCCTCAAACCCCTGGGATTAGGGAGGGAAAAGTGAGCCCAGGATCCTGCCTTTCTGATCACCATCCAACTGGGCCTGCGTCTGTGAGGACAGGATCGGGCTGGGCAGTGATGCCTCCAAGTCGAATAGCCCACTGCCCTCACTGTCCAAACTCGCCCATGAAGAATTGCCAACTAGGTAAGGTACCGGAGGGTGGCTGTATCCTGTTCAACCTGTACCCCAGCGAGAGGAAATCCTGCCCCTCTCTCCCATTACACACATGGCTCATTTCTAGGTTTACATGAACAATTAAATGGGCTCTCACGGTATGCGGATCCCGGATAAGATATTCACTTTATAGACCCAGTGACCTCTGCGTTTCTTCTATTTCAGATCACTTTCCCCTCTCTCTCTCCCCTCTGTACCTTATCTCTACTCTCGTCTTCCCCTCTGTTTTCTCTCTCTCTCTCTGTCTTGTTCTCTCTCTCTCTCTCTCTCTGTCTTGTTCTCCCGCTCAGTCCCGTTCTCTCTCCTTTTACTCTTTTCCTGTCCCGTTGTCTCTCTTCCTGTCCTCTCTCTCATCCCCTCTCTCACTCTTTGTCTGTCTGTCTCTCCATCTGACTTTCTTTCTCTCTGTCTCTCTCTCCCTGATTTTCTCTCCAATCTCCCTGTCTGTCTCCTCACTCCCTGTAGCTCTGAGCACTGTAGCTGTTATGATTTGTTTTATATTAGAGGCTCTAGACGGTGCAGGGTTGGATCGCTGATGCCATACACTGTGAAGTAGTGAGACACAGATTCATATATACTGACCCTCCCCTCCCATTCTGATCCCCCACTTTGACCCCCCTCCCTCCATTCTGACCCGTTGATCTTACTTGCGCTGCTGTGAGGAGCTATGAAGAGCGGTGGCATCATTACCCCTGCACCCCTCCTTGTGATGGATTGGGAGGGGAGGGAAAATGCTTTTGTAAGTTAATTGCATCCTAAGGTTGAGGTTCCTGGTTTTCAGAGGCTTGAGGGACATGTCAGTTGTGGGTCCCACATGTGCGTATTGCCCTTTTAATGGTTTAATACGAATGTACAGAATGCTTTGCCCAGTCGTAACCATAACCCTCACGGGATTTTGTGGACATCTCCCATCTTCAGGTGAGAGTCGGAAGCTGTCCGGTAAAGGCAAGGCCTCGTGCAGAACTCGAGCCAAGCGAGGGAGGAGACGAGTTAGCAAAGACACGTCCAAACTCTTACTGCTTTACGATGAAGACATTCTCAACAACGACCCTCTCCGGGAGCAGAAGGACATGGCGTTTGCACAGGCCTATCTCAGCAAGGTGAGGGGGGCTGTGCCCGAGCACGGCTGGGGGGTGGGGGGGACCGTGCCCGAGCACGGCATATCGGGGCGGGGTAAAGGGGGAGGGCGTATCGGGGCGGGGTAAAGGGAGGGCGTATCGGGGCGGGGTAAAAGGGAGGGCGTATCGGGGCGGGGTGAAGGGGAGGGCGTATCGGTGCGGGGTAAAGGGAGGGCGTATCGGGGGGGGGTAAAGGGGAGGGCGTATCGGGGCGGGGTAAAAGGGAGGGCGTATCGGGGGGGGTAAAGGGGGAGGGCGTATCGGGGGGGGTAAAGGGGAGGGCGTATCGGGGCGGGGTAAAGGGGAGGGCGTATCGAGGCGGGGTGAAGGGGACGGGCGTATCGGGGCGGGGTGAAGGGGAGGGTGTATCGGGGGGGGGTGAAGGGGAGGGTGTATCGGGGGGGGGGGGTAAAGGGGAGGGCGTATCGGGGCGGGGTAAAGGGAGGGCGTATCGGGGCGGGGTAAAGGGGAGGGCGTATCGGGGCGGGGTAAAAGGGAGGGCGTATCGGGGCGGGGTGAAGGGGAGGTCGTATCGGGGCGGGGTGAAGGGGACGGCGTATCGGGGGGGGGGTAAAAGGGAGGGCGTATCGGGGTGGGGTAAAGGGGAGGGCGTATCGGGGTGGGGTAAAGGGGAGGGCGTATCGGGGCGGGGTAAAAGGGAGGGCGTATCGGGGCGGGGTGAAGGGGAGGGCGTATCGGGGCGGGGTGAAGGGGAGGGCGTATCGGGGCGGGGTGAAGGGGAGGGCGTATCGGGGGGGGGTGAAGGGGAGGGCGTATCGGGGCGGGGTGAAGGGGAGGGCGTATCGGGGCGGGGTGAAGGGGAGGGCGTATCGGGGCGGGGTGAAGGGGAGGGCGTATCGGGGCGGGGTGAAGGGGAGGGCGTATCGGGGGGGGGTGAAGGGGAGGGCGTATCGGGGGGGGGTAAAGGGGAGGGCGTATCGGGGCGGGGTGAAGGGGAGGGCGTATCGGGGCGGGGTGAAGGGGACGGCGTATCGGGGGGGGGTAAAGTGGAGGGCGTATCGGGGCGGGGTGAAGGGGAGGGCGTATCGGGGGGGGGGTGAAGGGGAGGGCGTATCGGGGGGGGGGTAAAGGGGAGGGGCGTATCGGGGGGGGTAAAGGGGGAGGGCGTATCGGGGGGGGTGAAGGGGAGGGCGTATCGGGGGGGGGTAAAGGGGAGGGCGTATCGGGGGGGGTAAAGGGGAGGGCGTATCGGGGGGGGTAAAGTGGAGGGCGTATCGGGGGTGGGTAAAGTGGAGGGCGTATCGGGGGGGGTAAAGGGGACTGTGATGAACGGGGAATTAATCTCATTTCTTACCATAAGTCAGCCTTAATATCTTAAATTTATCCCCATGATTTTCCCTTTACTGGGCAGTTTATGTCAAACTTATTGTAAAAGGCTGGTGAGATGTGTTGGTTGTGGGTCTCAAACCCCCACCCTCACCTGCCCAGCTCAGGTACGTTTACCTCCCCCGGAATGTGGGATCTCAGTTGGATTACCTGGCCTGCTGTCCTTCATTTTCACTCCTGGCTGATCATCGGCTTGTTTCCTGTCGCTCCCCAGGTGCGGGAGGCTTTGCAGGACGTTCCTGGGAAGTATGAAGAGTTCCTGCGGATACTGTACGACTTTGAGACAAACCCGGATCAGCGGACCGCGGTCGACCTGTATGGAGACCTGTGCGACATCATCCGGGAGTGGCCACAGTTACTGAAGGACTTTGCGGCCTTCCTTTTACCCGAACAGGCTCTGCAGTGCGGACTGGTGAGAGCAGCAGGCGGAAGGGAATTAACCAACTGTTCAAATCCCAGGGAATACCGGTTCAGAAAGAGGAATTTAGGAGTATGAGGGACAGACGGAGGGATTTTTCCCACGTAAGGGACAACAGCCCAGCCCTAGTTGCCCTGGTGGGGTAAATGTTTGATAGAATTGAGTGGCTTGCTAGGCCACTTCAGAGGGCAGTTAAAAGCCAATCACATTGGACTGGAGTCACATATAGGCCCAGACCGAGTAAGGACGGCAGGTTTCCTTCCCTAAAGGACATTAGTTGGGGTTTTTACACAATCCGCCAGCTTCACCGTCTCCTTTACTGAGACCAGCTTTTTAATTCCAGATTTTTCAAACTGAATTAAAATTCTCAAACTGCCCTGGGATTTGAACTCACGTTCTCTGGATTACGAGTCCAGGCCAGTAATATACCGTACCCAGGACACATCGGGTGAAGAATAGATACTTGGGTGAGAGGCCCACGGGGCAGCCAGGGCCCGGAGAAGCTGCACCCCAGCGAGAGGCAGTACGTTAGGGAGCGGGAGGGGGAGTGGGAGGAAATGATCCCCATTGATCCGTGTACTGATCCATTCCCTTGCTCCGTCTCCGTGTTTTGTTGTCTCTTTCCCTCAGTTTGAGGAGCAGCAAGCGTTCGACAAGAGCCGTAAGTTCCTTCGCCAGCTCGAGATCTGTTTCGCCGAAAACCCATCTCATCACCAGAAGATCATCAAGGCCTTGCAGAGCTGTATGGTCTGCTCTCCGCCAGACGTGGCCGAGGTGAGGTGGGGTACAGCGCCCAGCCGTGGATCAGTGGTCCCACTCTCTCTCTCTCTCTCGCCTCTGTGTGGGTTCGAGCCCCACTCCAGAGACTTGAGCACATAATCCAGGCCGACGTTCCCAGTGCAGTACTGAGGGAGCGCTGCACTGTCAGGGGTTCCGTCTTTCGTATGAGACATTGAACTGAGGTCCCGTCTGCCCCTCTCAGGTGGACGTGAAAGATCCCACGGCCACTATTGGAAGAAGAGCAGGGGGGAGTTCTCCTCGGTAAACTGGGCCAATATTTATCCCTCAACCAACATCACTAAAACAGATGATCTGGTCATTATCACATTGCTGTTTGTGGGATCTTGCTGTGCACAAATTGGCTGCTGCGTTTCCTACATTACAACAGTGACTACACTTCAAAAAGTACTTCACTGGCTTTGGGACGTCCTGAGGTGGTGAAAGGCGCTGTAGAGTTGCAGGTTGTTTCTGGGCGAGGTTACGGGTTTGCAGTGCCCTGAGCTGTGGTTGTGATAATGTGCTAATAGAGGCTGTGCTGGACAGGGAGGGGAGAGACAGTGAATCCCCCTCTGCTCTTCACCATTCCTGTGCATCTGCTTCACTGTACAGAGGAGTGAGTAAAACCGCGGATTTCAAATAACACCTCCTTTAAGTCCGGAGGTGTTAACGGCCCTTCGACCCACTGCCTCCTGTACACACACTTCATCAGGGACACGTCTGATGGCTCAGTGAGTGAGTGCATCATCCGGGCCCCACACAACAGGGCCCTGAGTCTCTACCTGGGGCACCAATCACCGACCCTGGGAGTGTTTGATGGGACAGTGTAGAGGGAGCGTTACTCTGTATCTAACCCGTGCTGTACCTGCCCTGGGAGTGTTTGATGGGACAGTGTAGAGGGAGCTTTACTCTGTATCTAACCCGTGCTGTACCTGCCCTGGGAGTGTTTGATGGGACAGTGTAGAGGGAGCTTTACTCTGTATCTAACCCGTGCTGTACCTGCCCTGGGAGTGTTTGATGGGACAGTGTAGAGGGAGCTTTACTCTGTATCTAACCCGTGCTGTACCTGCCCTGGGAGTGTTTGATGGGACAGTGTAGAGGGAGCTTTACTCTGTATCTAACCCGTGCTGTACCTGCCCTGGGAGTGTTTGATGGGACAGTGTAGAGGGAGCTTTACTCTGTATCTAACCCTGTACCTGCCCTGGGAGTGTTTGATGGGACAGTGTAGAGGGAGCTTTACTCTGTATCTAACCCGTGCTGTACCTGCCCTGGGAATGTTTGATGCTGACACTTGGTGCCTCCAGAACAAATATTCACAAGTTTTTTAAAAAAATGGCAGATTTAAAATAGCTTTCTTTTTCCCTTCCCCTCTCTCTCCTTTGTTCCGACCTGCCTGCTGACCTTTCTTCCTCTGTCCCCCTGAAGCTGAAGGTGCAGGTGTGGCAGCTGCTGAAGGGCCATCACCACCTCCAGGACGAGTTCTCTCTGTTCTTCGAGCAGCTGCGGCCTCCGGCCAGCAGGATGAGCGACTTCGAAGAGGTGAACTGGACCGAGGACAAGGAATACGAGGTGAGGGCATGGACCGGGGTGTCTGACCATAGCCACAGCTGGGTGGTGGGCGCAGGGTGTGTGTTTCGGGGGGGAACGAGGTGGGGTAACAAACGGGTTCCCCAAAGGGGAGTGGAGGTGTGCCCCCCCCCTCCGACCCCACAATATTGGGGGACAGAAGACCCTTGACCCATGCCCCCTTTTTGTGGCTGATTGTCTCAGGGCGATGGGAGCAGGGGAAACGATGGTGGATTAGAATCTCAGCATTTCCTCGCTGCAAAAAAAAAGCTGTTTAATTAATTGTTGATTGGACCCCCCTCAAACACAGTGAGCAGATGTGCTGCCTGACCCAGCCCTAGACCAGGTGGACCCCAGGTTCGAGCGCTCGCTATCCCCAGTCTGAGTTCACTGATCTCATCACAGTTTTGTTCCAGCTATAGCTGAATGCTGGAGGAGAGGTGAGAGTAACTGGCCTCGACATCACGGCAGTGTTCCACCAAGTGTGGTTCGGGTGACACCTGACGCAAAGGTAGTGGTTGTTGGAGTCATCTCAGCCCCAGGACATTGCTGCGGGAGTTCCTCAGGGCAGTGTCCTAGGCCCGACTACCTTCAGCTGCTTCATCAATGACTTTCCCTCCGTCATAAGGTGAGGAGTGGGGTTGTTGCTGGTGCTCTCAGTGTTCAGCTCCTCTGATGAAGTAGCTCATTCCAGTGTACAGCAAGTCCTGGATAATATCCAGACTTGGGCTGATAAGTGGCAGGTAATGACCCAGCCACATCCCCATGACCTTTATCAGCACCACCATTGCTGAGTCCCCCACTGTCAACATCTTGGGGGAGGAGCTGAACTGGACCAGCCACATCAGAGCCACAGCGTGGCTACAATAGCAGGACGGAGAGGTCGGAGACTGGATGCTCCATGCTGAGTGACTCACCCCCTTACCCCCTCGAAGCCTCTTCCCCATCTACAAATCTCCAGTCAGGAGTGAGATGGGACACTCACCATCTCCCCACCAAGCCATCCTGACCTGGAACCATGTTCAGTGGGGCAGGAGGATGGAACCACGCTCAGTGGGGCAGGAGGATGGAACCACGCTCAGTGGGGCAGGAGGATGGAACCACGCTCAGTGGGGCAGGAGGATGGAACCACGCTCAGTGGGGCAGGAGGATGGAACCACGCTCAGTGGGGCAGGAGGATGGAACCATGTTCAGTGGGGCAGGAGGATGGAACCACGCTCAGTGGGGCAGGAGGATGGTTGCGTGTTTGAAGGTGAGTTACACTGTGCGAGGCGTTCCTAATGCCTGCTGATCACTTAGTGTGGGCTCAACCCCACGATCGGCACTCCTTTAATGTCCAATCGGCAACAACCCTCGGTGAAGGGGGAGGGGGTAAACGGGGTCCCTTTGGGTCCAAGACATGTGCGTCAGTACGAGCTTGTTGCCGACTCAGTCCCCGAGGCAGACTCGGTGAGCGGTGACCGTCAGTCCCCGAGGGAGACTCGGTGAGCGGTGACCGTCAGTCCCCGAGGGAGACTCGGTGAGCGGTGACCGTCAGTCCCCGAGGGAGACTCGGTGAGCGGTGACCGTCAGTCCCCGAGGGAGACTCGGTGAGCGGTGACCGTCAGTCCCCGAGGCAGACTCGGTGAGCGGTGACCGTCAGTCCCCGAGGGAGACTCGGTGAGCGGTGACCGTCAGTCCCCGAGGGAGACTCGGTGAGCGGTGACCGTCAGTCCCCGAGGGAGACTCGGTGAGCGGTGACCGTCAGTCCCCGAGGGAGACTCGGTGAGCGGTGACCGTCAGTCCCCGAGGGAGACTCGGTGAGCGGTGACCGTCAGTCCCCGAGGGAGACTCGGTGAGCGGTGACCGTCAGTCCCCGAGGGAGACTCGGTGAGCGGTGACCGTCAGTCCCCGAGGGAGAGATGGACTGTTGCTGGGCCTCACTCAGTAACCTGTTTGCTTTGTGTCTGCAGTTTGACGGGTTCGAGGAGGTTGTGCTTCCGGATCTCGAGGAGGAGGAGGAGCTGCAGAAAATGCCACCGCCCCCCAGGAACAAAAGGCGGAGAGAGGGGCACACGCACGATAAGGTAGTGGGGAGCGTGGTCACAGCTCTCTATCACTGGCTGTAGGTTGGAGCAGGGTGATTGATATGGGGGGGGCTCTTGCCTGAGTTCTCTGCGATCACTCACTCTCCCTGAAGGCAGGAATGTGAGGTTCAGTTTGTGGGGGGGGCGGGGTTAGTGAAATAAATTTACCGTTGGCCCCAGTGCTCCCCTCCCACCCCAGGCTGGGAGAAAATGAGCCAGGGCTCCCTCTCCAGATCACTGTCCCCCGGGATCCCTGCTGGGAAGGGCATGTGGGTGGACATCAGGCGAGGACACTTGGCTGGGACAGGAGACCCTCATTGGTCTAGGCTGGGTTTGAAATTCCAGTTCCAGAGGTGGACGGCCCATTCCGTAACCCCCTGTGGAGGCCCAGTCCCTGGGCTGTGGAGGCCCATTCTCTATCCCCTAGTCCCTGGGCTGTGGAGGCCCATTCTCTATCCCCTAGTCCCTGGGCTGTGGAGACCCATTCTCTAACCCCCCAGTCCCTGGGCTGTGGAGGCCCATTCTCTATCCCCTAGTCCCTGGGCTGTGGAGGCCCATTCTCTATCCCCTAGTCCCTGGGCTGTGGAGACCCATTCTCTAACCCCCCAGTCCCTGGGCTGTGGAGGCCCATTCTCTATCCCCTAGTCCCTGGGCTGTGGAGGCCCAATCTCTATCCCCTAGTCCCTGGGCTGTGGAGACCCATTCTCTAACCCCCCAGTCCCTGGGCTGTGGAGGCCCATTCTCTATCCCCTAGTACCTGGGCTGTGGAGACCCATTCTCTAACCCCCCAGTCCCTGGGCTGTGGAGGCCCATTCTCTAACTCCAGTCCCTGGGCTGTGGAGACCCATTCTCTAACTCCAGTCCCTGGGCTGTGGAGACCCATTCTCTAACTCCAGTCCCTGGGCTGTGGAGGCCCATTCTCTATCCCCTAGTCCCTGGGCTGTGGAGGCCCATTCTCTATCCCCTAGTCCCTGGGCTGTGGAGGCCCATTCTCTATCCCCTAGTCCCTGGGCTGTGGAGGCCCATTCTCTATCCCCTAGTCCCTGGGCTGTGGAGGCCCATTCTCTATCCCCTAGTCCCTGGGCTGTGGAGGCCCATTCTCTATCCCCTAGTCCCTGGGCTGTGGAGGCCCATTCTCTATCCCCTAGTCCCTGGGCTGTGGAGGCCCATTCTCTATCCCCTAGTCCCTGGGCTGTGGAGACCCATTCTCTATCCCCTAGTCCCTGGGCTGTGGAGGCCCATTCTCTATCCCCTAGTCCCTGGGCTGTGGAGGCCCATTCTCTATCCCCTAGTCCCTGGGCTGTGGAGACCCATTCTCTAACTCCAGTCCCTGGGCTGTGGAGACCCATTCTCTATCCCCTAGTCCCTGGGCTGTGGAGACCCATTCTCTAACTCCAGTCCCTGGGCTGTGGAGACCCATTCTCTAACCCCCCAGTCCCTGGGCTGTGGAGGCCCATTCTCTAACCCCCCAGTCCCTGGGCTGTGGAGACCCATTCTCTAACCCCCCAGTCCCTGGGCTGTGGAGACCCATTCTCTAACCCCCCAGTCCCTGGGCTGTGGAGACCCATTCTCTAACTCCAGTCCCTGGGCTGTGGAGGCCCATTCTCTATCCCCTAGTCCCTGGGCTGTGGAGACCCATTCTCTATCCCCTAGTCCCTGGGCTGTGGAGACCCATTCTCTATCCCCTAGTCCCTGGGCTGTGGAGGCCCATTCTCTAACTCCAGTCCCTGGGCTGTGCAAGTTGTTGCTCCATTACTGCTGTTGACTTCGCTTCTTCCCCCAGAGCCTGGATGCCAAAACATCGAAGAGTAAAGACTCGGTGAGCACAGGTGCGCAGGAGGACTGGAGCCCACAACCGGGGCTTAAAGATCCCGGGAAAGGTGGAGACCCCACAGAGGAATATCCGGAGCAGAGGGAGGATTCTCAGGCCCCGGGGTCCAACAGTGAGGATGGTTCACCCCGTGGAGCTGTGGCCTCAGGTCTGTGTGTGAACATTATTATTCTGATCAGTGCACCAGTTGTGTGTTACAGTCCAGGGAGGGGAGAGAGAGTCACAATCACTCCCTCTGAACTCGAGCGGGTGAGAGGGTCATGGAAATGACAGTGCGGGAGGCAGACCCCCTTGTCCATTGTGTCCCTTTAACAGGAGCTGTCGTCATCGCTCCCTCCCTGTCTTCCCCCCCCCCCCCCTCTCTCTTCCCCCCCCCTCTCTCCCTGTCTTCCCCCCCCCCCCCTCTCTCCCTGTCTTCCCCCCCCCCTCTCTCCCTGTCTTCCCCCCCCCCCTCTCTCCCTGTCTTCCCCCCCCTCTCTCCCTGTCTTCCCCCCCCTCTCTCCCTGTCTTCCCCCCCCTCTCTCCCTGTCTTCCCCCCCCTCTCTCCCTGTCTTCCCCCCCCTCCCCCTCTCTCTTCCCCCCCCTCCCCCTCTCTCTTCCCCCCCCTCCCTCCCTCCCTGTCTTCCCCCCCCCCTCCCCCTCTCTCTTTCCCCCCACCCCCTCCATCTCTCCCTGTTTTCCCCCCACCCCCTTCCTCTCTCCCCCACTTCCATATTCCAGTCCGAATCTCTGATCAGTGTCTCAACTTTCCCATATTGACTGCCTCTCCCAAAGTGCGGTCTCCTGGGATACAGGTCCATGAGCAGCCTCACTCAAGTGCTCGTATAAAATTCTTTGAGGGCTTGACAGGGTAGATGCTGAGAGACTGTTTCCCCTGGCTGGAGAGTCTAGA
Organism: Heptranchias perlo; assembly: GCF_035084215.1. Classification (NCBI taxonomy): domain Eukaryota; kingdom Metazoa; phylum Chordata; class Chondrichthyes; order Hexanchiformes; family Hexanchidae; genus Heptranchias; species Heptranchias perlo. The sequence continues at coordinate 1,752,320 of NC_090368.1, read as the reverse complement.
ACTAGGGAGCATAGTCTCAGGACAAGGGGTCGGCCATTTAAGACTGAGATGAGGAGAAATTTCTGCACTCAGAGGGTGGTGAATCTTTGGAATTCTCTACCCCAGAGGGCTGCGGATGCTCAGTCGTTGAGTATATTCAAGGCTGAGATAGATATTTTTGGACTCTGGGGGAATCAAGGGATATGGGGATCGGGCAGGTAAGTGGAGTTGAGGTCAAAGATCAGCCATGATCTGATTGAATGGCGGAGCAGGCTCGAGGGGCAGTATGGTTTACTCCTCCTCTTATGTTCGTATATATCACTCTTCCTCATTGAGCCTAGACTGCAGGCTATTTGACCATGGCAGCATCACAGCCTGTGTGCCTGAAGTCTGTGCAGCGTGTTGGGCAGCTGCTGCCGACCCCCCCCCCCCCAACAGCCCCTTCCACTGCCCCAGTTGAGATCAGCTGATTCACACAAACCAGGATCGCAACTGGGGCTGTTGCGGTCAGTGTGGCCCAGTCCCACACTGGGCGCTGAATGTACCCAGAGCCATGGTTTTCTGGGGGTGGGAGTGGAGCGTGTTTGATGGTTGGTTGTGTCAGTGGGTTTGTTGCTTTTTCCAGCAGCAGAAAGGACAGTGGATGAGTGGGGTGCCCGGAGTGATACTGAACCAGGCAGGTCTTGGGATGATCCCTGGTCTGTGGTGTCAGCCCATATCTCAGTTGGGGTCAATAGTAGGGGCTGCGATCGGCCTCCGTGTCCCTGGACCAGGGGAGGGGAAAGAAGTCACCAGGGTACCTGCTCCTATTGGCCATCCAGTGACCCCCGATGTAAAGTACATTTATGGACATTGGGTGAAAAAGAAACAACTTGCATTTCTCTCGCACCTTTCACCACCTCGGGACGTCCCAAAGAGCTTTACAGCCAATGTGTAGTCACTGTTGTAATGTAGGAAACACGGCAGCCAATTTGTGCACAGCAAGATCCCACAAACAACAATGTGATAATGACCAGATAATCTGTTTTAGTGATGTTGGTTGAGGGATAAATATTGGCCCCAGGACACCGGAGAGAACTCCCCTGCTCTTCTTCAAATAGTGGCCTTGGGTGAGAACAGCACTGGATTGACTGTGATGCCCTGTACAGTACAATAGCCTACAAACACTCACTAGGCTCACACATGACCATTGGGTGAGGTGCCCGGAGCTCAGTGAGAATCGGCATGTTCAGGAGAGGAGGCAATAGGATTAAAGGAACATATAACCCAGCTGTAGCGCAGGCCCGCTGAGAATCTCTCTCAGCCACCACCGTATCTTGTAGGACATCCCATCACCGTGTGGCTGCTTCTTCCGCAGGTAGTAACACGTGCCCAGGCTTGAATGCCTGTGAGGAGTCAATCCTGTGGAGGAATCTTCCGCCCCCAGCAAACAGGTGTCGTTTGGAGGAGGGGGATGAGAATGAAAACAGAGTCTCACAAACGGGGAACGAGGTGCCGACGTCCCCTCTGGGATCCGCTGACGAGACCCAGAGCCCCTCGAGTGAGGGAGAGAGCGGTGACATCCAGGGGCTGGAGGAGATGGAGATGGCGGGGGAGGTGCTGTCCGATGGCTCGTCCCCTCCACTCAACCCCATCTCCAACGGCAGGAGCCAGGAATTGGACAGGAGGAGAGGTAGCTGCTCCGGTAACACCGATTGCTCGGAGACGGGAGCCAGGGCGAAGGAGCGGGAATCGGCAAGCCGGGAGAATGGACAGATCCGCCAGGCAGCTGGTGCGCAGGAGGTTTCGGAGGGAGAGCGCAGAGCGGCCAGGGGCACAGCAGAGAAGGGGTCACCACCACAGTGCGCATCACCAGGAGTAAGTGAAGCTTACGGTGCCGAGGACAAAAGGCAGGCGCGCGGGACACGAAACCCATCGAACCCAAGGCTGGAGCAGGTGAGCACCATGGAGGCAACGGCAGGAAGCTGCTCGCACTGTATCGCGACTGGGCGGAGTGAATCACGGGAAGGAGCCACGCGAGGGAGAAGCGGCACAGAGCGAGGAGCAGGACACAAAGCCGATCTCGCCGTGACGATGCAAGATGGTGGAGCTGCGCCTGTGAGGGTCACGTCGCCCTCTGAGATGGGTGCACGGAGAGGCAGGAGGCCGGACGGGGGACCCTGTGTGCTGGACACTGTGACTGGATCCACCTACAGAGAGCGCTTCAGACACACAGGTGGCCGCGTGGCGGTGAAGTTCGCCTCTGCCAGCGCGCAGGTCCGCTTCATGACCTGTCAGAAACTGGCTGATCTCCCACGGATGGATGTGGAGCTGACTCTGGCTCACAGAGGATCACGGGACGGCTGCAGTCAGAGACCTGCTGATCGTGATCCACCTGCAGCACGCACGGCCGGTATACCTCATTCCAGAGGACTGTGGGAAACGGGCAGCCCAGAGGTGGGGAGAGTGGCCAGAGCCCCCTTGCCGGGCAGCGGAGGGACTGGCGAGACGATGGAATGCGGCAGAGAACAACCTTTTCTTGGCAGCTGCTCAGAGCTCGGACTCCATCAGACGGAGAGCAGAGACGAGTGCACAGGGGAGGGAGACGAGCAGTATGGACAGTCCCAGGCAGCAGTCTGTGCCATGAACAGCCGGCTCAGTTCCACGGGGGAGCGGGTGGTGCTGTGGACGAGGTAAGAACATTCTGACTAACTCGGTAATGAAAGCACCTCCCTCTCTCTCTTGCTACACGACAAGAGTGGGTGCTGCTCCTCGACCTCTGCTGCTCTATCACTGGTAGCTGCATGACAGATGGTGGGCGAGCCCCATTTGGCCATTGCCTGTACCCTAACAGGGGCCACGGAGTGCAGGGGGACAATTGCAGGCTTCAGTGTTGGTGAGTTAGACACCGGCCTTCTACGTGACCCAAGTTTCAACCCAGCCCAGGCAGATGGCATAAAAGAACTCATCTCTGGTAGCTGTAAGGGTCCCACAAGAAAACTGTCCTCATTCACAATTGGCAGTCTCATTCAAAAATGTGGGAAAAGAAGAAATGGTGTCACACTGGTGTAGGTGAGTTTGTAAGTTTGGGGCTGACGCAGGTTGTTGGGACAGTGTAGAGGGAGCTTTACTCTGTATCTAACCCGTGCTGTACCTGCCCTGGGAGTGTTTGATGGGACAGTGTAGAGGGAGCTTTACTCTGTATCTAACCCTGTACCTGCCCTGGGAGTGTTTGATGGGACAGTGTAGAGGACGCTTTACTCTGTATCTAACCCGTGCTGTACCTGCCCTGGGAGTGTTTGATGGGACAGTGTAGAGGACGCTTTACTCTGTATCTAACCCGTGCTGTACCTGCCCTGGGAGTGTTTGATGGGACAGTGTAGAGGGAGCTTTACTCTGTATCTAACCCTGTACCTGCCCTGGGAGTGTTTGATGGGACAGTGTAGAGGACGCTTTACTCTGTATCTAACCCGTGCTGTACCTGCCCTGGGAGTGTTTGATGGGACAGTGTAGAGGACGCTTTACTCTGTATCTAACCCTGTACCTGCCCTGGGAGTGTTTGATGGGACAGTGTAGAGGGAGCTTTACTCTGCATCTAACCCGTGCTGTACCTGCCCTGGGAGTGTTTGATGGGACAGTATAGAGGGAGCTTCATTCAGCGTCAGGCCCTCACAGGTCACATGCAAACACTGGGCTCTCTTCCAGTCCCAGCAATGATGATGTTGCCAGGGTGAGCACAACAAAAAGGGGAAGAGCGATGCTGAGTCGTGCCCCCTATTTTAACCACACAGTGTCACAGTGGATTGAAGGAGTTGCGTGTATCTGTAACTCGGGGAGTGTGCTTTCTCTGTGCAGGGAGGCAGATCGAGCGATCCTCACTGCCTGTCAGGAGAGAGGAGCCAACCAGGAAACCTTCAGCGCCGTCGCACAACAGCTCAACAGCAAGTCAGCCCAGGAGGTGAGGTTTCTGAGCTTTGCCTCAGTCGGTCTGAATGGAAAGCAGAGTGCTGGTCAAAGGATGCTCACTGTTTACCTCAGCAAGGTAATCCAACGTGTAACCGAGCCGTACAGAGCAGGAAGGGCCCAGCGTCAACCCACTGCTCTGTGCTCCTCTGACCTCACCTGGAGCAGCACTGCGCCTTAGCGCCGCAGAGGGGAAAATCAGCCAGAGACCTGTGACTCTGCTGGAGATTAGAATTGATAATCCTTTCTCCTCCCAACAAATTCCCGGGACAAATAGTTGACGCTGAGTTGAATAACTCCTTCAAACTGGATGGATACATGGTTGGGAATGGGATTACAGATTATAGGGACAGCTACAGAGACAGGACATGATAGCTGCTGCACTGCTAGGTGGGAGGGGATTAGAATCAGAAAGTTACAGCACATTCGGCCCATTGTGTTCGTGCTGGCTGAAAAAGAGCTATCCAGCTTAATCCCACTTTCCAGCACTTGGTCCGTAGCCCTGTAGGTTACAGCACATTAGGTGCACATCCAAGTATTTTTTAAATGAGTTGAGGGTTTCTGCCTCTCCCACCCTTTCAGGCAGTGAGTCCCAGACCCCCACCACCCTCGAGGTGAAAACATTTCTCCTCAGCTCCCCTCTAATCCTTCTACAATTTACTTTAAATCTATGCTCCCGGTCACTGACCCCTCTGCTAAGGGAAATAGGTCCTCCCTATCCACTCTATCTAGGCCCCTCATAATTTTATACACCTCAATTAAATCTCCCCTCAGCCTCCTTTGTTCCAAAACAAACAACCCCAGCCTATCCAATCTTTCCTCATAGCTAAAATTCTCCAGCCCTGGCATCCTCGTAAATCTCCTCTGTACCCTCTCTAGTGCAATCACATCCTTCCTGTAATGTGGTGACCAGAGCTGTGGCCTAACTAGTGTTTTATACAGTTCCAGCATAACCTCCCTGCTCTTATATTCTATGCCTCGGCTAATAAAGGAAAGTATCCCGTATGCCTTTTAAACCACCTTATCTACCTGTCCTGCTACCTGCAGGGATCTGTGGACATGCACTCCAAGGTCCCTCTGCCCCTCTACACCTCTCAGTATCCTCCCATTTATTGTGTACTCCCTTGCCTTGTTTGCCCTTCCCAAATGCATTACCTCACACTTCCCTGGATTGAATTCCATTTGCCATTTTTCTGCCCACCTGACCAGTCCATTGATATCTTCCTGCAGTCCACAGCTTTCCTCCTCACTATCAATCACACGGCCAATTTTTGTATCATCTGCAAACTTCTTGATCAAGCCCCCCACATATAAGTCCAAATCATTAATATATACTACAAAAAGCAAGGGACCTCGTACTGAGCCTTGCGGAACCCCACTGGAAACAGCCTTCTAGTCACAAAAACACCAGTCAACCATTACCCTTTGCTTCCTGCCACTGAGCCAATTTTGGATTGTGTCTTTGGAGCAGTATTAATAGTCTGGGGTTTTGTTTGATTTCCTTTGGGGAGTATTTAGACAGAACTTTCCTTCAGGGCAGTAAATGGGTGGGTGGAGTCCATGAGAGGAGCGCGCACACGGGCGGCGGGACGAGCGCGCACACGGGCTTCTTGTTCTACCCTTCCTAATGGGTTGATTGCTGGGTGTTTTTACACAGTAGAAACACTCCTAGGTCTGGTATCCTGAGGGTTACTAACTCTGCCATCTGCCTGCTCACTAGGTTTCACGGCGATTCCGGGAACTCATGCGGTTGTTCCACACCTCGGGAGACGCCAGTACTGATGAAGAAGAGGATGCTTTCAGCAACAGTAATCCAGACCTGCTCTCAGATCTGCTCGTCTCAGATGAGGAACAAGACTGATTTCCCCCTTTAGGGGTTGTTGGACTCATGGGGTGTGGAAGACACATCTCATGGAGGTGATATTCTTGGATGTAGATCTTAGGCTGTTGTTTTCCTGTGCAGGAAAGTTGTGAGGCTACCGAGCTGGGAATACCCTGCAACAGGGAAGGAACGACCAAAGGTGGTACGAACTCCTTAACAGGGCGTGACTGTTGTGTGCTTTGCCCAGTACTGGGTTGCGTTAAATGATGGAGGTATCCCAAGCAAGAGCTTTGAACTGTGCCATTTCTGCAATCCAGTCTGTGGAATCATGTGGATGTTCTTGAGCTGCTGTTTGCTTGCACAGCCTTTTGTTTCCGAGTGTTTTATTCTAACTGTTCTCTGTGCTGGTGTAGGGTCCCTTAAGTGGATTTGTGTTCCCGGCATAAACCATTAATCGCCGGCACAACCTGGTTTGTTCCATATTTATTGGAGGTAAGAATGGCCATGTGTTAAAGGGGAGCTTTAATGCGGGAAGTTCAAAGTGTGTCATTTGATTGTCGCAAAACTTTGAGTTTATAAAAAGGACTTGGTGGGAACACAGAGGCTCATTGACAGCGGACAGACTGATGGGTCTTGGTTTAAGAATCTGTATCAGGGACGGTGAGCAGTCAGGGCAGGGGTTTGAACTTTGTGTCTGTACTGCCCTCTGGTGGAGTACAAGCAGCACGGAGAGAGTGTGCAATGTAACCGAGGGCTGAGATGGTGATGTGAATAACACTGCCGCAGCTTCTGGGATTGAAAGTAGAGTTGTGTGTCCTCACCTTTAGTCTGGTGCTAACCCATTCAGTGGGCTGTGTGGGAGTGAATGGTCCTGTGTGTGATTGCTGGATATGTCCCTCCAGTATTGTTGATGAATGTTGTACTGGGGAAGGGGGCAGGGAGGCTGTGAAACCACTTGTTTAGGAGAGAGTGTATGCTGAGTCCACTCCCACTACCCATCGCAACTGACTGACTCTGGCTGTGTGCAGTATTATGCTTGTGGAAGTTTTTAAACAGAAGTTGCCTTGGGGGATTGGTCCCTGAGGGATTGGTCCCTGAGGGATTGGTCCCTGAGGCAGCTATAATCAGTGGAATACCTCAGACATAATCATGGTTTGCAAATTTTAAAATATATTTTCTTATTAAGTGAAAGTATTGTATTGAGCACAAACTATTCTCCCCTTCTCTGGCAGAATAGCACCAGCTGGTTCTCCAGTGAGGCCTGGGGGTTTACAGTACTGATGGCGTAGAGTGCAATGGTCTTATCCCCTCAGAACAGTATCTGTTTTGTGTGGGTTATTGGAGGTGTTATTTAAACAGGACAGCTACAGTGCAGCATTGAGGACAGACTGGCCAAGCCCTGGCAATAGCTCAGTGAGTTACTGCACTGGTCAGTCTGGCACTGACCCATTCAGATCAAGGTGGTCCTCTTTCCATTCCTGGCCGACCCTGGGCTGTGGTAAAAATAATGAAGCAGCCCCAACACTCAGCCATGGTCAAATATCCAGTATCTTCCCACCCCAAGCCTCATTACTGTACTGTAAGTTAGCACCGCACCTTCGGGGAGTGGGAGGGGGAAAGAGTGAAAAAAACCATCTACTGCTGGCTGTACAGTGTAAATAGAGTGTGTGAGATGTATGCAAAGTTTCAGCATTGGTTTCTCACCAGCTGTTGCCAGACAATAGTCTCCTTTCTATCGTGGCTGTAAATATGTATGTGAAATGCATCCTTTGTATATCTTAAGTTATAGTGACTGACTGACTGTACATTTGTGTTTTAAAAAAAACTAGGACTGTGTAAAGAGTCAAATAGTTCAATAAATCTTTTCACATGGTTTCCTTTTTGAAAAGGTCTAGTACTCCCTCTACACTGTCCCATCAAACACTCCCAGGGCAGGTACAGCACAGGTTAGATACAGAGTAAAGCTCCCTCTACACTGTCCCATCAAACACTCCCAGGGCAGGTACAGCACGGGTTAGATACAGAGTAAAGCTCCCTCTACACTGTCCCATCAAACACTCCCAGGGCAGGTACAGCACAGGTTAGATACAGAGTAAAGCTCCCTCTACACTCCTGCCAGTATGCTGCAGTCCTAGACTCTCTGATGAAGAAGTTGACTTTTTTGTGATGCATATTTGAAAGCTGAGACCAGCCCAAAATGCTAAATCATAAGAGTTCTGTGACCTTTCTAACTGACAGTTACTGGTTATGATTAATATTTAAGATCACTAAATCCTTCAATGAACCTTTCTGTAACCAACAGCAGTGTTTTTTTTTGCCCTGATGGCGTTATGACAAGAAAAAAAACAATTGTTCTGGAACAAAATCAGCCTCGAGCTTCACGCCAGGTTTACTGCTAATCTCCAGCTCCCACCTCAAACTGTCTCAGAAAAACTCCAAAAACACAACAGTTCTTTTTCATCCTCTCTCCCACCCCAAATGACAGGGAGCTCGTCTCATTAGGTGGCTGGAGGAGGTGGACAGAAGCAGCCCATGAGAACTCTCTGCTCCATGACATGGTCAAGATTGGGGACGAACAGTGAAAGCGTGTCCTATTTGTAACCCTGTCTAATAAACAAACAGCAAGTAACCCTTACCTGATGAATAGCAACTCCGTACAGGTAGTGAGTGATCCTTATCCTGCTGAATAAACAGCAACAGTGTTGGTAGACAGCCATAGCAATGGCACTTCAATTTTTAATACTTACAAAAAAAAAATCCACTCAGGGTGACAAGAATCAGACTCAGCTTCATAAATAAAACAGTTGCACAGCATAAGGCATCAGACAGGTGACTGTCAGCCATCATAGTTCTATCCAAACTAACATTCTCTATCATTATTTCCAGGGGCTAGGGTGCAGCAGAGGGCTTTCAGGACTGACACCAGCTCCTTCACCAAAGAACTGACTCACTGTCTGAGGGAAGCAGAGTTTGAATCTTGACCCATCAGTTGGTACAAAGTGCAAGCTTTCACTGAAATGGTTTGCGTTTGAATCCTAACTGTGTGTGGAGAAACTAAACCATTCTGGCAGAGGGCCAGTATACAGTGCACTGGGCCGTTAATCTAACCCGTGCTATCCCCAGCAACCAGGCTGGGAAGGGCGGGGGAGTCATTCAAACCTGGTAAGCATTTCTGACACCTTAAGAATTAGATAAAATCTGTTTTATGAAGAGAAGGTTTTTTTCCTCTCAAACATATTTACAGCTGTGGGTAATTGGTGCGTTTAGATAATGGGGCAGGAGGCGATTCCCAATTTGGGCATTGGTGTGTTGCCAGCACGGATACACACATCCCTTACCACCATTACTCTGGGTAAGTACGTTGAGAAAGAGGTGGTACAGTGTTCAGCAAGGAGGTTACAGCAATCTTTATTCCATGTCAGAGTCATCTTCTGATTCATCCAGGTCAAAGTTCATTTTGTAGCACTGGGAAAGGGTCCGTAGCTCCTCCAGAACTTCTTTGAAGTCATCCAGCTCGGTGCCAGCAGAGAGGAAAGTGCTGAACTTTCGGAGGTTGAGTCGGGTCACCTCCCCGTACAGATTGCGCAGAACAGTGTGCAAGACTGGAGACGACTGAAGAGCTGTCATCACAGGAATACTCTCTACAGCTGTGAAGATAGAAAAAGGCTTATTCACTGGAGCCCAGTGCAGAACTAAAGTGGGGTGGGGGCGAGGGGGCGGGGGGGGTGCGAGGGGGCGGGGGGGTGCGAGGGGGCGGGGGGGTGCGAGGGGGCGGGGGGGGTGCGAGGGGGCGGGGGGGGTGCGAGGGGGCGGGGGGGTGCGAGGGGGCGGGGGGGTGCGAGGGGGCGGGGGGGTGCGAGGGGGCGGGGGGGTGCGAGGGGGCGGGGGGGTGCGAGGGGGCGGGGGGGTGCGAGGGGGCGGGGGGGTGCGAGGGGGCGGGGGGGTGCGAGGGGGCGGGGGGGTGCGAGGGGGCGGGGGGGTGCGAGGGGGCGGGGGGGTGCGAGGGGGCGGGGGGGTGCGAGGGGGCGGGGGGGTGCGAGGGGGCGGGGGGGTGCGAGGGGGCGGGGGGGCGCGGGGGGGCGGGGGGGCGCGGGGGGGGCGGGGGGGCGCGCGGGGGGGCGGGGGGGGCGCGAGGGGGCGGGGGGGGCGCGAGGGGGCGGGGGGGGCGCGAGGGGGCGGGGGGGCGCGAGGGGGCGGGGGGGCGCGAGGGGGCGGGGGGGCGCGGGGGGGCGCGAGGGGGCGGGGGGGCGCGAGGGGGCGGGGGGGCGCGAGGGGGCGGGGGGGCGCGAGGGGGCGGGGGGGCGCGAGGGGGCGGGGGGGCGCGAGGGGGCGGGGGGGCGCGAGGGGGCGGGGGGGCGCGAGGGGGCGGGGGGGCGCGGGGGGGCGCGAGGGGGCGGGGGGGCGCGAGGGGGCGGGGGGGCGCGAGGGGGCGGGGGGGCGCGAGGGGGCGGGGGGGGCGCGAGGGGGCGGGGGGGCGCGAGGGGGCGGGGGGGCGCGAGGGGCGCGAGGGGGCGGGGGGGCGCGAGGGGGCGGGGGGGCGCGAGGGGGCGGGGGGGCGCGAGGGGGCGGGGGGGCGCGAGGGGGCGGGGGGGTGCGAGGGGGCGGGGGGGCGGGGGGGTGCGAGGGGGCGGGGGGGTGCGAGGGGGCGGGGGGGTGCGAGGGGGCGGGGGGGTGCGAGGGGGGGGGGGCGGGTGCGAGGGGGTGGGGGGCGGGTGCGAGGGGGTGGGCGGGTGCGAGGGGGTGGGCGGGTGCGAGGGGGTGGGCGGGTGCGAGGGGGTGGGGGTAATAGATACCGCACAATTTCTTTTCTCTAAATAAAATATCTCTTGCCTCCTCAAGGCACCACCAGTTACTGGGATCCAATGCCAGCAGCCTCCAGTATCCCACCCAGTTTCAAACCCAACATTACCTGGGAATCTGCCCATAGCTTATAAGGGTTTGTTTACATACTGGAAGGACTCTGAAAAATAATACATTTTACAGACTGCCAGCCTGGTAACCCGGTCTCAGGCACCAACCCTGGAGTTCCTCACACATCACTCACCACTTGCTGAGGGTAGACTGCTTCCTGTCAACTGTCCCTGTTTGTTGAAGGAGGGTGTGAAGAACTGTGGGTACGGAGCGGTCACTTTACATGGGGTTTGAGCCAGATGGACCGCACTGGAACAAGAGAACAGCAGTCACACATCACCAGTCGACATTCCCACTGTACAGAATCCCAATGGACCAAACCCCTTCCCATTCTCTGCTCTGGTGTTACGATTTCCACTTACCTGAGTGTTGCTGGGAAGTGGCGGTGCAGGAATGTGCTGAGCACCTCCTCCCCTGTAGGACAGCTATGTAAACTTGAGGCCCCTTTCACCCCTGGAGGAAGGTTACTAAAAGGAAAGAATCAGGGTGAGCTTTACGATAATCAAATTACAGCAATATCCGCTATCAGTAAAAGTATAGTTTGGGTCCACTCGTGCTGTCACTGTAGTTTCAGTACAGAATAATGGTGATGCACACCCCGTCGTACAAATGTAGATTCTGCCATTCCAAACTTAAGATATGTCTGGAGAGAGCACTTTCAGCTTCATAACACTGGGGTACAGGTCTGTCACTGTATAACACTGGGGTACAGTACTGGTGGGTACAGGTCCGTCCCTGTATAACACTGGGGTACAGTACTGGTGGGTACAGGTCTGTCACTGTATAACACCGGGGTACAGTACTGGTGGGTACAGGTCCGTCCCTGTATAACACTGGGGTACAGTACTGGTGGGTACAGGTCTGTCACTGTATAACACCGGGGTACAGTACTGGTGGGTACAGGTCCGTCCCTGTATAACACTGGGGTACAGTACTGGTGGGTACAGGTCCGTCCCTGTATAACACTGGGGTACAGTACTGGTGGGTACAGGTCCGTCCCTGTATAACACTGGGGTACAGTACTGGTGGGTACAGGTCCGTCCCTGTATAACACCGGGGTACAGTATTGGTGGGTACAGGTCCGTCCCTGTATAACACCGGGGTACAGTACTGGTGGGTACAGGTCCGTCCCTGTATAACACCGAGGTACAGTACTGGTGGGTACAGGTCAGTCCCTGTATAACACTGGGGTACAGTACTGGTGGGTACAGGTCCGTCCCTGTATAACACTGGGGTACAGTACTGGTGGGTACAGGTCCGTCCCTGTATAACACTGAGGTACAGTACTGGTGGGTACAGGTCAGTCCCTGTATAACACTGGGGTACAGTACTGGTGGGTACAGGTCCGTCCCTGTATAACACTGGGGTACAGTACTGGTGGGTACAGGTCTGTCACTGTATAACACCGGGGTACAGTACTGGTGGGTACAGGTCCGTCCCTGTATAACACTGGGGTACAGTACTGGTGGGTACAGGTCCGTCCCTGTATAACACTGGGGTACAGTACTGGTGGGTACAGGTCCGTCCCTGTATAACACTGGGGTACAGTACTGGTGGGTACAGGTCCGTCCCTGTATAACACCGGGGTACAGTATTGGTGGGTACAGGTCCGTCCCTGTATAACACCGGGGTACAGTACTGGTGGGTACAGGTCCGTCCCTGTATAACACCGAGGTACAGTACTGGTGGGTACAGGTCAGTCCCTGTATAACACTGGGGTACAGTACTGGTGGGTACTGCTCCCAGCTCCCGCTACTCCTGTCCTGAAAGCATTACTCTCGGGTCATGGGTCCACAGGCACAAAGAACCCTCCAGTACTTTGTCCAAGTGGCTCTGTAACCAGCATGGTGAGTTACCAATTGGCACAGTTGTTCATGCATGAGCCGAGCCGGTGAGTACCAGGAGGCTATTTGAGTGCAGACAGGCACTTCAGCACCTAATGTTCACCTGTGGAACTTTCTGGAGGAGTCACTGGCAGGGATCAGGAGATGGAACTCCGGCTAATTTTCCCCTCCCTAACCCAGGGTGGCTGAGGCCGACCGTAGCCCCAACTAATGCCTGGGCTGAGACCAGTTAACTCAGCAATAATGCAGGATGAAAGCTAGGCCTTTCCTGAGCTGTATGGATCAGGACTCACCTTTATTAATCGTCGATTAATAAATTCCTATTGTCCATTCGACCTTCCCAAACACCCAGGGAAAGAATGGATGGGAATGAAACAAGAGGCAGCAAATTTTGAAAGCAACTTGACCATTAAGCATTGTAAGAAGCCCGAGGCTCAGGCTCACCTAACTTGTTGTTCGCTGCTGACACCTCTGATTACCACAGACTGAGCAAAGCATCGGGCCTCCTTGAACTCGCCGCACGGAGATAGCCTTGTCCACGGTAACGTAGCATATTGGTCACAGAGCACATCCGGCAGAGTCCCTGTGTCCCTCATGGGGAATGGAACCGAGGCGGACGCGGTGATCACCTGCCGCGAGAAACGGGCACAAATGAGGCAACTCACAAGCACAGGGCACCGGTTATCTACATCGATCATTTCTATCAATGGCCCAAGGAAATGGACACACCAACGTATCACACAGCACACATACAGTATGGGTGCCTTTATTGAAGGGTTTGTCTAAACCTGTGACTGTATCCACATCACTCATGTTAGTGCAGGATCTCCTCCCTTGAAGGCACTGACTTGCTGCAGGCCACTTGCGCCAACCATTTCTCACAGGTGAGCCTCAACAGCAGGTGATGCCAGGCTATTCGACTACGAGAAGCATCGCAGCCAAGTCCACTACATGTTCTCACCCCTGCACATAGACTACATAGCAGCATTGGGGGGGGGGGGGGGGGGGGGGAGGTGTCTGCTGGATAGTGATTCTGGAACCCTGGCTGATTTCCCCTTCCACAGCCCAGGACTCAGAGCACAGTTGTAGCCACTATCATGGCCCTGGTTGAGATCAGCAGGAATATTCCTTATCTGTGTCTCAATACCACATGGGTGGGCATTCATCCTGAGCCAAGCAGCAAGAAATGCTCTACAGGGGCCAAGTGACCAGGGATAACTTGCTGCAGGGTGTGCCTGCCTCTCCTTATAACAGAGAAACAGAGCACAAACAATGGTCACCCTGCTCCCGGGGCACAGCGCGACACCTGCTCCCGGGGCACAGCGCGACACCTGCTCCCGGGGCACAGCGCGACACCTGCTCCCGGGGCACAGCGCGACACCTGCTCCCGGGGCACAGCGCGACACCTGCTCCCGGGGCACAGCGCGACACCTGCTCCCGGGGCACAGCGCGACACCTGCTCCCGGGGCACAGCGCGACACCTGCTCCCGGGGCACAGCGCGACACCTGCTCCCGGGGCACAGCGCGACACCTGCTCCCGGGGCACAGCGCGACACCTGCTCCCGGGGCACAGCGCGACACCTGCTCCCGGGGCACAGCGCGACACCTGCTCCCGGGGCACAGCGCGACACCTGCTCCCGGGGCACAGCGCGACACCTGCTCCCGGGGCACAGCGCGACACCTGCTCCCGGGGCACAGCGCGACACCTGCTCCCGGGCATCGTTCCTTTAGATTGGAAAATTGCAAGTTACTCCGCTATTCAAGAAAGGTGAGAGAGGGAAACCAGAGAATTATAGACCAGTTAGCTTAACATCTGGTCAGGAAATTACTAGCGCCTATAATTAAGGATAGAGTGACTGAACACCTTGAAAATTTTCAGCTACTCAGAGAGAGCCAGCATGGATTTGTAAAGGGTAGGTTGTGCCTGACAAACCTGATTGAATTTTTTGAAGCAATGACTAAAGTAGTGGACAGGGGAATGTCTATTGATGTTGTTTATATGGACTTCCAGAAGGCTTTCGATAAAGTCCCACATAAAAGAGACTGTTGGCTGAAGTTGAAGCTCATGGAATTGAGGGCAAATTACTGACCTGGTTAGGAAATTGGCTGAGGGCAGGAGACAGAGAGTAAGGATAACGGGCAGGATGTGACTAGTGGTGTCCCACAGGGATCAGTGTTGGGACCGCAACTATTCACTGTATTTATTAACGACTTAGTTGACGGGATAGAGAGCCACAAATCCAAGTTTGCCGATGACACAAAGATAGGCAGCATTGTAAGCAGTGTAGATGGAAGCGTAAAATTATAGAGAGATATTAATAGATTAAGTGAATGGGCAAAACTGTGGCAATTGGATTTCAATGTAGTAGAGTGTGAGGTCATCAACTTTGGACCTAAAAAGGATAGATCAGAGTACTTTATAAATGATAAAAAGCTCGAAACAGTGGAGATCCAAAGAGACTTAGAGGTCCACGTACATAGATCATTAAAGTGTCATGGACAGGTACAGAAAATAATCAAAAAGGCCAATGGAATGCTGGCCTTTATATCTAGAGAACTAGAATATAAGAGGAGGGTAGAAGTTATGCTACAGCTATACAAAGCCCTGGTTAGACCACACCTGGAGTAGTGTTCAGCTCTGGGCACAGCACCTCAGGAAGGACATATTGGCCTTGGAGGGAGTGCAGCGTAGATTTACTAGAATGATACCTGGACTCCAAGGGTTAAATTACAGGGAGAGATTAGACAAACTAGGGTTGTATTCCCTGGAATTTAGAAGATTAAAAGGTGATTTGATCGAAGTTTTCAAGATATTAAGGGGAACTCCGCTGGTTGGGGAGTCTAAGACTGGGGGACATAGCCTAAAAATTAGAGCCAGGAATATCAGGAGTGAAGTTAGGTAACATTTCTACACGCAAAGAGTGGGAGAAGTTTGGAATTCTCTTCCGCAAACGGCAGTTGATGCTAACTCAATTATTAATTTTAAATCTGTGATTGATAGATTTTTGTTAACCAAAGGTATTAAGGGATATGGGGCTACGGCGTGTATATGGAGTTAGGTCACAGATCAGCCGTGATCTCGTTGAATGGTGGAACAGGCTCGAGGGGCTAAATGGCCTCTTCCTGTTCCTATGTTCCTTCCTATGTTCCCAGTGTCGTACAGCTCCAGTACCGTCCTACCATACAAAATTGGGCCATACCTTTCTCCCAGAGAAGTTGAGTGCATCTGTTAGCTGTGTGAGTGACACAGTGGGAGACTGCAGCCGGTATGGGGTGGTCAGCGTTTCCAGGGCAGTGGCGAGCAGTGCGCTGCTGTGATAATTCAGCGATGCCTGTTTGAGAAAATATGAGGTGATTAAAAGCTTCAGTTCACCCGTGACACAGCAGAGAACGAACAGCAGAAACTGATAGAAAAGGACAGGCTTCAATGAACTCCACTCGTTACACCAGAAATTCACTAGAAAACACTTAACAACGTGAGTGGGACTGGACGGTGCAGTGGGTCAGACACAGGCCTGGGCCCAGGCTGATGGGATGACAGGCTCCTCAGAACTCTAGTGCAGGAGCCCGATGTAAAACGGGTTTGGGGAAATCTCGATCCAGTTCCTATTGGGTATCGATACAAAACTACCACTAATTCACCACAACTTGGCAATCTTACTCAGAGGCCACAGGATGACCGGTACTGGTTTGGAATAGGTGAGTGTCAGGGAACTTTACACTGTATCCAACACACACTGTACTGGGCATTTGCAGGATATTTAACCATGGGGGCACTTTCTAGCACAAGTCTCTGGATAGTGACCAGGAGCAGGGAACTGGGCTGATTTTTCCCAACCCTGCCTCCTCTTCACAGCACAAGCATCAGAGACCTGTTACAGCCAGGGGAGGAGGCGGGGGATAAAAAGAGAGACATTTCACACCTTCCCTCATGCTCCGACAAACTACTGATACTCACATCATAGATTACATGTGGGAATGTGACTGGGGAAATTCGTTTACGCCCCAGGACGTTTCTGTTCAGTGACATTGGGCAGAAGATGGAGCTACGACTGGATAAATGCACGATCCCCATGACGGAATTCAGCAGCCGATAGACCTCCTTCACAGGGCTCTGTGAGGAATCAAGGAAAACCGGGATTAAAAGAGACGCACAGACATAAAGGGGGGGGGGGTATCAGGATACAACACACACACACATGATCTGCACAGTGCCTCCCTCCTAACTGTACAACAGCCCAGGAAATGACTGCTCACATCTATATTGTGTCAGGTCACACACTGCTTGGTGCTTGTCTAAGAATACATTTGTTTATTGGGAGGAGCACATACTTATGGATTAAGGCAATGGGTTTGCTTATTGCCTGGGGTATGTGGGGCCACACCTACATGATCAGATGGTCATGCTGGGTTAGTGTAATGCCGATGAGATCACCCTGAGTACCCTGCTGAGATTGCCCAACAGCAGATCTGTATGGCTCAGCACATCAGCATTTAACTATTCACCGTTTGGTGTGTATTGCACGGACTGCGTACCAGACACTGCAACAAGCCAAGTGTGGCCACTCCTCTCTTTACTCACCGTGTCCATGTAGCTGGTTGGGGCGAAACCGCACGTGAATATGCCTTTGCCTCCGTATTCATCCTTCAGCAGCTCCACCAGCTTAGTTGAGAGCCCCGCGAACCCGTCCTGCAGGTCACACAGCACATGGAACCCCTGCCGACAGAACACAGCTTTAACCAGGAACGGGCCGTCCCACAGCTCACAGCAACACTCGCAGTCATACAGCGTCCAACTGAGTGAAAACAGCTACAACACAGTTACATTTTGAAGCAGTGCCAGTTTTACAATATGAATGACCATTTCAATCAGTGGTGTTGACAAAGGGGGGGGGGGGGGGAATGTTGGCCAGACACTGGCAGAGCTCTCTGCTCTTCTAATTATTGCCAGCAGAACTGGGAGATGTGGCCTCGGTTTAGTGGCTCATCCAAAGGACAAATCCAAGTGTAGAGCTTCCTAGGACTATGGGCGAGTGAGTTTAGTACTCTGCTTATATTACAGAATCACTTGCAATGCTGCTGTTTTAAAGCAGTGGTGCCTGTGCAGTTTTCAATCTCTGATCCTGGCCAGAACCTGGTCTGATGTTGGGTGAAGGTCTGTACAGCCCAGCAGGTTGGGCGGAGAGTCTACCCTTCACCAGCCAAGGTTAAAATACCAGACCCAAGGCAATTGGCGTCTGTGGCAGTCAGTTAACTTTGCCACCAATGGCAACCAGCTGGCTCTCCTTAACGGAGGCAACTACATAAACATCAGTCTCTCAGCTCAGAGAACTGTGACTGCCAACCTCCAGAGATGGTGCTGCTCTCACCTCTCCCTGTAATATCTTTCTTGCTCTGTGTATTCGATGAATAGACATGTACAAGTGTTGTCACTGGGCTGGTTTAACAGTGTCAGACCTGAACCCATTAGTACTTTCCTCTGTTATACAGGGACAGACATGTACCCACCAGTACTGTACCCCAGTGTTATACAGGGACAGACATGTACCCACCAGTACTGTACCCCAGTGTTATACAGGGACAGACCTGTACCCACCAGTACTGTACCCCAGTGTTATACAGGGACAGACCTGTACCCACCAGTACTGTACCCCAGTGTTATACAGGGACAGACCTGTACCCACCAGTACTGTACCCCAGTGTTATACAGGGACAGACCTGTACCCACCAGTACTGTACCCCAGTGTTATACAGGGACAGACATGTACCCACCAGTACTGTACCCCAGTGTTATACAGTGACAGACCTGTACCCACCAGTACTGTACCCCAGTGTTATACAGGGACAGACATGTACCCACCAGTACTGTACCCCAGTGTTATACAGGGACAGACCTGTACCCACCAGTACTGTACCCCAGTGTTATACAGGGACAGACCTGTACCCACCAGTACTGTACCCCAGTGTTATACAGGGACAGACATGTACCCACCAGTACTGTACCCCAGTGTTATACAGGGACAGACATGTACCCACCAGTACTGTACCCCAGTGTTATACAGGGACAGACCTGTACCCCAGTGTTATACAGGGACAGACCTGTACCCACCAGTACTGTACCCCAGTGTTATACAGGGACAGACCTGTACCCACCAGTACTGTACCCCAGTGTTATACAGGGACAGACCTGTACCCACCAGTACTGTACCCCAGTGTTATACAGGGACAGACCTGTACCCACCAGTACTGTACCCCAGTGTTATACAGGGACAGACCTGTACCCACCAGTACTGTACCCCAGTGTTATACAGGGACAGACCTGTACCCACCAGTACTGTACCCCAGTGTTATACAGGGACAGACCTGTACCCACCAGTACTGTACCCCAGTGTTATACAGGGACAGACCTGTACCCACCAGTACTGTACCCCAGTGTTATACAGGGACAGACCTGTACCCACCAGTACTGTACCCCAGTGTTATACAGGGACAGACCTGTACCCACCAGTACTGTACCCCAGTGTTATACAGGGACAGACCTGTACCCACCAGTACTGTACCCCAGTGTTATACAGGGACAGACCTGTACCCCAGTGTTATACAGGGACAGACCTGTACCCACCAGTACTGTACCCCAGTGTTATACAGGGACAGACCTGTACCCACCAGTACTGTACCCCAGTGTTATACAGGGACAGACCTGTACCCACCAGTACTGTACCCCAGTGTTATACAGGGACAGACCTGTACCCACCAGTACTGTACCCCAGTGTTATACAGGGACAGACCTGTACCCACCAGTACTGTACCCCAGTGTTATACAGGGACAGGCCTGTACCCACCAGTACTGTACCCCAGTGTTATACAGGGACAGACCTGTACCCACCAGTACTGTACCCCAGTGTTATACAGGGACAGACCTGTACCCACCAGTACTGTACCCCAGTGTTATACAGGGACAGACCTGTACCCACCAGTACTGTACCCCAGTGTTATACAGGGACAGACCTGTACCCACCAGTACTGTACCCCAGTGTTATACAGGGACAGACCTGTACCCACCAGTACTGTACCCCAGTGTTATACAGGGACAGACCTGTACCCCAGTGTTATACAGGGACAGACCTGTACCCCAGTGTTATACAGGGACAGACCTGTACCCCAGTGTTATACAGGGACAGACCTGTACCCACCAGTACTGTACCCCAGTGTTATACAGGGACAGACCTGTACCCACCAGTACTGTACCCCAGTGTTATACAGGGACAGACCTGTACCCACCAGTACTGTACCCCAGTGTTATACAGGGACAGACCTGTACCCACCAGTACTGTACCCCAGTGTTATACAGGGACAGACCTGTACCCACCAGTACTGTACCCCAGTGTTATACAGGGACAGACCTGTACCCACCAGTACTGTACCCCAGTGTTATACAGGGACAGACCTGTACCCACCTGTACTGCACTCCAGTGTTGTACAGCTGAAAATACTTTCTCCAGATTTTGGAAGGACAAGATGTAGAATTGTACTGTGGGGGATTTTTCGCTGTTCAAAGTGGATGCAAATATCACCCACCCACCATTACACTTCACAGTGAAAAATGATATTCGGTAATGACTTTATGAAACAATATAAAGAGAAACATACATTCTTCAAGGTGGCGCCTAACTAAAATCTTGCTCTCTCTCTGGCTGTCCATAAAGAGTTTAGCCTCTTTCCCTTCTTGGAGATGCTCTATACGTCATTCTGCCTGACCGTGTTGGACAAGTTTAGCCCAGACTTTGGACCATGTGGCTCACGAGGTGCAGCTATCCTGACTCACCCTCCTGCAGTCCGAGCCTGAAAGGAGCAGCAAGTTCACTCAAACAATAGCCTGAGATGGGAGCGGCTTTTACGCGGTTTCGTTGAATTTGGTATCTAGTGTTGTATTTGATGATGGGCAATTTGGTCTAAACGTTTGGTCGAGAAGACTAGAGTTTTGGGGGAGCTGGTATGGTTACCAAAAAAAGGATAAACCAGAGGTAATAACACCCCAGCCCCCATCACGACAGGAGGGACAGTGTGCTTCTCATCCTGAAACCCTACTGCTCAAACTGTAGCACCTTGGTGATTAGAGGCACGTTACTGTGAGAAAGGAGCAACAATCTCAGAGTCTTTCAAAAGAACCTGGGAAACATGCAAAGAGAAAGAAAAAACGGCAGATACTGGAAACCTGATGATGGGTTCCACTCAAAACATTAATTTATCCTTTTCCTTACAGATGTACTTGCTGTATATTTCCAGCATCTGTCTTTATTTTAGAGAGCAAGATTTCCCTATACTTCCAGTCTGGCCTTCCATCCTCTTGGTTAGAGACATTTAGCTGAAAGTCCTCCCACTGTACCTGCAGATAGTCACATTCTTCAGTGTAAAAGTGTAGTCTGTCCTCCAAATCATCCAGAAATGCTGGATCGCGATACAGCCTCTCCCCAAATCCAAACGCTTCAAACCGATCAGAACTGCTGTGTATGTTAAAAAAACAAGGAATCAGCTTAGCACATTCTGATACTGGACTCTCTCAGTCTGGGATTGGTGTGTGTATTAGACTCTCTCTGGTCTGGGATTGGTGTGTATATTGGACTCTCTCAGTCTGGGATTGGTGTATATTGGACTCTCTCTGGTCTGGGATTGGTGTGTATATTGGACTCTCTCAGTCTGGGATTGGTGTATATTGGACTCTCTCTGGTCTGGGATTGGTGTGTATACTGGACTCTCTCTGGTCTGGGATTGGTGTGGATAATTGGACTCTCTCTGGTCTGGGATTGGT
This sequence comes from Heptranchias perlo, assembly GCF_035084215.1. Lineage (NCBI taxonomy): Eukaryota > Metazoa > Chordata > Chondrichthyes > Hexanchiformes > Hexanchidae > Heptranchias > Heptranchias perlo. The sequence goes on along the minus strand of NC_090368.1, from coordinate 1,731,013 downwards.
GTATATTGGACTCTCTCTGGTCTGGGATTGGTGTGTATACTGGACTCTCTCTGGTCTGGGATTGGTGTGTATACTGGACCCACAGCAATGTGGTTGATTCTTAATTGCCCTCTGAAATGGCCTAGCAAGCCACTCAGTTGTAAAATCTCGCTACGAAAAGTCATAATAAGAATAAAACCGGACGGACCACCCGGCATCGGACCACTAGGCACCGGACACGACAACGGCAAAACACCAAGCCCAGTCGACCCTGCAAGGTCCTCCTTACTAACATCTGGGGACTTGTGCCAAAATTGGGAGAGCTGTCCCACAGACTAGTCAAGCAACAGCCTGACATAGCCATACTCACAGAATCATACCTTTCAGCCAACGTCCCAGACTCTTCCATCACCATCCCTGGGTATGTCCTGTCCCACCGGCAGGACAGACCCACCAGAGGTGGCGGTACAGTGATATACAGTCAGGAGGGAATGGTCCTGGGAGTCCTCAACATTGACTCTGGACCCCATGAAATCTCATGGCATCAGGTCAAACATGGGCAAGGAAACCTCCTGCTGATTACCACCTACCGTCCTCCCTCAGCTGATGAATCAGTCCTCCTCCATGTTGAGCACCACTTGGAGGAAGCACTGAGGGTAGCAAGGGCACAGAATGTACTCTGGGTGGGGGACTTCAATGTCCATCACCAAGAGTGGCTCGGTAGCACCACTACTGACCGAGCTGGCCGAGTCCTGAAGGACATAGCTGCCAGACTGGGCCTGCGGCAGGTGGTGAGCGAACCAACACGAGGGAAAAACTTACTTGACCTCGTCCTCACCAATCTACCTGTCGCAAATGCATCTGTCCATGACAGTATTGGTAGGAGTGACCACCGCACAGTCCTCGTGGAGATGAAGTCCCGTCTTTGCACTGAGGACACCATCCAACGTGTTGTGTGGCACTACCACCGTGCTAAATGGGATAGATTCAGAACAGATCCAGCAGCTCAAAACTGGGCATCCATGAGGCGCTGTGGGCCATCAGCAGCAGCAGAATTGTATTCCAGCACAATCTGTAACCTCATGGCCCGGCATATTCCTCACTCTACCATTACCAACAAGCCAGGGGATCAACCCTGGTTCAATGAGGAGTGTAGAAGAGCATGCCAGGAGCAGCACCAGGCGTACCTAAAAATGAGGTGCCAACCTGGTGAAGCTACAACTCAGGACTACATGCATGCTAAACAGCGGAAGCAACATGCTATAGACAGAGCTAAGCGATTCCACAACCAACGGATCAGATCAAAGCTCTGCAGTCCTGCCACATCCAGTCGTGAATGGTGGTGGACAATTAAACAACTAACGGGAGGAGGAGGCTCTGCAAACATCCCCATCCTCAATGATGGCGGAGTCCAGCACATGAGTGCAAAAGACAAGGCTGAAGCGTTTTCAACCATCTTCAGCCAGAAGTACCGAGTGGATGATCCATCTCGGCCTCCTCCCGATATCCCCACCATCACGGAAGCCAGTCTTCGGCCAATTCGATTCACTCCACGTGATATCAAGAAACGGCTGAGTGCACTGGATACAGCAAAGGCTATGGGCCCCGACAACATCCCAGCTGTAGTTCTGAAGACTTGTGCTCCAGAACTAGCTGCGCCTCTAGCCAAGCTGTTCCAGTACAGCTACAACACTGGCATCCACCCGACAATGTGGAAAATTGCCCAGGTATGTCCTGTCCACAAAAAGCAGGACAAATCCAATCCGGCCAATTACCGCCCCATCAGTCCACTCTCAATCATCAGCAAAGTGATGGAGGGCGTCATCGACAGTGCTATCAAGCGGCACTTACTCACCAATAACCTGCTCACCGATGCTCAGTTTGGGTTCCGCCAGGACCGCTCGGCTCCAGACCTCATTATAGCCTTGGTCCAAACATGGACAAAAGAGCTGAATTCCAGAGGTGAGGTGAGAGTGCCTGCCCTTGACATCAAGGCAGCATTTGACAGAGTGTGGCACTAAGAAGCCCTAGTAAAATTGAAGTCAATGGGAATCAGGGGGAAAACTCTCCAGTGGCTGGAGTCATACCTAGCACAAAGGAAGATGGTAGTGGTTGTTGGAGGCCAATCATCTCAGCCCCAGGACATTGCTGCAGGAGTTCCTCAGGGCAGTGTCCTAGGCCCAACCATCTTCAGCTGCTTCATCAATGACCTTCCCTCCATCATAAGGTCAGAAATGGGGATGTTCGCTGTTGACTGCACAGTGTTCAGTTCCATTCGCAACCCCTCAAATAATGAAGCAGTCCGAGCCCGCATGCAGCAAGACCTGGACAACATCCAGGCTTGGGCTCATAAGTGGCAAGTAACATTCGCGCCAGATAAGTGCCAGGCAATGACCATCTCCAACAAGAGAGAGTCTAACTACCTCTCCTTGACATTCAACGGCATTACCATCACCGAATCCCCCACCATCAACATCCTGGGAGTCACCATTGACCAGAAACTTAACTGGACCACCCATATAAATACTGTGGCTACGAGAGCAGGTCAGAGGCTGGGTATTCTGCGCCAAGTGACTCACCTCCTGACTCCCCAAAGCCTTTCCACCATCTACAAGGCACAAGTCAGGAGTGTGATGGAAAACTCTCCACTTGCTTGGATGAGTGCAGCTCCAACAACACTCAAGAAGCTTGACACCATCCAAGATAAAGCAGCCCACTTGATTGGCACCCCATCCACCACCCTAAACATTCACTCCCTTCACCACCGGCGCACTGTGGCTGCAGTGTGTACCATCCACAGGATGCAATGCAGCAACTTGCCAAGGCTTCTTCTACAGCACCTCCCAAACCCGCGACCTCTACCACCTAGAAGGACAAGAGCAGCAGGCACATGGGAACAACACCACCTGCACGTTCCCCTCCAAGTCACACACCATCCCGTCACCACACGGACTGCAGCGGTTCAAGAAGGTGGCTCACCACCACCTTCTCGAGGGCAATTAGGGATGGGCAATAAATGCCGGCCTCGCCAGCGACGCCCACATCCCGTGAACGAATGAAAAATAATTCTCTCAGTCTGCGATTGGTGTATATTGGACTCTGTTCTGGGATTGGTGTATATTGCCCATACTCCTTTCTCTTCCCCTCTATATGGCCCAAGCTGACTTGCCTGTCATGGTTGTACTGCTGGATGACCGAGATGGTCTTCGGGTGTAGGTGCACTCTCAAGTAGTCTGACCACACCCTCACACTGCTCTCCAATCGGGTGGCGTTCTGGGACAGGTCGAGAGGTCTCTCAGCTAAGGACACCGGGACGGCTCCTGTCAAAAGAAACAAGGTCAGGGCAGGCAGGGGGTTGCAACAAGGTGCAGGAGCAGCAGCCAGAACACGGACACGGAAACGAGCTACTAACATCCCTGATAAACCAAGTTGGAAGTCACTCACGTTCCTCTCCTTGAAATGCTGTCGAGTTGAGGTTCCTATTGGAGTGCACCTCGCCCTGAGGGAGACAATACAAAGCAGATGAGGAGAAGGAACTTATATTCAGTTACAGCCGTAACACACTTGTCTGAAATATCCCAATGCACTCCTCGCACAATGAAATACTTTGAAGTGCAATGACTGTTATGTAGGCAAATCCAGGAGCCATTTTATGTGCAGCAAGATCCCACAAACAGCATGACTAGTTAGTCTGATTTTGGTGGTATGGTTGTGGGAGGAATGTTGACCAGGACACCGGGAGAAATCCCCCACTCTTCTTTGAACAGTGTCGTGAGATCTTTCACTCCCACCTGAACCACCACAACAGGTAGGATCCAGTTTAGCAGGTCTTTCAAACAACAGCATGTGACAACGCTGCACTCTCTCAGTACTGGACTGGTTTGTCAGTCTAGACCACGTGCTCCGTCCTGGAATGGGGTTTGAACCTCCAGTAGATGTAACGTGCATGAATGTGAAAAAACAAAAACTGGCTCTACGCCTGGCCTCCAATTTAACCACTAGTCAGTGGCTTAGACCAGCCACTGGGAGCAGATCCCTCACCTCATTACAGCTCTGCATTCCAGTTCACTCGAACCAACACGTATCGCTAGCACTTTCCACAACTCCGAGGAGAAATGCGACTTTCTGGACACCTGAAAACAATTATGCTGGCCACTAACAAGAATGGCTGCGTGATTCTGAAGCTGAGAATAAACCTCACAATCTTACATCACAGGGGACAGGTTATAGGGATTTAGAGACGTTCCCCTTTCCCCAGTCAACCTCTTTAGTCCACCTCGCCCCAATTTTCTCCCACAGGCACGATGGTCCGAATGGCCTCCTTCTGTGCTGTATGCTTCTATGATTATCTCTCACAGACACCCTCCGGTATATTGCTCTAGTGTCCATTCTTCATGTGACAGCCTCTAAAGCAAATGTTGGCAGGCTATTCAACTGTAGTAGGCATCACAGCAGAGCCTGCTCCGGTCCCTGGATAAAGTCCACAAGCGCGCATATTTACCAACAGTGATCGGGAGCACAAACCCCACCTGGGTCAGCTGCAGCTGTGCCCCAACTGCTGGCCGGCTGAGATCAGGTAACTCGACACAGACTCGGGACAGTGTCTGGGAGCTTCTGCTCTGCGAGCCTCAGTACCACAACAGGTGGTGCATTTACCCACTGAGACACAAGGGAGGAGCTCCATTATAAAAGTTTCAAATGCAAACTTCCCAAAATAAATATTTTCTCACCAGTTCTGTTCCAGCCCTGGACACTGGCTAACGGCAGCGGTGAGACTCATCGATAAACTCCCTACCCAGAGAATGCAGGCATTTAAAAGTCTCCAGCCAGGGGGTTCAGTTACCAGCTGCCGTCACTGTTGCACCATCTGCTGCTTCAGGCACAGAGCAACAGCTGTCTCCCTGCTGTCGGCGGCACAGTTGCCATGGCAATCGCTGGAAGCAGAGCTCGCGATGGAACTGCCAGGTTTAGGAGGCTGAGTCTCACCAAACTACAGTGCAGAAGCACAAGGCTGCTCCCCTTCCCCCATTTATTTGAATGGGCTTCTGACTGAGGCCACTTTCCCCCCTCAAAACCAGTTCCAATTAACGGGGCTCGACAGTTAGAGCAGGCTGCCTGCTCGAGCTGCAGGCCTGACAGACTGTGCTGTGTCATTTAATAGGTTACGTGAAAGGGGACCCCCAAGTGGCTGAGGAGGCAAAAGCCCCACCCAGTGTGGCACTGAGTCGTACAGAGCAGGAATGTCTGTGGTGTGATGGGTGGCCTGTGCTGAGCTGGCTGATCTCATCTCAGGAAGCAGTGGGGGTGTATGAGGAGGTCAAACAGCCAGGGTTTCCACTCCTGATCACTGTCCAATGATCTGCACATGTGCTGGTGACAGGAGGACAGGACTGAAGTTAGCTGTGATGCCCCTTATGGCTGACTACATCAATGCTTGATTCACAAGACTGTGTAAAACGTGGAAGGGGTCCACGGTAAACGATGCACTTATTAGCGGTCTCCATACCGGACAGCACCTGGACAAACAAGCTGCCTGCGGCACTGAAGGGTTTTAAAAACCTTTGATCATTTAAACAAGAGTTTCGCATAAAGAAACGAAAGGCCTTGTGTTTCTATAGGCCTCAGGATGTCCCAAAGCGCTTTACAGCCAATTAAGTACTTTTTTTTGAAGTGTAGTCACTGTTGTAATGTGGGAAACACAGCAGCCATTTGCACACAGCAAGATCCCACAAACAGCAGTGTGATAATGGCCAAATAAATTGTTTTAGTGATGTTGGTTGAGGGATAAATATCGGCCCAAGACACCGGGGAGAACTCCCCATCTCTTTGAATAATGTCATGGAATCTTTTATGACCGCCTGAGGGGGCAGACGGGGCCTCGGTTTAACGTCTCATCCACCGTGTTGTCAGAATCAGTTTATTATATTCAGAGAGTTGCAGATACTGATTTAAAGGCTGGACTTTACTGCAACAGCAAACCATCCTCAGTAAATTCTACTTTACAGGAGACAGGAAATCTACAGGGAGGATTTAAAATTTTTTTAAAAAAACTATCCAAATAAAAAACATAATTGAATATAAAGCAACACTTACACCCAACCTGTCGAGATGTTGTAGAAACTCGTTCTTTTTTATCGGGTCCTCTTTGTGCACGGTCAGGATCCCCCTCCTAGATTAAATGAAAAGGGAAAGATAAAGCATGTACTGTATTTATTGATTTAAATATAATGTGGGCTGCCCTCAGTAAACTATCTGAGGGGTTGGGCCAGAGTGTTCCATCATCACTCAGTAGGTCCAGGTTCCAACCCAACTGGTCTGTGCTGATTTAGCTGAACTCAGAGGAGGCAGTGGTTGGGGTGCTCCAATTACCTCAGTGTCCCTGGGTTGGGGGCTGGGGAGAATCAATAACCAGTGACTACTGCTGGGAAGTGCGTGGGGCTGAGGACAAGATCAGTTGGGCTGATTCATCCTCTGTCTAGACTCACACATGAAGAATGGCCATTTGAGTGAGATACCATAGGGTGGCTGGTGTCTGTGTAACTGTACCCAGGCATGAATGGAGCCTTCGGGAGAGGAGGGGAGGGGCAATAAATGTTCTTAAACATGAGGTGCCTGTCCTGTCAGGGGCCCTGCATCACTGGATTCCCCCATGAAGACAATGAGCAGAGTTTAATCCTTACCACGTTAGCGCAGGTTCCGTCTGACTGATGCCGTACAGGGCACCCTCCTGCTTCAGACTGTGCAAGCTCCCTGCAACACACACACACAAAGCCAAGCAATTACTGCAGGCAGCATCAGATGAATGTTAACAACAACTTGCATTTATAAAGTGCCTTTAACGTAGTAAGACGTCCCAAGGTGCTTCACAGCATACTCCAACCATAGAATCATAGAATCATAGAAGTTACAACATGGAAACAGGCCCTTCGGCCCAACATGTCCATGTCGCCCAGTTTATACCACTAAGCTAGCCCCAATTGCCTGCACTTGGCCCATATCCCTCGATACCCATCTTCCCCATGTAACTGTCCAAATGCTTTTTAAAAGACAAAATTGTACCCGCCTCTACTACTGCCTCTGGCAGCTCGTTCCAGACACTCACCACCCTTTGAGTGAAAAAATTGCCCCTCTGGACCCTTTTGTATCTCTCCCCTCTCACCTTAAATCTGTGCCCCCTCGTTATAGACTCCCCTACCTTTGGGAAAAGATTTTGACTATCGACCTTATCTATGCCCCTCATTATTTTATAGACTTCTATAAGATCACCCCTTAACCTCCTACTCTCCAGGGAATAAAGTCCCAGTCTGTCTAACCTCTCCCTGTAAGTCAAACAGGGGGGAGTTTTCAGCCTTTTCCCTGCCATTGCTGGCGAATGGAGGTCTTTTGCCCAAGTTGGGCACCAGGATATGGACAGCAGGGTGAAACTCCTATCACTTTTGGCACGACTCAGTGCTGACATTAGAGACGGCATTATGGCCGTTCTCTATACTGCTTGCAGGGCTCGGATATTTGCTTTGTGCCTCAGTGATCAAAGCACAAAATATCTTTGATATAACAGCCCTTGTGACAATGCAGCAACTCAAGATACCTGGATTGGATACATATGGGAACCAGAGTTCAAATCAATGGCAATTTTGGGGGGGGGGGGGGGGGGGGGGTGTGTATTTTCCCCATCAGTCTGGGGGAGGGGGGGGGGGGGTGTATTTCCCCGTCAGTCTGGGGGAGGGGGGGGCTGTATTTCCCCATCAGTCTGGGGGAGGGGGGGGCTGTATTTCCCCATCAGTCTGGGGGAGGGGGGGGCTGTATTTCCCCATCAGTCTGGGGGAGGGGGGGGGGGTGTAATTCCCCATCAGTCTGGGGGAGGGGGGGGGGTGTATTTCCCCGTCAGTCTGGGGGAGGGGGGGCTGTATTTCCCCATCAGTCTGGGGGAGGGGGGGCTGTATTTCCCCATCAGTCTGGGGGAGGGGGGGGCTGTATTTCCCCATCAGTCTGGGGGAGGGGGGGCTGTATTTCCCCATCAGTCTGGGGGAGGGGGGGCTGTATTTCCCCATCAGTCTGGGGGAGGGGGGGGTGTATTTCCCCCATCAGTCTGGGGGAGGGGGGGGTGTATTTTCCCCATCAGGCCATCAACAGATTCCACTGCTTTCTTAAAAAAATTATTTACCTTTTGAATTCTTTAGCTAAATCGAAGAATGGGACTCAATGTTGGGACCCTGATTTAGACGGTCATTTGCAATCAACAATAAAATGTGAGAGCTCTGTGTGGGCAGGGGAGAGGAGGGGAAGAGCTGCAGTCAGTTACATAATTAAATCGACTTCATGATGCCAGCAGCCCTGCCCATTCTAAACAGGGCAAGAAATGTTTGATTTTTAAAAAAGCATTACAAAAATATAGGATTACAGCATGACCAATACTGGTCCCTGCCTACTTGTAAAAACCAGAGGAACAGGAGGAGGCCATTCAGCCCCTTGAGCCTGTTCCGCCATTCAATTAGATCATGGCTGATCTGTACCTCAACTCTACCCACCAATGCTCCCTATCCCTTGATACCCTTAACTAATAGAAATCTGTCGATCTCAGCATCCACAGCCTTTTTGGGGGGGGGGGAAAAGAGTTCCAATTTTCCACTACCCTTAGCGTGAATAAGTGCTTGCCGTTTTCACTGCTGAATGGCCTAGCTCTAATTTTATTATATTCCCTTGTTCTGGATTCCTCCACCCGAGGAAATCATTTCTCTGTATTGACCCTATCAAATCCTTTTAACAATTTAAACACCTCGATTAGATCACCCCTCAACCTTCTAAAGTCAAGGGAACACAAACCAAATTTATGCAAAAATATCCTCATCATTTGGCCCTTTAAGCCCAGGTATCACTCAGTTTAATCTGCGCTGAACCCCCTCCAAGGCCAATAGATCTTTCCTGAGGTACGGTGCCTAAAACTGAACGCAGTACTCCAGATGGAGTCTGACCAAGGCTCTGTGGAACCAGGAGTCAAGCCCTTGATAGGAGGGCAGCAGGAGTTGACCAATGTCGTACCTTTGAGGTCCATGAGTATGAGGCGGGGAGTGTAGGTGGGCTGGCCCTGCAGTGTCAGCCCTTCTCGGAACAGGACATTGTTGCTGATCTCAGAGTACGGGTCGCTCGGTTCCGCATCGTAACACAATGCAGCATCCTTGGCGGAGGCAGAGAGAAGGGGACAGACCAGTTCATTTCACAATGTATTTATTATACACTCAAACTCGATGCTGAAATCAGCAATTCCTAATTCAATTAAAAAAACACATATCATGGCACTGGTGAATATTTACTGTGCAATGAAGGTAAAACCTGCAAAATCATCCCTCTTGCTAAATAGAGTGCCAGCTTGGGGCAGTGGGCAAATACACCACCCAGGGTGGTACTGACATACACAGACTAGGAATGGCCCAACTTAATCCCTGATCTGTACTGAGTTAGTTGATCCCAGTCAGGGTCAGCAGTTATGGGGCTACATTTGGTATCAGCTCCCCTCGAAAAGGGAGGGGAAACTCAGCCAGGGCTTTTATTCCTGATCACTATCAGTACTGGACTGGGTTATCAGCCTAGGTTACGGGCCTGATTGCAAGGTGACTGTTCTGCCCAATGAACCACGCTGCAGCCCCTTCACTGGGGAGGGTGTAATTACAGCAAGACAAGCTCACATAGGGAGCTTTCACTTCACATGTGGAATAATTAATAGCAAAAGTCAGGAAGTGTGTGCAAATGCAAGATTTATAATATAAATAAATAGATATATAATGAACGACAGCTGGTGGCAGCTTAAAGCTTCTTCCCCCACTCCCAGCCCGAGTCAACAAACCTCCTCCAGCCCTGCCTCCCCGATCCTCAGACCCTGTATCCAGGTTACCCCCCCCCCCCACCCACAGGTCCTGACAACCAGCCTCTGACCCTGTCCCATCCCCTGTACCCAGGCCCTTCTCCCCCATCTGCAGCCCCTGACCCCAGCCCCAGTACCCAGGCCTTCTCACCTGTACCCAAATCCTGCCCCCCTCCTTATCCCCCTCTTCTTGTCCCCTCATTCCCAGCCTCCCTCTATCCCCCTCTCCTCCTCCCCTTTCCCCCCAGTATTTCCCCCCTGTACCCCTATCCCCTCTTGTATCACCCTCTATCCCCCTTCCTTCTCTCTCTCGCTCCCTCATCCCCCCCCCTCCCCATCCACCCCCCTCTCCCTCCCCATCCATCCCCCATCCCCCCCCATCCTCCTTCTCCATCCCTCCCCATCCATCCATCCCTCCATCCCATCCTCCCCATATCCCTCCCCGGTAACGAAACCCTCTCTCTCTTCCCCCCCCCCCCCAATATCGCCCCCCATCCCCTCTCCCTGTATCTCCCCCCGGTAACGAAGCCCTCTCCCCCCCCGGTATCGAAGCCCTCTCTTCCCCCCCCCCCCCAGGTAACGAAGCCCTCTTCCCCTCCCCCCCCCCCTCTTCCCCTCCCCCCCCCCCCCCTCACCCCCTCCCCCCCCCCCTCACCCTCACCTCCTCCCCCCCCCCTCACCCTCTCCCCCCTCACCTCCCCCCCCCCCCCCTCACCTTCACCCCCCCCCCCCCTCACCCTCACCTCCCCCCCCCCCCCCTCACCTTCACCCCCCCCCCCTCACCCTCACCTCCCCCCCCCCCCCCCTCACCCTCACCTCCCCCCCCCACCACATCACTCAGCCCCCGGAAACGAAGCCATCTCTCCCCCCCCCCCCCCCCGGTAACGAAGCTCCCACCTCCCCCCCCTCACCTCCCACCTCCCCCCCCTCACCCTCACCTCCCGGTAACGAAGCCCTCTCCCCCGGTTTAGAAGCCCTCTCTCTCTTCCCCCCCCCCTCCCCCCCGGTTTAGAAGCCCTCTCTCTCCCCCCCCCCCCCCCCGGTTAAGAAGCCCTCTCTCCCCCCCCCCCCGGTTTAGAAGCCCTCTCCCCCCCCCGGTTTAGAAGCCCTCTCCCCCCCCCCCCCCCCGGTTTAGAAGCCCTCCCCTCCCCTCCCCCCCCCCGGTTAGAAGCCCTCCCCTCCCCCCCCCCCCGGTTTAGAAGCCCTCCCCCCCCCCCCGGTTTAGAAGCCCTCCCCTCCCCCCCCCCCCCCGGTTTAAGAAGCCCTCCCCTCCCCCCCCCCCCCCCGGTTTAGAAGCCCTCCCCCCCCCCCCCCCGGTTTAGAAGCCCTCCCCTCCCCCCCCCCCCCCGGTTTAGAAGCCCCCCCCCTCCCCCCCCCCCCCCGGTTTAGAAGCCCTCCCCCCCCCCCCCCCCCGGTTTAGAAGCCCTCCCCCCCCCCCCCCCCCCCGGTTTAGAAGCCCTCCCCTCCCCCCCCCCCGGTTTAGAAGCCCTCTCCCCCCCCCCCCCGGTTTAGAAGCCCTCCCCTCCCCCCCCCGGTTTAGAAGCCCTCCCCTCCCCCCCCCGGTTTAGAAGCCCTCCCCCCCCCCCCCCCGGTTTAGAAGCCCTCCCCTCCCCCCCCCGGTTTAGAAGCCCTCCCCTCCCCCCCCCCCCCCCCGGTTTAGAAGCCCTCCCCTCCCCCCCCCCCCCCCCCCGGTTTAGAAGCCCTCCCCTCCCCCCCCCCCCCCGGTTTAGAAGCCCTCCCCTCCCCTCCCCCCCCCCCCCCGGTTTAGAAGCCCTCCCCTCCCCCCCCCCCCCGGTTTAGAAGCCCTCCCCCCCCCCGGTTTAGAAGCCCTCCCCTCCCCCCCCCCCCCCCCCGGTTTAGAAGCCCTCTCCCCCCCCCCCGGTTTAGAAGCCCTCTCCCCCCCCCCCCCCCCCGGTTTAGAAGCCCTCCCCCCCCCCCCCGGTTTAGAAGCCCTCCCCTCCCCCCCCCCCCCCGGTTTAGAAGCCCTCCCCTCCCCCCCCCCCCCCCGGTTTAGAAGCCCTCCCCTCCCCCCCCCCCCCCCCCCGGTTTAGAAGCCCTCTCCCCCCCCCCCCCCGGTTTAGAAGCCCTCTCCCCCCCCCCCGGTTTAGAAGCCCTCTCCCCCCCCCCCCCCCCCCGGTTTAGAAGCCCTCCCCTCCCCTCCCCCCCCCCCGGTTTAGAAGCCCTCCCCTCCCCCCCCCCCGGTTTAGAAGCCCTCCCCCCCCCCCCGGTTTAGAAGCCCTCCCCTCCCCCCCCCCCCCGGTTTAGAAGCCCTCCCCTCCCCCCCCCCCCCCGGTTTAGAAGCCCTCCCCCCCCCCCCCCCCCGGTTTAGAAGCCCTCCCCTCCCCCCCCCCCGGTTTAGAAGCCCTCCCCTCCCCCCCCCCCCCGGTTTAGAAGCCCTCCCCTCCCCCCCCCCCCGGTTTAGAAGCCCTCCCCCCCCCCCCCCCCCCGGTTTAGAAGCCCTCCCCTCCCCCCCCCCCCCCCCCGGTTTAGAAGCCCTCCCCTCCCCCCCCCCCCCCCCCCCGGTTTAGAAGCCCTCCCTCCCCCCCCCCCCCCCCCCGGTTTAGAAGCCCTCCCCTCCCCCCCCCCCCCCGGTTTAGAAGCCCTCCCCTCCCCTCCCCCCCCCCCCCGGTTTAGAAGCCCTCTCCCCCCCCCCCCCCCGGTTTAGAAGCCCTCTCCCCCCCCCCCCCCCGGTTTAGAAGCCCTCCCCCCCCCCCCCCGGTTTAGAAGCCCTCCCCCCCCCCCCCCGGTTTAGAAGCCCTCCCCCCCCCCCCCCCCGGTTTAGAAGCCCTCCCCTCCCCCCCCCCCCCCCCCGGTTTAGAAGCCCTCCCCCCCCCCCCGGTTTAGAAGCCCTCCCCTCCCCCCCGGTTTAGAAGCCCTCCCCTCCCCCCCCCCCCTCCCCTCCCCCCCCCCCTCCCCCGGTTTAGAAGCCCTCCCCTCCCCCCCCCCCCTCCCCTCCCCCCCCTCCCCCGGTTTAGAAGCCCTCCCCCGGTTTAGAAGCCCTCCCTCTCCCCCCCCCCGGTAACGAAGCCCTCTCCCCCCCCCCGGTAACGAAGCCCTCTCCCCCCCCCCCGGTAACGAAGCCCTCTCTCTCTCCCTCCCCCCCGGTAACGAAGCCCTCTCCCCATCCCCTGACCTGACCTGACTGTTCCACCAGTGGGTGCCCACGAAGTTGCTGTAGTGCCCGAGTTGCAGCGTCACCACCTCCCGACACACACTCCCCATGACGCCGCCTCTCCGACCCGCTTTTTTCCTCCTCGAGCTTTTCCGATTTAAAGGGGTTTTTTTTTTGTATTTTAAATAAAAATGTTTTTTAAACTTCAACCGAAACCCCCAACCGCCGTCCCCGCGCGCCCAGCCGCAACCTAGCCTCACAATCGCACCCCCACATCCCATTGGCTCTGCCGCACGTCGCTCACACATAATCTGACAGCTGATTGGATGCTTCTCCTGTCCGTCTTGATCGCTCTCCTGTCACGTCTTCCCGCCCACCCCCCCCCAGGTCCCGCCCACTCCATCAAGCTAGGTTGAGATGGCGCACGTGCCTTTCCGGCTCTCCGATTGGCCGGCAGCTCAAAGACGAGGGTTAAAGGTGCGAGGTGCTACAGGAATACCACTCCGGGCTGCCTCCTGAAACCTAGAACTTCCTCCTTAGAATCGTACAGCGCAGGAGGCCATTCGGCCCGTCCTGCCAGTGCCGTCTCTTTGAAAGATTGCTTTTGTCCCTAGTCCTGCAAATTTTTCCTTTTCAAGTATTTATCCAATTCCCCCTTGAAAGTTATTATGTGGAGATGCGGGTGATGGACTGGGGTTGACAATTGTAAACAATTTTACAACACCAAGTTATAGTCCCAACAAATTTATTTTAAATTCCACAAGCTTTCGGAGGCTTCCTCCTTCGGCAGGTGAACGGTATGGAATATTTTCGAATCCTTCGCATTTGAAAATCACAGAACAATGCCTGGTGATTACTGCCCGTTGCCAAGGCAATCACAGTGAGCAGACAGAAAGGTGTCACCTAAAAGGCCACCGAATATACAAACCCCCACAAAAAAAGAGAGAGAAGGAAGACAGTCAATGACCCGTCATATTAAAAACAAATGTTAAGAACAAATGTTATCTGTTTTTAATATAACGGGTCATTGACTGTCTTCCTTCTCTCTCTCTCTCTCTTTTTTTTGGGGGGTTTGTATATTCGGTGGCCTTTTAGGTGACACCTTTCTGTCTGCTCACTGTGATTGCCTTGGCAACGGGCAGTAATCACCAGGCATTGTTCTGTGATTTTCAAATGCGAAGGATTCGAAAATTTCATTTCCACACCGTTCACCTGACGAAGGAGGAAGCCTCCGAAAGCTTGTGGAATTTAAAATAAATTTGTTGGACTATAACTTGGTGTTGTAAAATTGTTTACAATTGAAAGTTATTATTGAATCTGCTTCCACCGGCCTTTCAGGCAGTGAATTCCAGATAGCTTGCTGCATAAAAATAAATTCTCCTCTCACTTCTGATTCTTTTGCTAATCATATTAAATTCTGATTAAATGTTAATTCTGTTTCTTTCTCCACAGATGCTGCCTGACTAGCATTTTCTGTTTTTATTTCAGATTTCCAGCATCAGCAGTATTTTGCTTTTTTTAAATCTTAAAGCTGTGGCCTCTGTAATGTAACATGTAATGTTTTCCGTGGCTAACCTGTCTGAACACCAACGACACCTTTGATTGCCGAGATGTGATAGGGGGCAGTTGGAAAGATTATCTGTAATCACCAGGCATTGTTCTCTGACTATATATGCTATGCGTTTTTAGAACCCTTCACTCACCTGACGAAGGAGGTAAGCTCCGAAAGCTTGTGATTTAAAATAAAATTGTTGGACTAAAACCTGGTGTTGTGCAAGTCCTTACATTTGTCCACCCCAGTCCATCACCGGCATCTCCACATCTGTTTTAACGTTCACATTAAAAATTAGCTATAAAGTGGAGGCTTCCGCTGTCCAAGTTTTCTGGGGCATCATTTTCTGGGCAATACCTACTCAGAAACCTCACCCAGCTGGAACGGCCATTGTCAAGTGTGGTAAACTGTACAACTGGGTGCCAGCCTTGGCACTCTTGTCTCTGAATCAGAAGGTCGTGAGGTCAACTCCCACTCCAGTGTCAGCCCAGTTTTTGTGCTGAAGTCTCTGGTTGGGACTTGAGCAATATCACGCTTGTCATCTTTATTTGCTCCCAAACCGCTTCTCTCATGAAGGCGCTGACTTTTCCTAGGGCCTGGTTCCAGGAGCATTAGTTGCCCTCCAGTAACTTGCCCAAATGGCAGTGCTTCACCTGTGAACAGAGATAGCCGAGATATTTGACTGGTGGGGTGGGAAAAAGAAAATCACAGCTGAGCCCAATCTTTTCCTCACTCAACTTCCCAGCGCACGTCTTTGGATAGCAGGAGCAGGAACCCTGGCTTATTTTGTGCCCTCTATTCCTCGCCCAAGGGATGCTGAGGCCAAATACAATACACCTACTGCGTAGAACGGTGATCAAAACTAGAACCTTACTGGGCTGCATATCGGCTGATGCATTTATCCTCTGGATGCTTTGGACTTCCTAACTTAGTCTTAAACTCTGACAGCCTTTTACTAACGCACAGAGAAAAAAGGCAATTAAATACATTAAGCATTGCTTTTATTGTTGTTTGATATTCATTAAAATGTCTGCAAATAGAGATTTCAATGTGAACAGAGCATGAAGCAATATTCTATTCAATAAATCTTTAAACTATTACCCAAACTGCTTGAATAAGCTGCTCCTTTTGTGTTTCTGGTTGAATTTTCATGCTACTGGTCTTCTGGTTTGGAACGACGTGTTCCCAATGCTGTTCCCGCAACAGTAGATTCACAATTTCTCTGACCAACCCAATGGGAATAAAAATACAACGAGAAATAGAAACTGAGCAGAACGTGTCGCTTTAGGAAGGAAAAAGTGGGGGTTTCATGGGCCAGGAAGGCAGGGCCAGCAGCCCCATAGTTTGGATATCTCTGTTTCAATATCCTTACAGATTTGTATGTATTTTGAGGGGTAGGGAACATGAGTAGGCCATTCAGCCCCTCGAGCCTGTTCCACCAGGGCTGTCGGTCTGAGTGAGTTGTGTAGAGGAACTAACTCAGATGGTAATTGCCAACTGATGCGTGAAAATGCAGTGATTTGACACATCGTTTAAAGCATAGAGGCCCGGCTGTACGTCAGTGGGATTGTCACAGACATTTTCTGGGACGCTTGGACAAGAGGGAGGGGTGAGAGAATGGCACCATGGACCTCCTGGGTCCATGGCGCTGCAGGCCCAGGTCCTGGGTGTTGATTCAACGTCTCTTCCTTGTTGGGGGTGATTGTGGCGGGAGGCACCAATTCTCAGAGGGAGCTGCAGATTCTGTCCAACGTTCCTGGGTTGTAGTTGCAGAGGAAGATTATCTCCTGCTTCCCCTCTTCTGTACAAGCTGCGTGGAAAGAAAGCGGCGAAAGAAAGTGATTAGTGAACCAGCAACTCCCGCAGCATCGTTACGAGCTGAACACCCGACTCCAGCTGGCAGACGGACACGTGAGTTAGCAACACTTCGGGCTCCTGTGTGTCCACTTGAAAACAGACCACAGTTAGAGATGTGAATGTGGCCCCTCGGAGTCAGGCGCCAGTCAAGGAGGCCACAAGGTATCTTCGGAACAGTGTTATTTTTTAGGGTTTCTCCCTATTTCCCCACAGTAAGAGGAACGAAAACCTGTAAGAGTAGTCTCATTAAACCCCAGATCCTACATGTTAAACTGGACCCCATTCACTTGCTCAGGGGCTGCCAGCAAAGCCCAGGTTAACAGCAGCAAGCTTCAGGGAACAAACAGCACCAAACGCCCAGGTTTGGGACAGTCGGGCAAGATGCGAATGGAGTTCGAGAGACAGGAAGCAGTGGGGCTGCCAGGGACAGAGGAGGGGCGACAGATGCTCCATTCCCCCTGGGCGAGTAGCACTGGTATAAACCCAGCAGCAGATGGGCAGCCAGAAGATCATCGCGCATCGCCCGCCTCCCCTTATCACCCCGCGCCCACCGCCGCCATTTATTACCCTTCTCGTGCTGAATCCACTTGCGGTCGATGTAATATTGATAGCAGCTCTCAAACTCCTTCTGACTGTAATTCATCACTTGAATTGGAACAAAGGGGTCCATGGCATCAAAGCCTTCCTGTGGGAGGGGTGCGGGGACAGAGAAGACAGACGTCTAGAGATAAATATAAGATACTGCATGTTGCATATCAGTGAAACGAGAGTGAATGGGCTCAGTGTATTACTACAAATGCCGCTATAAAATAACTCACTTAACTCATTACACTGTAACTTTGTGTGCTAACCCTCTTAATCCAAACTCTCCCACACCAGTGACAGACCTGTACCCACCAGTACTGTACCCCAGTGTTAAAAACGTGACAGACCTGTACCCACCAGTACTGTACCCCAGTGTTAAAAACGTGACAGACCTGTACCCACCAGTACTGTACCCCAGTGTTATACAGGGACAGACCTGTACCCACCAGTACTGTACCCCAGTGTTAAAAACGTGACAGACCTGTACCCACCAGTACTGTACCCCAGTGTTAAAAACGTGACAGACCTGTACCCACCAGTACTGTACCCCAGTGTTATACAGGGACAGACCTGTACCCAACAGTACTGGACCCCAGTGTTATACAGGGACAGACCTGTACCCACCAGTACTGGACCCCAGTGTTATACAGGGACAGACCTGTACCCACCAGGACTGTACCCGTGTTATACAGTGACAGACCTGTACCCACCAGTACTGTACCCGTGTTATACAGTGACAGACCTGTACCCACCAGTACTGGACCCCAGTGTTAAAAAAGTGACAGACCTGTACCCACCAGGACTGTACCCCAGTGTTATACAGGGACAGACCTGTACCCACCAGTACTGTACCCCAGTGTTATACAGGGACAGACCTGTACCCAACAGTACTGTACCTCAGTGTTATACAGTGACAGACCTGTACCCACCAGTACTGTACCCCAGTGTTATACAGGGACAGACCTGTACCCAACAGTACTGTACCTCAGTGTTATACAGTGACAGACCTGTACCCACCAGTACTGTACCCCAGTGTTATACAGGGACAGACCTGTACCCACCAGTACTGGACCCCAGTGTTATACAGGGACAGACCTGTACCCACCAGGACTGTACCCGTGTTATACAGTGACAGACCTGTACCCACCAGTACTGTACCCGTGTTATACAGTGACAGACCTGTACCCACCAGTACTGGACCCCAGTGTTAAAAAAGTGACAGACCTGTACCCACCAGGACTGTACCCCAGTGTTATACAGGGACAGACCTGTACCCACCAGTACTGTACCCCAGTGTTATACAGGGACAGACCTGTACCCAACAGTACTGTACCTCAGTGTTATACAGTGACAGACCTGTACCCACCAGTACTGTACCCCAGTGTTATACAGGGACAGACCTGTACCCAACAGTACTGGACCCCAGTGTTATACAGTGACAGACCTGTACCCACCAGGACTGTACCCGTGTTATACAGTGACAGACCTGTACCCACCAGTACTGTACCCGTGTTATACAGTGACAGACCTGTACCCACCAGTACTGGACCCCAGTGTTAAAAAAGTGACAGACCTGTACCCACCAGGACTGTACCCGTGTTATACAGGGACAGACCTGTACCCACCAGTACTGTACCCCAGTGTTATACAGGGACAGACCTGTACCCACCAGTACTGTACCCGTGTTAAACCGTGACAGACCTGTACCCACCAGTACTGTACCCCAGTGTTAGTGACAGACTTGTACCCACCAGTACTGTACCCGTGTTATACAGTGACAGACCTGTACCCACCAGTACTGTACCCGTGTTATACAGTGACAGACCTGCACCCACCAGTACTGGACCCCAGTGTTATATAGTGACAGACCTGTACCCACCAGTACTGTACCCCAGTGTTATACAGGGACAGACCTGTACCCACCAATACTGCACCCGTATTATACAGTGACAGGCCTATACCCACCAGTACTGTACCATTAGAGTGACAGACCTGTACCCACTAGCAGTGTACCCCAGTGTTATGCAGCTCAAAAAACTTCCTCCAGATCCAGTCCAAGTTTGGAAAGACAGAATGTATAATTGCACTGCTGGGTGTTTGTCACAGTTGAGTATGATCATGTGGTTAACAAGGGCCAATTAGGTGACAGAACCAGTTTTCCCGCTCAGCTCTCTGCCCGTTTTGGTTTGTGCAGCAGGACCTACAGTTGTTGGGGCCGGGTGCTCAGCCCAGAGTCACAGGTGGGTATTTGGACTGACAGAGCTGGAAACAGGGGAACACCTATGCAAGAACGACCAACGGCCGGTACGGAGCACTTAGTCAGGGCATGAGTACGCTTCAAGGTGTCTGTGGGAGAGTGAAGGCAGGGGGCAGCAAAGTGAGAGCTACAGTGAGGAGGCAGAGAGATGCAGGGCTGCGTAGCCTCACATTCCATGAAAGAAAAGAAAGTCTTGCATTTCTATCGCACCTTTCACCACCTCAGGACGTCCCAAAGCGCTTTACAGCCAATGAAGTACCTTTGAAGTGTAGTCACTGTTGTAATGTAGGAAATGTGACAGCCAATTAGTATTGGCTGTGGGCAATACAGCGGGAGATATATCAAAATTTGACAAGTGCAGTGTTTGCAAGTTTGTGGAATCCTAGTAGCATTAACAGGCCAGTTAGTAACAACAGGGAGGCTCCAGGCAGGGCCTGTGGCATTTCCCCTCAGGAGAGAAAACTGAACACTACTTGGGTTTCTGTTGTGAGTCTCCTATCCGACCAGGTCCTCGATAGGTGGGGGGGGGGGGGGGGGTCTGTAAGTGGAATCGCCGTTCCCACAGCGTCAGTGACCAGGACTCAGGACAAGCCCAGTAACACTGCCCTTCACTGGACATAAGAACATAAGAAATAGGAGCAGGAGTAGGCCAATCGGCCCCTCGAGCCTGCTCCGCCATTCAATAAGATCATGGCTGATCTGATCCTAACCTCAAATCTAAATTCATGTCCAATTTCCTGCCTGCTCCCCGTAACCCCTAATTCCCTTTACTTCTAGAAAACTGTCTATTTCTGTTTTAAATTTATTTAATGATGTAGCTTCCACAGCTTCCTGGGGCAGCAAATTCCACAGACCTACTACCCTCTGAGTGAAGAAGTTTCTCCTCATCTCAGTTTTGAAGGAGCAGCCCCTTATTCTAAGATTATGCCCCCTAGTTCTAGTTTCACCCATCCTTGGGAACATCCTCACCGCATCCACCCGATCAAGCCCCTTCACAATCTTATATGTTTCAATAAGATCGCCTCTCATTCTTCTGAACTCCAATGAGTAGAGTCCCAATCTACTCAACCTCTCCTCATATGTCCGCCCCCTCATCCCCGGGATTAACCGAGTGAACCTTCTTTGTACTGCCTCGAGAGCAAGTATGTCTTTTCGACCTCAGGGGAAAAAAAAGAACAAAACCCCCACTGAGATATGTGCTCCTTACTGTTCCAAGAGCAGCTCGCCACCCAACAGCTGTCCCCACATGTTCAAAGTTTCATGGCTAATTGCTCACCTTCCTCAGCAGCTCGTGAGGCAGGTAGGACAAGTGTGCGGTATTCAGCGCTCCAGTCTGTGTCAGCGTTGTGACCACCGCTCCGCCAGACTGCAACAGAAGGAGAGAGATTGTTATTGCACAGGGATACTGGGGGCTGCGAGGCCTGTGGTACACGAAAGAATGACTTGCATTTATAAAGCGCCTTTCACGACCTCAGGACGTCCCAAAGCGCTTTACAGCCAATAGTACTCGAAGTGTAATCATTGTCGTAATGTTGGAAACGCGGCAGCCAATTTACACACAGCAAGATCCCACAAACAGCAATGTGATAATGACCAGATAATCTGTTTCTTGAGTGATGTTGAGGGATAAATATTGGCCAGGACACCGGGGAGAACTCCCCTGCTTTTCTTCCAATAGTGGCCGTGGGATCTTTTACGTCCACCCGAGAGGGGCAGACGGGGCCTCGGTTTAATGTCTCATCGGAAAGTCGGCACCTCAGACAGTGTAGCACTCCCTCAGTACTGCACTGGGAGTTCAGCCTAAATTTTGTGCACAGCGAGTGGTTAGGATCTGGAACGCACTGCCCGAGGGGGTGGTGGAGGCAGATTCAATCATGGCCTTCAAAAGGGAACTGGATAAGTACTTGAAAGGAAAAAAATTTCAGGGCTACGGGGATAGAGCGGGGGAGTGGGACTAGCTGGATTGCTCTTGCAGAGAGCCGGCACGGACTCGATGGGCCGAATGGCCTCCCTCCGTGCTGTAACCTTTCTGTGATTCTGTAAATCTCTGAAGTGGGACTTGAGCCCACGACCTTCTGACTCAGAAGCGAGAGAGTGCTACCCACTGAGCAACAGGGGACGGAGCACAATGGGGGAGGGCAGGCAGAGTAGATTCTGTTCAGAAGAGTCATTTGTGGGGAAAACAGGGAGCGTCAGTCCCACCCCCAGCGGCGGTATGGTTAGTACGCTGTACAACAGTTAACTTCTTCTTTAAGAGGGAATGGAAAGTAATTTCTATCCCCTCCCCCCCCTCACCGATGGCTACTTGAGGGGAGAAAAAAACCCCACAATATAAAAATGTTACCCATTAAAAGACAACACCAAAACAGAGGGTAGATTGGGAGTCCAGCTGGAATACTGAAGCTTGGAGGTGACAAAGGCACGGAGAAGGGTTTCAGCAGCAGAGGGGCTGATTCATAGCCAGGTCCCCGAGATGAAAGGGCCAGTGCTGAACACACTGAGCCCATGTTTTACCATCCAATCCATCAGTTACTGAACGTTTCTTACCCAGTCATTATTCACCAGTTTCTTCAAATTGTGGATCAGAGTGAGCTCGTCTGCAAGCACCTACAAAACAGGCAGACGTGTTAGCAAGCAGTTCGACTGAACGAGGACAAATCCTTTGTTTTGTGTAATGTGCAGCATCGTCGGCAGCACAGAAAGTGGTCACCTGGTCATTCCTGACATGGATAGGTCAGTCGGGGGCAGGGGTGGCCAGTGTCACACGGGCTGGCTGGTCTAGAGAGCTGTGGGAATTGTCGTGTCCCAAACTGCTGCCCCGGCTGAGAACCATCCTGGCCTCCTGGTTTAGAACCATCCTGGAGGGTGGATTTACTCAGTCACTGGGGAGCTTCATCTGTCATCTCTGATCCTCTATTACCTGTATCACCCCATTCCAGTCCCTCTGCTCAGCTGTGGCTGTAGGTCGCAGATCTCCGATCTCCAAGGGAATCAAAAGGCGGATTTGTTCCTTTTCCTGATTAGATTGACTGTGGATGTCTTTCACAATTAAAATCGGGCAAAAAACACAAGTCCCTTCAGTACGATGGGTATTTAACAAAACTTCTAAAACACACTCCTATCTTTCCCAGTGAGACTGACTGTATTTAACATGTGGAGCACTGGACACCAAATAATGAGAAGGCTGGGAACATAGTGGGAGTGAATGAATAAAGGTTTGGATCATTGGGATTCTGTACAGTGGGAGTTAATGGGAAGGGGTTTGGTCCATTGGGATCCTGTACAGTGGGAGTGAATGGGAAGGGGTTTGGTCCATTGGGATCCTGTACAGTGGGAGTGAATGGGAAGGGGTTTGGTCCATTGGGATTCTGTACAGTGGAAGTGAATGGGAAGGGGTTTGGTCCATTGGGATTCTGTACAGTGGAAGTGAATGGGAAGGGGTTTGGTCCATTGGGATTGTGTACAATGGGAGTGAATGGGAAGGGGTTTGGTCCATTGGGATTGTGTACAATGGGAGTGAATGGGAAGGGGTTTAGTTCATTGGGATCCTGTACAGTGGGAAGGGGTTTGGTTAATTAGAATTCTGTACTTTGACCTAGGCTGGCCTCAGTTTGGGGAACATCGTAATCATGGCTAAGAACAGGATGAAGTTTGAGGCAGAACTCCATACACATAATACATACCCTGAGTAACACATGTGGAAATAGCCCACGCTGGGTGACGGATGGGTAAAGTAGTTTGCAAGAAACGGCTGTAATACCTGACTCCTGTCCTCCTTCTTCATGGTGGTCGGTCCCCAGAGTGCGTTGACCCCATCGACCGCCACCAGCATCCGATACGAGTCGGGTAAACACTGCGCCTTCAGCTCTTTGAACAGGACGCCCACTGCATCACTGGCGTTCTTCACTCTCGTTAGACCCTGGGAGGGAGGGAGGGAGGGACAAAGACCACATTCAGCACCATCATTTCCTGCACCACCTTTCCCCCTGTCCTTTCCAGAAGACACTGACTCCCTCACCGGGGTACAACTGACTAGGCGATGGGCGCCCTCCAGTACCTTGACCATTATTCACCAGTTAGTGTTGGTAAGTGTCCTCCAGAGGTAGATATCTCAGCTGAGCCCAATCCTCTCCTCACCCAACACACACTTCCAATAGGAGATGCTGCATATAAATATTACCTCCTGGGACTTTGCGCACCCATATACTGGTGGCACTGAGCTGCAGAGACCAGGAGGTACTAGTTGGCTCTGTACTGAGTCAACTGATCGCAGCCAGGGTAACACTTGGGGTGTTACAATTGACCTCTGATTTTCTTTTCTTTTCCTCCTCTCCGGGAAAAAGAAAATCAGCTCCCGCCCCTAATCACTATCCGGGTCAGCGGATGACCTCCACCCTGTCCAGGCTCACACATGAATAATAACAAGGTACCGGAGGGTAGTTAGCAGCGGAACGGTACTCCAGCTGAAGCCAACGCTTTCAGGGACAGAAAGAAGAACTGGTTTAGGAAAGTGGCACTGGCTGAGTTCCCAGCTCACACTCGGTTATTCAGAGATCAGTTCACACTGGATACGAAGTGGACCAGACCCGACAGTCTCAGGTGGCACAGGGCAAGGAGCCCTGGAATGGAAGGGAAAAGAACTCCCATCTTCCCCTGAAGACACCGACTCTTCCTGGGTTATTGGTTATCCTGAGGTACCGAGCT
The DNA here is from genome assembly GCF_035084215.1 of Heptranchias perlo. Classification (NCBI taxonomy): domain Eukaryota; kingdom Metazoa; phylum Chordata; class Chondrichthyes; order Hexanchiformes; family Hexanchidae; genus Heptranchias; species Heptranchias perlo. The sequence goes on along the minus strand of NC_090368.1, from coordinate 1,707,108 downwards.
CAAGTGGGCATCCATTATCCATCAGACAATGCCCGTAGGCTATTCTACCATGTGAGCCCGATCTGGTACCCACCTAATGTCCAGCAGGGTCATCAAATCGTGATCAGGAGCAGAAACCATGGCTGTTTTCTCTTCCGAATCTAACACTGAAGAGTTGTAGCACCCCAACAGCTGCAGTCAACTATCTCAGCAGGTTGGGAATTGAAACTGAGAGCGTTCAGGCAGCGCGTTCACCAGCTCAGTCACTGGGGGGGGAAGCTACCAGGAAGCAGGATTAATTGGTGAACCATTAGGGTCGTTTTGGGGACTAGCAATGGACGAGGTGGCCTGATGTGGGGGGACAGAGCAGATGTTGAGGGCAGAGCAGGTGTTAGGGGTTGGGGGAGGGGGAAAGCCAGAGCAGGTGAATGCCTAATCTGTCCCCATTGCCCTCCGCCGAGTCCGAGCTCTGGTGTGCAGCGTCTCACCTGGTCCACCACTTCACCCAAAGGTCTTCCCTCCTCGGTCGCCTCCCGCTTGCTCCACACATATTTCTGTTGGGTTTTTAGCTGTTTCCACAAAAACAAATTCCTGTTAGTGCGGTTACACTACGCATTTACAGCAGCAAAAGCAATCCCCATCCCTGCACATAGATCAGCACAGCGCTTTTTATAGAGGTATTTTGGCATATTTTTGGCTCAACGTTTCAGAATTTCCCATTTCAGGCACCCGGTATGAACATCAAACACTCCCAGGGCAGGTACAGCACGGGTTAGATACAGAGTAAAGCTCCCTCTACACTGTCCCATCAAACACTCCCAGGGCAGGTACAGCACAGGTTAGATACAGAGTAAAGCTCCCTCTACAGTGTCCCATCAAACACTCCCAGGGCAGGTACAGGGTTAGATACAGAGTAAAGCTCCCTCTACACTGTCCCATCAAACACTCCCAGGGCAGGTACAGCACAGGTTAGATACAGAGTAAAGCTCCCTCTACACTGTCCCATCAAACACTCCCAGGGCAGGTACAGCACGGATTAGATACAGAGTAAAGCTCCCTCTACACTGTCCCATCAAACACTCCCAGGGCAGGTACAGCACGGGTTAGATACAGAGTAAAGCTCCCTCTACACTGTCCCATCAAACACTCCCAGGGCAGGTACAGCACAGGTTAGATACAGAGTAAAGCTCCCTCTACACTGTCCCATCAAACACTCCCAGGGCAGGTACAGCACGGGTTAGATACAGAGTAAAGCTCCCTCTACACTGTCCCATCAAACACTCCCAGGGCAGGAACACTGAGGGCAGCTGTACTGCCCCAACTGTTACCCTGGCTGCAATCAGTTAATTGCTGGCCTGTGTGGCTTGTCTCACTGAATCACTCTGGTCAGGCTCCATTGCTTTATTACCTGCTTTAAGAATCGCTCATTGGTAATCTTGAAGTTCTTCAGCCACGTTGAGGCCTCCAAGGGCTGGTCAAAGCGAGCCTGGTTATGGGACGACTGCATCAGTTCCTTACAGTTTTTAACCCACAAATAGGCTGCAATTGAAATATTAAAAAAAACTTGCATTTATTTGGCGCCTGTCACTGCCTCAGGACGTCCCAAAGCGCTTTACAGCCAATGAAGTACTTTTGAAGTGTAGTCACTGTCATAATGTAGGAAACATGGCAGCCAATTTGCGCACAGCAAGATCCCACAAACAGCAATGAGATAATGATCAGAAAATCTGTTTTAGTGAGGGATAATTAATGGCCAGGACACCAGGGAGAACCCCCCTGTTCTTGTTCGAAATAGTGGCCATGGGATCTTTTACGTCCAACTGAGGGGCAGACGGGGCCTCGGTTTAACGTCTCACAAGAATGCGGCATCTCCGACAGTGCATTGCTCCCTCAGTACTGCGTGGGAGTGTCGGCCTGGATTATTTGCTCGAGTCTCTGGAGTGGGACTTGAGCCCACAACCTTCTGACTCAGAGGCGAGAGAGCTCCCCACTGAGCCACGGTTGACATGGTTATAAATGAAAGGAGAACTCCAGAAAAACATGATTCACAGACATCAAATTCCCAGTGTCATTTCCAATGTGTCGCATCACTATTACACAACTTCACCATTACTGGCCTCGCACAACTAATTACACCTGGTGCCTGTTAGCCTGGAGGTGGATAGGACCTGCTCTTATCATATCACATCCCCTTCTCACCGTGTCCCTCAATCCAACCAATCCCCTTCTCACCGTGAGCGTAAACCAACCAATCCCCTTCTCACCGAGTCCCACAAACCAACCAATCCCCTCGCACCGTGTCCCGTAAACCAACCAATCCCCTCGCACCGTGTCCCGTAAACCAACCAATCCCCTTCCCACCGTGTCCCTCAATCCAACCAATCCCCTTCTCACCGAGTCCCACAAACCAACCAATCCCCTCGCACCGTGTCCCGTAAACCAACCAATCCCCTTCTCACCGAGTCCCACAAACCAACCAATCCCCTTCTCACCGTGTCCCGTAAACCAACCAATCCCCTTCTCACCGTGTCCCGTAAACCAACCAATCCCCTTCTCACCGTGTCCTGTAAACCAACCAATCCCCTTATCACCGAGTCCCATAAACCAACCAATCCCCTTCTCACCGTGTCCCGTAAACCAACCAATCCCCTTCTCACCATGTCCTGTGAACCAACCAATCCCCTTCTCACCGTGTCCTGTGAACCAACCAATCCCCTTCTCACCGTGTCCTGTGAACCAACCAATCCCCTTCTCACCGAGTCCTGTAAACCAACCAATCCCCTTCCCACCGTGTCCCTCAATCCAACCAATCCCCTTCTCACCGTGAGCGTAAACCAACCAATCCCCTTCTCACCGAGTCCCACAAACCAACCAATCCCCTCGCACCGTGTCCCGTAAACCAACCAATCCCCTTCTCACCGTGTCCCGTAAACCAACCAATCCCCTCTCACCGTGTCCTGTAAACCAACCAATCCCCTTCTCACCGTGTCCCGTAAACCAACCAATCCCCTTCTCACCGAGTCCCACAATCCAACCAATCCCCTCGCACCGTGTCCCGTAAACCAACCAATCCCCTTCTCACCGAGTCCCACAAACCAACCAATCCCCTCTCACCGAGTCCCACAAACCAACCAATCCCCTCTCACCGTGTCCCGTAAACCAACCAATCCCCTTCTCACCGTGTCCCATAAACCAACCAATCCCCTCTCACCGTGTCCCGTAAACCAACCAATCCCCTCTCACCGTGTCCTGTAAACCAACCAATCCCCTCTCACCGTGTCCCGTAAACCAACCAATCCCCTCTCACCGTGTCCTGTAAACCAACCAATCCCCTCTCACCTTGTCCCGTAAACCAACCAATCCCCTTCTCACCGAGTCCCATAAACCAACCAATCCCCTTCTCACCGAGTCCCGTAAACCAACCAATCCCCTCTCACCGTGTCCCGTAAACCAACCAATCCCCTCTCACCGTGTCCCGTAAACCAACCAATCCCCTCTCACCGTGTCCCGTAACCAACCAATCCCCTCTCACCGTGTCCTGTAAACCAACCAATCCCCTTCTCACCGTGTCCCGTAAACCAACCAATCCCCTTCTCACCGTGTCCCGTAAACCAACCAATCCCCTTCTCACCGTGTCCTGTAAACCAACCAATCCCCTTCTCACCGTGTCCCGTAAACCAACCAATCCCCTTCTCACCGTGTCCTGTAAACCAACCAATCCCCTCTCACCGTGTCCTGTGAACCAACCAATCCCCTTCTCACCGAGTCCTGTAAACCAACCAATCCCCTTCTCACCGTGTCCTGTAAACCAACCAATCCCCTTCTCACCGTGTCCTGTAAACCAACCAATCCCCTCTCACCGTGTCCCGTAAACCAACCAATCCCCTCTCACCGTGTCCCGTAAACCAACCAATCCCCTTCTCACCGTGTCCTGTGAACCAACCAATCCCCTTCTCACCGTGTCCAGTAAACCAACCAATCCCCTTCTCACCGTGTCCAGTAAACCAACCAATCCCCTCTCACCGTGTCCTGTGAACCAACCAATCCCCTTCTCACCGTGTCCTGTAAACCAACCAATCCCCTTCTCACCGTGTCCAGTAAACCAACCAATCCCCTTCTCACCGTGTCCAGTAAACCAACCAATCCCCTCTCACCGTGTCCTGTGAACCAACCAATCCCCTTCTCACCGTGTCCTGTAAACCAACCAATCCCCTCTCACCGTGTCCTGTGAACCAACCAATCCCCTTCTCACCGTGTCCTGTAAACCAACCAATCCCCTCTCACCGTGTCCCGTAAACCAACCAATCCCCTTCTCACCGAGTCCCACAAACCAACCAATCCCCTTCTCACCGTGTCCCGTAAACCAACCAATCCCCTTCTCACCGTGTCCCGTAAACCAACCAATCCCCTTCTCACCGTGTCCCGTAAACCAACCAATCCCCTTCTCACCGTGTCCCGTAAACCAACCAATCCCCTTCTCACCGTGTCCCGTAACCAACCAATCCCCTTCTCACCGTGTCCCGTAACCAACCAATCCCCTTCTCACCGTGTCCTGCAACCCAGCTTTTCACTAAATCCCAAATTCTCTTCCCTTTCCAGGAACCCAACTAATTGTCTCTTGAACCCAAAAAGGTTAAGACAAAGCCAGAACCATTTGTGCCTTACCGTCTGGGACGTGCAGTATTAACCAGTCCTGCTTGGCACAGTGATGGACTGCGTTACACAAGGTGAGTGTTTTCCCGCATCCTCTCTGACCATCTAGAACAGCGACACGTCAAAGAAAGAACTGGACCAAACGTTTCACAGTATGGGACTGGTCACTGTGAGCTGAGGCTCTTGACCCAGACAGACTCTTGTTTGAGACTTATATCAAGTTGGCCTGTGCCTGTACCTCTGATCACACACTCCAGGGCCGGGCTGCCTGTGTGGAGCAGGCGTGACTAGTTGGTCACACAGAGGTAGGACTGGATGAGTAACGGTCAGCTGTGTGATCGATTGAGGTGCCAAGTGACTCCCCACAGGGAGTGAAGGAGGGGGAAAACAGGGAGTTTGAAGATGAGTCTCCCACCTTCCACCCAGCACTGCAGGTGGCCCGAGAACAGATCCCCAGACAGCCCTGGTAACTGGAGACTTCAGGTTTACAGCTCGTTAGCGGAGAGCACGGCAACACTTGGTAAGAATGGGTTACACAGACTACACCATGCTCACTGGCAGCTAACGGGAACAAGGATCCAGGGACAAAGCTTGAGCCTCAGTGAAACTTTACAGCGTGCTGGAAATTAACTGACACAAAGCACAGTCCATTCTCATCCAATGGGGCTCAAGACACTGACCCTTGCTGGGCTACAGTACGCTGCCAGACAACCTCTGACACCCCCACGCAAGTGGCCGTTCCTCGTCTGGGAATTAGGCAGCAAGTGTCGGCATAATATTCGATCATGGGAGTCTGTTCTGTCCTTTCCTGCACACTCTCTGTAGCAGACGTCAGTGGACAGAACCCCGGCCAACTATCCCTCTCCCTAGTCCAGCTGTAGAGGACACTGCAGCACTCTGCTGCCCAGACAGAGATCAGCAAACTCAGAACGGACCAGGGATGAACGCAGGGACCTTCCGAGTCTGTGGGGTTCAATATTACACTAGTGCAGCTTTATACTTAGCCACGAGGAGCACTGTCTGTGATATTACACCAGTGCAGGATCCCACTGATCCACGAGGAGCACTGTCTGTGATATTACACCAGTGCAGGATCCCACTGATCCACGAGGAGCACTGTCTGTGATATTACACCAGTGCAGGATCCCACTGATCCACGAGGAGCACTGTCTGTGATATTACACCAGTGCAGCATTCCACTGATCCACGAGGAGCACTGTGTGATATTACACTATCGCAGCATTCCACTGATCCACGAGGAGCACTGTGTGATATTACACTATCGCAGCATCCCACTGATCCACTGTCTGTGATATTACACCAGTGCAGCATCCCACTGATCCACTGTCTGTGATATTACACCAGTGCAGAATCCCACTGATCCACTGTCTGTGATATTACACTATTGCAGCATCCCACTGATCCACTGTCTGTGATATTACACTATTGCAGCATCCCACTGATCCACTGTCTGTGATATTACACTATTGCAGCATCCCACTGATCCACTGTCTGTGATATTACACCAGTGCAGCATCCCACTGATCCACTGTCTGTGATATTACACCAGTGCAGCATCCCACTGATCCACTGTCTGTGATATTACACCAGTGCAGAATCCCACTGATCCACTGTCTGTGATATTACACCAGTGCAGCATCCCACTGATCCACTGTCTGTGATATTACACCAGTGCAGCATCCCACTGATCCACTGTCTGTGATATTACACTATTGCAGCATCCCACTGATCCACTGTCTGTGATATTACACCAGTGCAGCATCCCACTGATCCACTGTCTGTGATATTACACCAGTGCAGAATCCCACTGATCCACTGTCTGTGATATTACACCAGTGCAGAATCCCACTGATCCACTGTCTGTGATATTACACCAGTGCAGGATCCCACTGATCCACTGTCTGTGATATTACACTATTGCAGCATCCCACTGATCCACTGTCTGTGATATTACACCAGTGCAGGATCCCACTGATCCACTGTCTGTGATATTACACCAGTGCAGCATCCCACTGATCCACTGTCTGTGATATTACACTATTGCAGCATCCCACTGATCCACTGTCTGTGATATTACACTATTGCAGCATGACGAGTCAAGGTTTTGAAGAGAATGTGCCTCCCGACCCAAATCCCCACCTGCACATTCTCGGAGCCTTGTTTTTAAAATCTTTGTTGGAATATTTCCAGGGGTTCTTTTGTAATGAAAAGGATACAGATAACATAACGAATGGCTGGGTATGAATAATTAGTGGCTTTTAAATAACCGACCAGCTCCAGTGCTGGCCGTCGAACCATGACACACGCCTCATTGAAAGTCTTAATCTGAAACACAGAGACAGAACACTGGATATCAGGCACCATCGGCAGCCCCACATAAAGGTCAAAGGGCCAAAGCACCCGAGGGAACCACTGGTGACACCGAGCTGTGCAACTCCTCACCTCCCTCCTATAACCCAGGCCTGTATACGGGTCTTGATTTCAACACAGTGAGGATACAGGGAAGAGGAAGAGTGTTAGGGATAGGGTACTGGGAGAAACAAGGAAGGAATTTGACCATGGTGACACAGATATATGTATCTATCTATATATCATATATAAAAAATATAAATATATGTTAATTGTATCTATGTGATTTACATCAATTAGTGTTAATTGTATTCAGGTGGTGGGTATCAATTGGGGACTCTCGTATCCATTTACAAGAGAGCTGATCGAGGGTGTGGTGCAGGTGTAATGTTGATCTCTGTGAATAAAGGTTTGGAAGCAACTGAAGACCAGGCTCCAGTATTCCATCCTTCACCTCCTGGCTATCCAATTTATTACATGAGTGCGAGTGAGCGCAAAAATAGTAAGAGAAAGAAATAGAGAAGCACGAAAATAGTGAGCTCGAGAAAGAAGGAAACAGAGGTAGTTTGGGAGCTGGCGAGAGCAGAATTATGCAGTGAACACCACACTTTTTCCTGTATCCCATCAGGAGTGTGAGAGGCATCTCAAGAGCCCCCATCCACCCAGAGCAGTAACCCAGCACGGCTGTAATGTGGGACAGGGATGTCCCTCCTGAAAGACGTTGAATAAGTAAACACCCACCGAGGTAGAAGAGCCACCTACCTGCTGCTGGAAGCGTCGAGTCAGGCCGTGAGGGAAGATGGTTTTCAGATCACTGGGAGAGATGGTGTAGTGCAGCCCCTCGTGCTGCTCACTGTGTAGTCCCTGTACAAAAACACACCAAACCCCATTCATTTACAATAACAATCACCTGCATTTACACAGTGCCCCCAGATAAAGCACATCTGAGAGCTTGACAACAGGCGGGGACGGGAAAGGTTAAGGAAGGGGCAAATGCACAGGAGAGGTGGTTTTGAAGGAGGAGTTCCACAGAATAGGGGCAGAGTGAGTCTAGACAGTGACCGTCAGCCACGGAGGCATCACGGCCGACCAGGACCCTTTCCTCCGCTAACACCCCACACATTCAGTTCCCAACTCGTTCCCCCCCACACACGGGGATCAGGAGAGGGAGCCCTGGCTCATTCCCCCACACACAGGGATCAGGAGAGGGAGCCCCGGCTCGTTCCCCCACACACACGGGGATCAGGAGAGGGAGCCCCGGCTCGTTCCCCCACACACACGGGGATCAGGAGAGGGAGCCCCGGCTCGTTCCCCCACACACACGGGGATCAGGAGAGGGAGCCCTGGCTCATTCCCCCACACACGGGGATCAGGAGAGGGAGCCCCGGCTCATTCCCCCACACACGGGGATCAGGAGAGGGAGCCCCGGCTCGTTTCCCCACACACGGGGATCAGGAGAGGGAGCCCCGGCTCGTTCCCCTACACACACGGGGATCAGGAGAGGGAGCCCCGGCTCGTTCCCCCACACACACGGGGATCAGGAGAGGGAGCCCCGGCTCGTTCCCCCACACACACGGGGATCAGGAGAGGGAGCCCCGGCTCGTTCCCCTACACACACGGGGATCAGGAGAGGGAGCCCCGGCTCGTTCCTACACACACGGGGATCAGGAGAGGGAGCCCCGGCTCGTTCCCCCACACACACGGGGATCAGGAGAGGGAGCCCCGGCTCGTTCCCCCACACACGGGGATCAGGAGAGGGAGCCCCGGCTCATTCCCCCCCACACACGGGGATCAGGAGAGGGAGCCCCGGCTCATTCCCCCACACACACGGGGATCAGGAGAGGGAGCCCCGGCTCGTTCCCCCACACACGGGGATCAGGAGAGGGAGCCCCGGCTCGTTCCCCCACACACGGGGATCAGGAGAGGGAGCCCCGGCTCATTCCCCCACACACGGGGATCAGGAGAGGGAGCCCCGGCTCGTTCCCCCACACACGGGGATCAGGAGAGGGAGCCCTGGCTCATTCCCCCACACACGGGGATCAGGAGAGGGAGCCCCGGCTCATTCCCCCACACACACGGGGATCAGGAGAGGGAGCCCCGGCTCATTCCCCCACACACAGGGATCAGGAGAGGGAGCCCCGGCTCATTCCCCCACACACGGGGATCAGGAGAGGGAGCCCCGGCTCGTTCCCCCACACACGGGGATCAGGAGAGGGAGCCCCGGCTCATTCCCCCACACACAGGCACACACACAGGGATCAGGAGAGGGAGCCCCGGCTCATTCCCCCACACACACAGGGATCAGGAGAGGGAGCCCCGGCTCGTTTCCCCACACACAGGGATCAGGAGAGGGAGCCCCGGCTCATTCCCCCACACACACAGGGATCAGGAGAGGGAGCCCCGGCTCGTTTCCCCACACACGGGGATCAGGAGAGGGAGCCCCGGCTCGTTCCCCCACACACACGGGGATCAGGAGAGGGAGCCCCGGCTCGTTCCCCCACACACGGGGATCAGGAGAGGGAGCCCCGGCTCGTTCCCCTACACACACGGGGATCAGGAGAGGGAGCCCCGGCTCGTTCCCCTACACACACGGGGATCAGGAGAGGGAGCCCCGGCTCGTTCCCCTACACACACGGGGATCAGGAGAGGGAGCCCCGGCTCGTTCCCCCACACACACGGGGATCAGGAGAGGGAGCCCCGGCTCATTCCCCCACACACACGGGGATCAGGAGAGGGAGCCCTGGCTCATTCCCCCACACACGGGGATCAGGAGAGGGAGCCCCGGCTCGTTCCCCCACACACACGGGGATCAGGAGAGGGAGCCCCGGCTCATTCCCCCACACACGGGGATCAGGAGAGGGAGCCCCGGCTCGTTCCCCTACACACACGGGGATCAGGAGAGGGAGCCCTGGCTCGTTCCCCCACACACACGGGGATCAGGAGAGGGAGCCCCGGCTCGTTCCCCTACACACACGGGGATCAGGAGAGGGAGCCCCGGCTCGTTCCTACACACACGGGGATCAGGAGAGGGAGCCCCGGCTCATTCCCCGCACACACAGGGATCAGGAGAGGGAGCCCCGGCTCGTTTCCCCACATGGGGATCAGGAGAGGACACTGGGGAGGCTCAGTAAATGTACTGATAGAACAACAGTGTTCAGCCCAAATATAGGGCATAATGTGCAGGGAACTCAGCGAGGAACTGAAGGAATTTTATAAAATGTTGTCTGTTTAAACAATCCCACGTGAGCAGTGCTAATTTAACAGGAAGACTGAACGCGTGAAAAATTGTAAATTTACTTCCGTGTTCTTGAAAAGCGAATGAGGTGCAACACACAGCACTTACAGGATCTGTCTCACTCGTCCTGAAAACAGACACGGGTCTCCCGGCTGCTGTGACCATCTGTGCTGCAGTGCCGGACTCCGACACACCAGAGCTGTGATGAAACGGACAGCCGTGGTTAGCCTAGAAGATAATGTCAAAAACAAACAAGAGCGTTAAAAACTCTGACAGAAAAGAAACCGGGCAGCAAGAAACACAGATTCATAGCCCGCCAACCCTGATGCCACGTCTGGCCCTCAGCGGGAAAGGCACACTCTCGGACATGGCCAGTATCACAGGAGGGCTCATTGGACAGGTTGAGGATTGTGAGGGAGGGAGTAATCCAGGGACTGTATCCTAATTCAGGGCTTCGGACAACGTCCAAGAGAAAGAAGGACAGAAGAAACACTAGAATTTATACCACAACCTCAGGGCATCCCAAAGCGCTTTACAGCCAATGAAGTACTTTTTTTGAAGTGTCGTCACTGTTGTAATGTAGGAAACGCGGCAACAGATTTGTGCACAGCGAGATCCCACACACAGCAATGAAATACACGACTAGATAACCTGGCCTCGTCTGTTTCATTGCCTTGCAGTTTTTTGTAAAAGGCGGAGGTTAAACAATTATTCAGAATGTTTAACAAAATTTAGCAACAAGAACAAAGACTCAGCTTTCTCTGATAAAGGGGGATGATGTCACTTTGACACTGATCGACCTCGCCCTACAAGTGAATAGGCTGGATTTTTTAAAATTATAAATAGGTGTGTAACTTTACCACTCCACAGATAATTTCAAAATTACAAGGCAAGTAATTATAGTGCAGTGTTTTTGAATTTCACCCTTTGTAATTCATCTTTAGTACACACCAGGGGGCGCCGTCTCAGTATTGAACCATGGGCAGCCCTTGGCTGTTCCACCTACAGCACAAATTCAAGCCTTCCTCCTTCGAAGTTTTAACCTGCCGCACAAAAAGATCCGGCGACAAGAAAGTCAGAAACCCACAACGGTTGTGTAAAGAATGAGAAGAGGCTGATCTCAGCCAGGGTGCCTACAGTCATACAATTGGCCTCTGCTCCCCTGGGTTTGGTGGGAGAAAGAGAGGGAAAGGGGAGGAACAAAAGAGGGTTCCTGCTCCTTAATACTATTCAGTGACACCAGCTGAGAAGTGCACATGTGGACGCCGGGCTTGGCAATGACGCCTCAAACTCGCTCTCACATAAACAAAGCGCCCCCAGCACTTTACAAGCACCGAACGGGAAGCAGGAGGGAAGTCGGGAGATTTGACCCAAAGCACCTCAGGGGAGGCCGATTATGAAGTAGCTTCTGAAGGGCGAGATGTTAGCAGAGTGGAGGGGGTTAGGGAAGAGCATCCTAGAGCACAGGGACATTTTGTTTTAGCGATGTTGGTTGAGGGATAAACATCGGCTGGGGAGAACTCCCCTGCTATTCGTGGGATCTTTCACGTCCACCTGAGGGGGGCAGACGGGGCCTTGGTTTAACATCTCACCCGAAGGACAGCATCTCCGACAGTGCAGCACTCCCTCAGTGCCGGCACTGGGAGTGTCGGCCTGGATTATGTTCTAAAGTCTCTAGAGTGGGACTTGAACCGATGATCTTGACTCTTGAGACGAGAGAGCTACCCACTGAGCCACCGCTGACACAACTATAACACGGGCTCCCTGGGCTCTCTCTCTCTGATAAAGAGGAAGGGAAGGGAGCTCGTAAAATGTAAGTGAGGGGCAAAGGGATCGAACGTTCCTTCCCGGACTTCGCCTCTTGTTAAATGCCTCAATCCCCCTTCACAACAGATTATCAATCCAGCTCCTTTCAAAGGTGCCAACTGATCCCCAATCAATGCCCATTTCTGGGAGTCTGTTCCACATTCACTATCCTGTGGGACAAAGTGTCTCTGTAATCTCTAACCTTACTCGGACTTAGTGATCCTCTTCAATGTAAAAATGTGTTTGAAATGCCCACAAGCGCAGCAGAGCCCCTGGGCAAAACCCACTCTTGTTGAACTCCTAAAACCAGCTTTAAAAAAAAATCAACTGGGCTTCAGACCAGTGTCTGCTGGGTCGGGTAACTATAGGTGCTCATAGCTCTAGAGGAGCAGCTTTAGACAGTATTACAATGTCACCTCTCCCCCTCCAAACAATGACATTAAATGTCTGAGAATACAGCCGGGCACCGAAGGCCTTCTCCTTTAATTTACTGTCCTTCAGCCGGCCATCTTACTGCTGGGCATCCTGCTGATTATCTGTCTTGCCTTCGGGGGCCTGTTAGCAGCGCAGTATCGGTTCGAGGCCGGAAACAGCAAACTCCCCACAGGACTCACCAGTCGGCCAAGTTTGGCGATCTCCCGCAGACTCTTCACCACCATTCCTGTGGTGAAAAAGGAGGGAATTTTATTAGATTCTGCCCTTGTGGCTCATGCAGAGAACTAGTTAATACATCTGAGGCCGGCAAGGCCACTTATGTGCATCCCCTGCAGCTTTGTTTAAAGTTTAAATCCCTGTTCCCATAGATCTAAAGCTGCAGGTACCAGCGAATCTTGGTCTCTGATTTAGGATTTATCCACTAATGAGGCAACAGTGCCAAGAACAGCCCGCTCCAACCCTCCTGGTCCACAACATGCAAACAGGACAAACCAGCAGATAGGACGGAGTTTCCTGGACTTCGGGTGCTGAATGGCCCAGGAACAGAGGGATACGTGTGACCTAGGAGCCACAGTTTGTGGACAGTCCTGTACAACACCAGCAAAGGCAAGCCAGGGTTACAAAGTGCTGCAATATGGGGAGGCCTCTGGAGCAACGAAATGTACTCAGTAATGGTGAAGCAGCATGTCCAGAGGAGGAATGTTATGGTTGAGTGAACCCGAGCTTCTAAAGCTGCACTGGCAGAAGCCTGGGAACTAACTTATCATACACCCTCTCACTCAGCACGTGAGGGGAACAAACGATCTTGGCTGGGCTAGCAGTGGAGAAGCTACAAATGGGCTCAGGGTCCTTGGGCTGGGGGAGGATCAGCCTTTGCTCTCGTTCGGCTGGCTGTCCAGTGAACACGTGCGCACATGTCAGAGGAGAACGGGATCTGGCTCAGCTGTAATGCCCCTCTATGGGTGAATATAAGGGCAAGGCAGTGTATTAGATATGGTGCTAGACTGGCAACCCAGACAGCATAACTTCAAATCCCACCATAACAAGCTGTGAGACCAAGTTCAATACATTTGGTAACTTATAGAATTGTTACAGCATGGAAGGCGGCCATTCGGCCCATGCCAGCTCTTTGTAAGAGCAATCCAGTTAGTCCCATTCCCCCGCAAATTTTTTCCCTTCAAGTATTTATTCAATTCCTTTTTGAAAGCCATGATTGAAACTGCTTCCACCGCCCTTTCAGGCAGCACATTCCAGATCATAATTACTCGCAGAGTAAAATGTTTTTCCTCATGTCGCCTTTAGTTCTTTTGCCAATCACCTTAAATCCGTGTCCTCTGATTCTCAACCCGTCCGCCAATGGGAATGGTTTCTCTTTATTTATTTTATCTAAACCCTTCATGGTTTTGAACACTTCTATCAAATCTCCTCTTAAAACCACAATTACCCATAATGGTATTGGGTACAATAACATGGCAGCACCCTTGAGGCAAATCTTCAACCTCATCAATTGGGTTAAATTCACTACTCTCGTCATTTTTAAAAGAGACTATATTCAAATAAATATTAAAATGGGAATACGGTCAAAAACCACTTGGCTTTAATAATGCTAGCTGCTTCTGTGACCTTTGACCTTACCGGTAGCACTTTGGGGTGGCCAAGATGGTGGTGGGCGTGTGAGATTCGGAGACACCCCGTGCCTGGGGCTGAGAACAACACGAGCTTCTCCAGTCTATCCATATAACTAAAGTCCCTCATCCCTAAAGTGCGGTGCCCAGAACTGGACACAATACTCCAGCTGTGGCCCAGCCAGTGTTCAAAGACTTGCTTAGGCTTCTTACCAGTGCAGTTTTATAACCTCGGGTTCACTCAACCATATCTTACAGGCTAGTGACATAAAATAGGGACCACCAAAGCCGCCGGGTTGTCGTAAAAACATAAGTGGCTCCCCAACGTCCTCCAGGGAGGGGAAAATGGCAAACAAGGCCATTGATTTGCGGATTTCGTGAAAAAAAAAAGGTGTGGAGAATACGATGGTCAGAGAGTACTGGGGAAAATCCCATTAAACAGAAAGGCAACTGGACAGTCACGGTAAAACAACAGTCACTGTGGCACTGCCTGAATGCAGAAGGACTGATGGGTCAGAGAAGCCTGTCCCCGCTCCTGATCCCGGAGCTCGTTCATTTGTGCGTTTATTGACAGACGTTTCCCTCTCCCTGACTGTCAGCCGCTCACCTCTTTCCGCAGTCTGAATTCCTCGCAGGACCGAACGGGCGGCTCGGTGCTCGGAGCCTCTCACTCTGATCTCACACGCCCGCCACCGTGGGCGCCGCCATCTTGTCCACCCCAAAAATACTACCGGTAAAGTCAAAGGTCACAAGAAGCAGCTCGCACCATTAAAGCCGGACGATTTTTTTTAAAAACAACAATTCCCGTCTTAATAATTATTTGAATATGTCGTTGTGATTTTTTTTATAAAAAAGGACGCTGAGAGTTGTGAATTCAACCCAATTGATGAGGTCGAAGATTCTCCTCAAAGTTTGCAAGGGCGCCGCCATGTTATCTTACCCATTGTGGGCAATGGTGGTTTTAAACAACAACAAAAAAAGAAACATGTAAAGAAATGTTATCTTCATTAAAAGGTGGATCGACCGGTCAATTTTCTATTCGGGTTAATGTCGATAGAAAGCGAGTTCCGACTGTCGTTTGAAAGCGTTTTTTTTTTCCTGGTTGCTATGGCCGGGGTTCGGCGGTTGCCAAGCGCGCCGTCATCGAGCTGCCTCACAACAACTTAGGAGGAGGGTCGGAACACCGCGGTTAATCGAATTTGTTTTCTCCTCATATTGAAGATAACGGAATAACTATTCGTCTAATCCGCCCCTTTTTATATGTTGGATTTTTTTTTTAATTCTTTAATTCCCGTCAAATAAATGTGTCACGCTCCCTTGCCTTGGCCGAAAGGCACTATGGGAAAAAAAACAAAAGCAAATCACGATAAACACAATTGGCAGATATGCAACGCTTAAAGTTTTTTTTTTGCCCTCACCATGATAAAAAATTATAAGGCCAGACTGCAAATTCACTCGTGCACGGTTATTCAAAACATCAAAATAAAAAGATTTTGCAATACTTTTGTGTGTGTGTGTGTGAGGAGGAGGAGGAGGGGGGGCTTAGATTTTTCGTCTCCAGCTGCTGCCGTCCGCGCAAAGCATTGTGGGTAAATCAATCACGACCTTGCGCATTACATATATTATTTTTCATTTAAAAAAAAATAAAACACGTCCTTTCTTCAACCTTTTTTATATCCGCCAATAAAGACGCTGAAATAAATAAACCCTGTCATTTTTCCCCGGTTTTTTTTGAGGAGAGGAGAGGGGGGGGGGTTTAAAAATTTTTTTTTGCTCGCGAGCCAAACGGTTGAGTCTCTCCGGCGCGAGGAGTTGTGGGTAAGACATATTTTTCTTTTTAAAAAAAACAATTTATTCTTCTTTTCCAGAAAACGTGATGTTTTCCTCAGATTTTACTCGGCGGCTTATGCTAATAATGGATAAAAATAACCGATTTACTTTTGGGTGATGATTTTTTTTTCGCTCTTCTCTCTCGCAGCTGCAGCGCCCCCCGTTCGGACAGAGCTTCGTCGGAGCCGCCATTTTGTGTTTATTTCTCCATGGCGCACTTTCGGTGTTAGTGTTGGTGTCATTTAAAAAAAATAACAATTTAAAAAAAAAACCTTCGTCGGCAGGCGGCGTGAAAAAAAGGGGGAAGGTGGAGAGGGCCAAAAAAAAAGGGAAAGTGCCGAGGATGCGTTCTAAGGAGGCAGCGAAGAGCTGTTAAAAAAAAAACGCGTTCGCTTCATGTGCCATGGCGGACGGGGAACTGTGGAATGAATAATGTGAGAGAAAATATATTTTTTTTCCCGAGCCGGTAAGAGAGAGAGAGGGGGGGGGGGGGAATGGAGCCCGTGTCTGTCGCTGTGGGTCTTGCCAGCACTACGGTAGAGTGAGAGGTGGGAAAGGAATGTGTTTTTAGCACGGTGGCAAAGCCAGAGTTAGGCGGTTTAAGGGTGTCAGTGCTGCTTGGGGGTTTGCTGGGGTTTGCCGATGCACATGTTAAAAGCGTGATATTGGTTTTAAATGTTCTGCGTTTTAACTGTATTCCCTGACAGTGTCTGGTCGTGGGAGGAGGGGGGTGAAAATCAGGCAGAGATTTCTGCACAGGCCTCATTCACCTTTTTGTGCTTTACCTTTTCATTCTTATTCATTTATGTCTTGGTTTCGATGCATTAAAACTCCTATCCCCACACAGTTTTGTGTTGCTCCGTGTCGTTTGCATGCATCTTGTTGCATTTCCCCCCCCTTTTGTACAGATTCGTTTTCTCCATACTTGAAAATCTTTCCCTTCTCGGTCAGCAGTCAGGTTTCCATCCCGTCCCTCATCAATCTGACCTTGTTAAACCAATTTAGCACAACTTTTGTTTTTTGCCAGCCTTGTTGTCTTTCTCGTACCTTTTCTTTTGATAGGATGATCTGACATATTGTAGTACAAATCAGTGTAGATGACTGTCACTCTTTTTTTTAACCTTTATCCAAAAACTTGTGTGTATTGATTTTTCTTCCATGAGTTGACAGACCTTGTCAGTCATTTTTTCTCTCAGTATGTTAATCTGAGTTTATAATTGAAAAGCCCTTTTATAATATGCTAACACTGCTGGTGATCTTTTTAAGGATCATAAAAAGAACCTTGATATTTCTTTTAGTGTATATGCGTGGTGTTAAATATGTGGACAGATTGTTTCAGAGTAATTTAAGTTAGAGCTGTTGTACATTGCTGTCGAAGAAAGGATTGACTGCTTTCTGGAAGTTGTTATCTGACTTAAAGGGAAGTTCAGTTGGTTGTTTTAAGAAAGAGAAGTAGGCATAGATTTTTCCAAAGGCCTGGTTTCATTCTGTCTTTCGTTGAAGGCTGTTTAAGTGACTATGATTTGAAGCCTAAAATGATTTGATGCATTAAATTTAGCTAAAGTGAGGCATCACTGTGCACATGCAGCATTACTTTTAAATTGCATGATTTAAAATTGTGTTGCCAGCTGTTGACTGAAGCATTTTCATTCTGGATGGATACGGTTTTAAAATTCCCAGCCTTAATGCGATGTTAGAACTTCATTTAAACTCAAGTGGTGCTTTTCAAGCCTTAATTTTCAGGTGCATTTCCAGGAAAAGCAAAAAGAATCCAGTTTTCTAAAAGTGAAAGGACATGAGAGGTCTTTGTAAAACCTGCCTTTTTCCGAGGCTTCTGGCAGCCCAAAATGCGCAACAGTGTGAAACTCGACCCAAATACTCCTGAGCCCCTTCAAAAATGGTCAGGAGTCATCTGAAATCTTTCACGAGTTTACACTTCAGACTCTTATGAAGTGGATCTATGTAGATCGTGCATCAAAGTACTTGTAGGATGTCTGGTACAGCCTCGCTGAAGTAACAAGAGTCTGGATTTAAAATTGAGTTCGGACCCTGAGTCCCAGTTCAGCAGAAGCAATGTTTGAACTATAATGACATGCCCAATTTAACATCTGGTAAACTCTGACTGTGTGTGATATGCATGTACATGGGTATTTGTGACTGTCAATGTTAGAAAAACCATAATTAATATTCAGGCAGTTAACAACAGTATTCATGTTCCTGTGTATATATGTGCTAACTCCATAATAGGCATATCTACTTTGCTGTCAAAACTGTTAACTGTTGGCCTACTTAGATTTGCAGTAAGCCAACTGGTGAACTGGGTTTCCAAACCAGTAAACATCTACCTGTATATGTTGCATCCATATTCCACAAACCTGGTGGTAAATGTTTACTTGAATTCATGTTTTGCCTAGAAAAGTTGATTTGAACTATTCATATTTTAAGCCTTGGCATAGAAGCATATTAGGATTGAAAAATAACAGTACCCTCCTGAGATTATAGTATAACTAAATAAAATGATGAAACTGTTCTGATTTTTATTTAGTGTTCATTGAAGTTTCTGCTGAACAGTAGCCTTGCTTGGAAAAAATGTTTTATTGTAACATTCTACTCACCAAAACATGTTTAATCTTACAGATATTAGTGAGAGCTGGGTTAATGTAATACGGTACGGTTAATCTCTTGACTGCTTGTTGCAGTGAAGGCTATTAGTTCAAATTACAAGCATTTACATTCATCAACAATGACATCACCTCAGGCTTCAATGAAAGTGAAATAGTTGACCCTTAATCTTTTTCACTTAAAATAAAATTGTACCACTTGGAGTGAAGGAGAGAAATGGCTGGCTGCATATTATCTGTAAGGAACATATTTTACCCTGATGGGAGAGATTTATTCAAAAGTTTCATTAAGCCTTAAAGAAGGAGCAGGTTTATTTCTGGTTTGCTCCTGTTTTTAAAGTGTATTGAGGATTATTTGTAACGTTTGCCTTTTTGTTAAATTTGGAGCTTAGATTCCATAAAAAATGGCTATTGCGCAACATGGGAACAGGCAGCAAAAATTTCATTGACATTTCTGTTTTGTCTTTTGATCTTCAAAGTGATTATCTGGTAGATAATCTTATTGTCTGGCATGTAGGTCTGTAAGTTTTGAAAGTGTGTGCATTCTACCAAATACTGCTAGGGTGTGTGAAGAGAAAGAAAGAACTTGCATTTATATAGTGCCTTTCAGTACCTCCCAAAGCACTTTACAGCCAGTGAAGTACTTTTGAATTGTAGTCACTGTTGTAATATAGGAAATGGACCTGTGTTTCTTTGTGCTTTTGAGGGCACTCTACAGGACACAAGTGCATGATCTAGACTGGTACATCAATGTAATACGAGGGGAGTGCTGCATTGCTGGAAGAGCCATCTTTCAGATGTGATATTAAACTGAGGTACATTCAGGTGGATATAAAAGATCCTATGCTACTATTCAAAGAAGGGCACAGAGTTATCCTGGTGTCCTGGCCAACATTCCTCCCACAATCAATGCTACCAAAAACACATTAATTGTTCATTCATCTAAATTGCTGTTTGTGGGGCCTTGCTGTGCACAAATTGGCTGCTGTATTTGCCTACATAATAACAGTACTGCACTTCAAAGGTAATTGATTAGTTGTGAAGTGACTTTGGCATTTTCTGGTTTCTTTAATCTCCCCCAATATTAGGCTGAGTAGCAACTGCAGATGGACAGATGGTCTGCCCTGGAACAACTGCTAGGGTAGTGTTACAACTTCTGCAGGGGACCACAATCCCAAGCAGTGTCTTGCTCTAGGGCAGATTATCTGGTCATTATCATACTGCTGTTCGTGGGACCTCGCTGTGTGCAAATTGGCTGCTGTGTTTCCTAAGATACAACCGTGACTATACTTCAAAAGTAATTCATTGGCTGTAAAGTGCTTTGGGGTCGTGATAGGCGCAATATAAATACAAGTCTTTTTTCTTTCTCACAAATGCTGCAAAGCATGCTACACTACTGTGTGATTGATGCATTTCTGTGTCCATAATATTCCATTTGACCAGCACCTGATTTCATTCATGCTGAAGTCCGATGCGGAGTAAAGGTCAGGCATTTCCCTACAGTTAGGGAAGAAATTATGGAACCAATTACTAATTCTTTTAAAACTGTAGGTCCGTGGACTGTGAATATGGTGATAAGCTTGACTTCCAAAAACATTCCTATGCTTTTTTTTGCTGAGAACTGAGAAGGATTGGGAACTGTACTGAACTGAATCCCAGCTCTGTTAATCCTCCACAACCAGGTAGGAAATTAATGGAAGGTCAGAGAAACCTGAAACAGTATTTCTGTCATGGGCCACAGCTGAGGGGGAGATGGGCCAAAAGTGGCCACTATGCTGTAATATGAGTTCACTGTGTTAAAGGAGGTGTGGGACAATCACATTGAAACAGCTTCCCCCCCAGGTTTGAGGGAGTGCCTGAGCTCCACTTGCAGCTTCTATACAGTGACATGACTGAGATTAGGTACTCAGTAGTATTGGGTTTGAATCTGTATTATAAAGTTGCCATGTTTTATAAAGTTGCTCCATTTTACTGCATCCTTTTGATAGTAAGTTCCCCTTCAAGTAGGAATTTGTCTTCTGAACTTTACAAGTGAGTTCCTCTCATCGAATGTGATTCTTCATAAACAGCAGCTGAGGCAGTAGAGCAAATGGTTCCATCCGTATGCTTGTAGGTCTTTGTTCCAGGGCTGCCTGATATTTGAACTTGGTTATCACTACCTGGGAGTAAGTTTAACTAGTTCCTTTCTGGGCCATTGGATGGTATGCCTCTGTGTGGTGGGAGACTGCATCTTGTTATGTGGAATTAGGAAAAAGAAGGAAAGGTAGTAAAATGAGGATTAAATAATGACCTCATTGTAAAGGAGCCTCCAGGTAACAGTGATCACAATTTGATTGAATTTCGCATTCAGTTGAGGGAGAGAAGAGTAGGTCTAAGACGAGTGTTTTAAACTTAAATAATGAGGGCATGAAGACAGAGCTGGCTAAAGCGAACTGGGAAATCAGGTTAAGGGATATGTCAGTAGAGATGCAGTGGCAGACATTTAATGAGATATTTCATAACACTCAGCAAAGGTACATTCCAGTGAGAAAGAAAGACTCTAGGTGAAGGACGTACCATCCGTGGCCAACTAAGGAAGTTAAAGATAGTATGAGATTGAAAGAAAAAGCATACAATTCCGTGAAGATGAGTGGCAGGTCAGAAGATTGGACAGAATATAAAAAACAGCAAAGAATAACTAAAAGAATAATGAGGGTGAAATTAGAGTACGAGAGAAAGCTAGCTAGAAATATAAAAACAGATAGTAAGAGTTTCTACAGGTATTTTAAAAGGAAAAGAGTAAGTAAAGTGAGTGTTGGTCCTCCAGAGAGAGATTCTGGGGAATTAATAATGGAGGACAAGGAAATGGCGGATGAATTGAATAGATATTTTGCGTCCGTCTTCACTGTAGAGGATACAAGTAACATGCCAGAAATAATTGTGAATCAAGAGGTGAAAGGGAGGAACTTAAAACATTTACAATCACCAGGGAAAGGTTTCTGAAAAAATTATTAGAATTAAAAGCTGACAAGTCCCCAGGTCCTGATGGACTTCATCCTAGGGTCTTAAAAGAAGTGGCTGCAGAGATAGTAGATGCATTGGTATTAATTTTCCAAAATTCCCTAGATTCTGGAGGGGTCCCATCAGATTGGAAAATAGCGAATGTAACTCCTCTATTCAGGAGAGGAAGGAGACAGAAAGCAGGAAACTACAGGCCAGTTAGCTTAACATTTGTCATAGGGAAAATGCTAGACTATTATTAATGAGGTTATAGCAGGGCACTTGGAAAATCTCAATGCAATCAGGCAGAGTCAACACGGCTTTGAGAAAGGGAAATCATATTTGACTAATTTATTAGAGTTCTTTGAGGAAGTAACAAGCAATGTGGATAAAGGGGATCCTGTGGATGTGATGTACTTGGATTTCCAGAAGGCATTTGACAAGGTGCCACATCAAAGGCTACTACACAAAATAACATTTCATGGGGTAGGGAGTAACATATTAGCGTGGATAAAGATTTGGTTAGCTAACAGAAAATAGAGAGTAGGCATAAATGTGTCATTTTCAGGTTGGCAAGATGTAACAAGTGGAGTGCCACAGGGATCAGTACTGGGGCCTCAACTATTTACAATCTATATCAATGACTTCGATGAAGGGACCGAATGTATGGTTGCTAAATTTACTGATGACACAAAGGTAGGTAGGAAAGTAAATTGTGAGGAGGACATAAGGAGTCTGCAAAGGGATATAGATAGGTTAAGTGAGTGGGCAAAAATTTGGCAGGTGGAGTATAATGTGGGAAAATGTGAACTTGTCCACTTGGGCAGGAGGAATAGAAAAGCAGTATATTATTTAAATGGAGAGAGATTGCAGAACTCTGAGGTACAGCGGGATCTGGGTGTCCGAGTACATGAATCACAAAAAGTTAGTATGCAAGTACAGCAAAGGCAAATGGAATGTTGTCATTTATTGCAAGGGGAATGGAATATAAAAGTAGAGATGTTTTGCTACAGTTGTACAGGGCATTGGTGAGACCTAGAATACTGTGTGCAGTTTTGGTCTCCTTATTTAAGTGTTGTAAAATTGTTTACAATTGTCAACCCCAGTCCATCACCGGCATCTCCACATCATATTTAAGAAAGGACATAATTGCTTTAGAGGCGGCTCAGAGAAGGTTCACTCGACTGATTCCTGGGATGAAGGGGTTGTCTTATGAGGAAAGGTTGGACAGTGGAGTTTAGAAGAATGAGAGGTGATCTTATTGAAACATATAAGATCCTGAGGGGACTTGAAGGGATAGATGCTGAGTGGATGTTTCCCCTTGTGGGAGAGACTAGAACTAGGGGCCACAGTTTAAAAATAAGGGGTCTCCCATTTAAGATGGAGATGAGGAGAATTTTTTTTCTGAGGGTCGTGAGTCTGTGGAACTCCCTTCCCCAGAGAGCGGTGGAGGCAGGGTCATTGAATATTTTTAAGGCTGAGTTAGATTTTTTTTTTATTCGTACATTGGATGTGGGCGTTGCTGGCAAGGCTGGCATTTGTTGCCCATCCCTTAATTGCCCTTGAGAAGGTGGTGGTGATCTACCTTCTTGACAACTGAGTGGCTTGCTAGGCCATTTTAGAGGGTGATTAAGAATCAACCACATTGCTGTGGGTCTGGAGTCACATATAGGCCGGACCGGATAAGGGCATCTGGTTTCCTTCCCTAAAGGGCATTAGTGAACCAGATGGGTTTTTATGACAATCCGGTAGTTTCATGGCTACTATTATTGATACTGTTTTTTTTTAAATTCCAGATTTTATTTAATTGAATTTAAATTCCCCAGCTGCCATGGTGGGATTTGAACTCATGAGTCCAGATTACTAGTCCAGTAACATAACCACTATGCTACCAGATAGATTCCTGATTAACAAGGGAGTCAAAGGTTATAGTAGGGAAAGTAAGGTTGAGGTCACAATCAGATCAGCCATGATCTTATCAAATGGCAGAGCAGGCTTCAGGGGCTGAATCGCCTACTCCTGCTCTTAATTCATATGCTCATATGTATGTTCGTATGTAAGAGTTATAAGCAACAGCTTGATAAGCTAGGGCCCTTCAGTCTTGGGGGGACCTTGAGATATGTAAGGTACTTAATGGAATAGACAAAGAAAACCTGAAACATTTCTTTCAGCTACGCATGGCAGCAAGACAACAGGACATAGGTTCATCAGAATGTATTTCGTTACAGAGAAAATGATTAAATCTGGATGGAGTTGCCAGGTGATGCCATTTAAAAAAATAACTAGATGCTGCAACTAAGTGGAGGTTGGGTCCTCCCCCATGAATGGAGGAAATTTGACAGAAGAGTCATCCTGCACTGTTTTGTGTGGCATTTAGCAACTGGTAGGCATGTGTGAGGTCATCCACTTTGGACCTAAAAAGGATGGATCAGAGTACTTTCTAATGGTGAAAAGCTCGAAACAGTTGGCGGTCCAGAGACTTGGGGTCCATGTACATAGATCATTAAAATGAAATGGACGGGTACAGGAAATAATCAAAAAGGCTAATGGAATGCTGGCCTTTATATCTAGAGGACTAGAATACAAGGGGGTAGAAGTTATGCTACAGCTATTCAAAGCCCTGGTTAAACCACACCTGGAGTAGTGTTCAGCTCTGGGCACAGCACCTCAGGAAGGACATATTGGCCTTGGAGGGAGTGCAACGTAGATTTACTAGAATGATACCTGGACTCCAAGGGTTAAATTACAGGGAGAGATTAGACAAACTAGGGTTGTATTCCCTGGAATTTAGAAGGGGTGATTTGATCGAAGTTTTCAAGATTTTAAGAGGAACTGATAGGGTAGATGGAGAGACACTATTTCCGCTGGTTGGGTGTCTAGGACTAGGGGACAAAGCCTAAAAATTAGAGCCAGGACTTTCAGGAGTAAAGTTAGGTAACATTTCTACACGCAAAGGGTGGTAGAAGTTTGGAATTCTCTTCAGCAAACGGCAGTTGATGCTAACTCAATTATTAATTTTAAATCTGTGATTGATAGATTTTTGTTAACAAAGGTATTAAGGGATATGGGGCTACGGCGTGTATATGGAGTTAGGTCACAGATCAGCCGTGATCTCGTTGAATGGTGGAACAGGCTTAAGGGGCTAAATGGTCTACTCCTGTTCCTAGGGTTCAGAACAGTGTTGGCAGAGACCTGGTAGGAGCTTGCTGGTCACAAGCTGTCTATGGCTTGGAGAAAGAAGAAACTTCCCATACAAATGGGTATAGTAGGGACTGTACAATACCTCTTAAATGTTGACCAACCTCAGTAAGTAAATGCTATACAAGTTGAATAATGAATGCTTAGGATTATGTGATATGGTTATAAGAGGTTCAAACAACATTGTAACAATGTAAGTGACCACTTGAATATTTTGGAGCTTTACAATACAGTTTAAGTATCTGCTGCAGTATATTTACTTTTTAAAAATACGTTTGTGTATGTGTTTGTGGGGACGTGGCTAAGAAGCTTAGTGGTGAGTGGGTATGACTGGAGGGAGTGAATATGTGTGACATTGGGTAGATAGGCTCTCACTATATTTTAATATCCAAAACTGACAGGTTGTATCACATGTTCTCAGCTATCTGGTATAGTTTCCCTTAAACTGCAGCAGGACCTTCACCAGGCAGTGAATTCCTTCACAGATGGTCATTCTGAAAACCGTATAAGGAGCTGGGAAAAGATTGGTTAGAGACGTTTATCAAGCACTTCGCTTCATCTTACAAAGAGCTGGCACAAGCTTGATGGGTCGAATGGCCTCCTTCTGTGCTGTAACCATTCTATGATTCTATCTGTCTGACTTGGTTGACAGGCCATAAAACTAGTGAAGCATCTACAGCTTTGTCTTGAAGAAATTCTTCTCAAACCCTCTAAATGGCTTAATGTGGTTTGTTAAAGCTTAGACCGTGGATCAGATTAAAGTGGAGGAAATTAGGGAAATGTAGCTCTGTCAACAAAATGCTGGATTTCTATTCAGTGATCCTGGGTACAGTTCCCTAACCTCAGCTGCACTTGGAACAAACCTTGGTATTATTGGTTGTTGGCTCAGCTGATCAAATGTCATAGAGTGGCACGTTGCTCTATTTTGCGTGGAGGGGGGAAGGGAGTTCGTCAGTATTGTGTCTCTGCACATTTTAGTTGTGGAAAAGTCCAGGTGGCAGATCATTCTACCCTCCTGAGCAAAAGAGAGGAATGTGGAGAGCAAAGCAGTGAATGGTAGGTTATTGTACAATAATGTAGAATTTATTAAAAAAAACTTTGCTTCATGTTGAACCTTGGAACTTGTCCATTTATACTGTCAGTGGCTTCTGGGAAGATGCTAGTTCAACCAGTATAGTTTTTTTGAGGATGGAGTAGTGGATCAACTGACTTGAGTCATACCTTTTTTCCACTTGGTTTTTGTCTGAGGACCCAAGACAATTTTTCTATAGAAAAGCTAGGCTTTCAAGAAATTTGTGCATATAGCTTTTCAGTAAACAATAAGTGTGTCTACTTGTTACATTTCTGTGGCTCTTTAACAATTTCTGCAAGGGCCTCTCAGTCAGCACTTGTTTTGTATGGGGATTTTTGTGAGCATTGCTCACTTTTCCTGTTGCTGTGGCAAGAGTGATAGAAAATTATAAAACAGAAGCCACTGACTCGGGTTATCATAACTGGGGTGCTTTTTATGGCTGACAGAGGGATGCTTTATTTTCCCTCGAGTTATGTCTAGTTGGAGGTTTTGATTTTCTTTTTTAAAAGCTGCAACACGTGTTGTCAATTTAATCCATTCACTCAGGTTTCTTGGGAATGCATCAGTTTCGTTCTCGTGCAGTTTTAAATGACTGGGGTGGGGGGGGTCTCTGTTTTAATTAAGAAAACAACAGAAAAGGCATGGGAGAACCTTCACCACACAGACTGCAGCGGTTCAAGAAGGTGGCTCATCACCACCTTCTCGAGGGCAATTAGGGATGGGCAATAAATGCTGGCCTCGCCAGCGATGCTCACATCCCATGAATGAATAAAAAAAAGCTCTGATTTAAAAATATCAGCTTTCTCAACTGGGGTGCTCCCATTCACTTGCAGAACCCGTGCTTCCAAAGGGAATGAAATGTAGAAGCTCTGCAGCTAAAGTAGTGGCCGTTAAGCTATAGCCTCACAATAACTAACATGACCGTAGACAACGGTTCACTGGGCATTTGTAGGTTTTTAGAATTACATCACATGGCCCAAAAATAGGGCTGTCTTACCGGCTGATTAAATGCTGAATTAATTGCAATGGATTCAGCTGTTTTAATAAACTTATTATTTATGCACAATGTTCATACAGTTGTCAGCACTTCCATCGGTTGTAACCAGTAGAGTCCCAATGGCTGCGACTCTCCTGACTTAGCTCAGCAAAGTAGTTTTCATTGCAGTCTTGTGGCCCCCTTTCAAAAGATGATATAAGTAGGATTTAGTTGCAGAAGTTCAAGAAGGCAGCCATGTGCTTTTGCTGTGGAACTGAAAATTGGCAAATAAGAAACCAAAAATGCAGCAAATTTATTTTTTAAGCTTTTCATGGCGATTCTTTTAATGAACAATGTAATATGCTTCCACTTTATCTTTCCATTCCCCATATAAATTGTGGAATAATCCTAATTTCAACAGCTCTTCTGCAGACTCTGGAAGAGGAAGAGTTTTATTGAACTGATGCGGATATGTTCCACTGATGCCGAATGGGGAAGGGAGATCCTTGCTGCTAGCTGGTATTGGTTTCTGCATAGTTGGTCTTTTTTACAGACCAGTTGAGAGCTATCATCTTTTCCCCCAAACACTGTAGCTGTTTTGCTGTGTTCATAGAAAAACTTGTTGAGGAATCCTTTGAGAATAACAACTCCTGGTTGACCTATAAAAAGGCCAAGTGTACAGAAATCCAATAGTAGCTGACGCATTCTGCGAGGATTGCCCCTTCATGTCAGTGGAACGCATCCACTTCATTTCAATTAAATGTTAGTTTCTACGGGTCGCTGGAGATACTGTTCTGTTGAAAGATTCCACAATGGGACACCAAATAAAGTACTTCCCCGTTCATTCTAATTTATCAAAGTTATCTAAATACTGGTGTTTGGTGCTATTACTTGGCTTATTAAGCATACTGGTACTAATCTTTGGGATACTAGTGTATAGGCGCTTAACATATTCTGACATATCTCTCTCTGCTGTTTTAGTGGGTGTTAATATATTTTATCTATAATGAAGGGAGGAATTTCAGACAAATGCTTTTAGCATTTGTACACTATTATCTTGGAGTGTAGTTTCGTGCACTAGCTGTAGACTTGCTGTGTCCATTATTCAGGTGTTTGGCATTGATTTAAAGGAGTCAAAGTGGGGAAAACGTATGGATCTACCTCTTGTTCCTTCCTGAATCCATACAAAGGCTGTTGAAATTACAGTCTCAAGTATTAGCCACACTCTTGTTGACCTTTCTCATTCTGCAACTTGCAGTTAAGTCACTGGGTATGCCACAGCTTCCTGACCAACTTTGAGTGGCCTATGCTGACCACTATGTCTAGTGGTTAAAGAAACTTGATGCGGTCTCCAGGCATCGCAACTTTTTTTTATCATCATCAAATGCTTCACTCGCCCCTCGCCCCGCCCCCCCTTCCCAGTCCAATTTTCTCTACCCTAACCCAGGCATGCTGAGGGTAATTATAATGGTCCCAACACCGCCCCGGCTGAAATCGGCAAACTCAGCACAGATTGGGACATTGATGCTCTATACAGCTCAGCTACTTGCTGCCTTAATCAAATAAGCCATTGTGGGAGTCCCTAGGATATTTTTAACACTAAAATGTCTAAAATTGCGAACACCAGTGCTGAGAGTTCTGAGGTTAAATATCCTTCCTTTGTGCTGATGCCAAACCTTCTGAGCCCACTCCAGCATTGGGTACGTCATTCATCCTTTCTTGTGCTTAACAATTAAGTTGAAAATCAATTAAAAAATCATTGGCATCAACTAATTGTCATTGACCATGCATGATAAAATTGATCTGTTTGTGGTCAGTTGTTCCCACTGATCCTCTTCAATAGTTCATAGTTATCTTTTTTTTTCTAGGATTGTCAAAGCGCATTGAAAATTCATGTATGATTTTGAGATCCTATAGACATGCCACCTTTGCACAAAGTCCTGCAAACTGGCAATCTTCCCGTGATGATCAGATGGTATTATGTGGCCCATTGTTGTATGGGTGCGCACTTAGACTATTCATCTTGACCAATTTCAAACTGAGGTTGGGCTGCCCTTGAAACTGCTGGGGGCCGTCACCACAACATTTAATTGTGCTGACTCTGCTTTCTATAGCTCTTGTTGTCAGCACCATGTCCCAACAGCTTTTCAGGCCATTTTCCCATTGGACTATCCTGATCCTTTAGAATGGAAGCCACTAAAAAAATTCTATCCCTTATCTTTTTGCCAATCCTGCACATTGGACTTGTTCATATTGAATTCTTGTGCTGCTGCTCTGTTTCATTTTCAGCAGCCTCTATCCGCTTTGCCTGAAAGACAGCAGATTAGCCCCTTCTGTGAATTTTAATTCAAATTTGAGGTAAAATACCTCCATTTTGCAATCTTGCACTATGCATGATATTTTAAGGCTTAATGTGCAGTAAAATATCAGAGAGGACCTTCTCTATTTCCTTGATTGGCTGTTCTTAATACCATGGCAGTGTTTGCACCGTGTATGTGTGAAAGTAGCTTCCAAGAATATTTTCTTAATAATCACCATTAGTTTATACTAATTTGTAACAAGGACCTGTGTTTAGGATCAATTTTCCAATATAAAATGGTGTGCATTAAATGAGAAAAATGATTGTATTGTAACAACTGTTGTACCCAACTCATTTTATAGTTGATTGCAATTTTCACCCTATATATGTAACATTGGGGAAATGCCTTGAAGGAGATACTCTCTTAATATTGCATGCCTCAATTTCTTTGACCAAATCAGAACATACCGACCAGCTTTATAGATGTATTTAGTGCATGGACTGAGTATGTTAAGTTTGGATAGTTTAAAGATATGGCTAAGTCTTTTCAGAGATGTAAGGAATCTTGCAACACCAGGTTATAGTCCAACAGTTTTATTTGAAAATCACAAGCTTTCGGAGCTTTCCTCCTTCATCAGGTGTGTGAAGGTTTCTATCAAAGCACCGCATATATAGTCACAGAACAATGCCTGGTGATTACAGATAATCTTTCCAACTGCCTGTTATCGCACCTCTGTATGGATGGTGTTCAGACAGGGGAACATTACACCCAAAAGAGGCACGAGGGAACAGTCATTTAAAGGATTAGGGTATTGTTTGGAGAAATATTTCTCCTTGTATCTTCATATAGTTTGAAATAAAAGCTCCTACCTTTTTCGAAGAAATCCTTAATTTGACTGTTGTCTTTTAATGTTTGTGCCCCACCCCCATCCCTAAGGCATTCTGTTTCAGGTTAGATGGATGCCCCAAGACAGGCTGTCAATTAACATCTGTATTAGAGGAATAAACACCACCATCCTTTTCATTCACAGATTTGTTGTGGAGTTGCCATTCATTCTGTAACCCAGTACCTGGTTGGTACAACTGTATAGGGTTTGTGATTGAAAAGGGTGCAGATCTGTGACGCTTATTGACGGAGCCTATGAGTGAACATGACTTGATGCATTATCAAATGCAAAATGTCTTTTCTCAACAAGCGTGCAAGATCACGCTCTTGGAGTTTCTTCTAACAGACTAAAATCTTGTGCTTTGAATTATATACATGGAAGAAGTAGAAGTAGAAATAGTTTGCATTTTTAATACTCTAAGTTTAGGATCCAGCTAACAGTGAACCCTGCCTATAAAACTACCTTCTGGGCTGCATGAATAGATAAGCTACTAATATATGTCTAACTCTGAATAATTAGTAGATTGGGAGGGTCACAAAATCATACAATATTACAGTGCAAAAATAAGCCATTTAGCCCATTGGATCTATGCTGGAGTTTCTTCCACCTGAGCCACATAATCTAATCTCAGTCTCCTCCTGCTTCCCCAAACCCTCCAATAATTCACCTTTTCAAACAACTATCTAATTCCCTTTTAAAAGAATTTATGGACTCTGCTTTAGCAACAGTGGAAAATTCCATATTCTAACCAAACTCTACAGATTTCTTTTCTAATTTTCCCTTATAATTGTTTGTAATTTATGCCCCCTTGTTACCATCTTGCCTACCAATGAAAACAATCTTATCCCGTTTTTAAAGAAAAATATTCATTATGGGGCTATGGATGTCGCTAGTAAGGTCGGCATTTATTGCCCATCTCTAGTTGCCCTTGAGAAGTGGTGGTGAGCTGCCTTCTTAAACTGCTGCAGACCATGTAGTGAAGGTGCTCCCACAATGCTGTTAGGTAAGGAGTTCCAGGATTTTGACCTTGTGGCGATGATGTCCTGTCATAAACCTGAAGACCTATATTCAGTCACCCCTTAACCTTCTGGGCTCCAGTGATGATAATCCTAAATTCTCAACTATCTCCCACAATTGTGACTCATCATCTCTGATAACATATCCTAGTGAATCTATACTCTGTTTTTCCATTGCTAGTCAAAAAAAGTAAGATTGTAACTCTTGTCAGTTTGGAAACCCAGGAGTCGCCCAGACATGATACGAAAGAGTTCTACAGCACCGTACACATGTCCCAAAGCATCCAACAAATTACAAAATGGTATATTCAGAATGATACCACTAGTCAAAAGGCTTCAGAATAACATGTAAACAACCCCATAAGAGTCCCTAGGTACTTCTGGTGAATTCTGTGTTTTAGTTTTTACATAATATGGAAATTCAAATTGATGGTGAGCTTTTGATTTGAATGTGACCATTGGAGCTGACCACAAAATTGTGATGTATTTGCGAGTTCGAATAGTCAGTATGATTCTGTGCTGGGGTTTTCCAGTCACGGTTTCACCACAAGTCAGCTGAACGGTTGGTAGAATTTGTCTTGCTCTGCTGATGTGGAAGTAGAACAGTGGGACCTCAAGATCAGCATGTTGCTTGGGTCGTTCTGAGGTTTCACAATCATGAGTCCATTTTTTTTCTTTGAAATAAAATTGAAATAGCATTTCAATCAAAACTTAATTCCCCCCCCTCCTTAATTCACTGCACTCACTCACATTCTCCCCCTTTCTCTTTCTCTCTTTGCCTCTCCATCTCGAGCTCTCTATATTTTTCCTCATTCTATTTTACTCTCTATCTGTCTCTATAATCTTGCTCTGCCTTTTGCGCGTCAGTCACCCGAAGACAAAAAAATGTAAACATCTTTCCGCCTTAGAGCAGCTCTTTACGTGTTGATGCTAAGCCATGAAAATTTCTTATGACTGACTTCTTTGTCTACCATGCTGCTGTTCTTGTCTTATGATTCAAAGGCTTGATCCTACCACTTCTCACCATGTGTTTCTTCTTTAGAACTTGCCACCAACAAGTCAACAGATTCTGCATTCAGTTGCAAATTTGTCGGTATGAATGTGTCCGTCAAACTGAGGGACGAGATGATGATGATTGGGGAAACCGTAACATAAAATATCAATGATGTGGAGATGCCGGTGATGGACTGGGGTGGACAAATGTAAGGAGTCGCACAACACCAGGTTATAGTCCAACAGCTTTATTTGAAATCACAAGCTTTCGGAGCTTTGCTCCTTCGTCAGGTGAAGTGAATAGATGCATATAGGCACAGCATATATAGTTAGAGAACAATGCCTGGTGATTACAGATAATCTTTCTAACTGCCCTTTATCTCTCTGCCGAGGTGTGATAAAGGGCAGTTAGAAAGATTATCTGTAATCACCAGGCATTGTTCTCTGACTATATATGCTGTGCCTTTATGCAACTCTTCACTCACCTGACGAAGGAGCAAAGCTCCGAAAGCTTGTGATTTCAAATAAAGCTGTTGGACTATAACCTGGTGTTGTGCGACTCCTTATATAAAATATCAATGTTTTGTTGGTGCTGGTAAAGGATTGGCACTATTGTGTTAGTCAGCTGATGTCAAATTCAAACCATGCATTGAGTATTTTATTTCAATTTTGTCTGCCAAATGAGAATTTGATTGCGACAAATTGCTGACCCCTACTGGGATTTTCCTTAGTGGATGTTGGGCAAGGATAGGATTGGGCTTGCTTATGATCGCCTCCCCCCACCCCCAGAATGTTGAGTAACTGCAACCAAACAAGGCTCACCAATGAATAATGAGCACTTGAATGAGCTACAGGATGGCTAATCGCATCCATGGAACAGTTCTACAGTAGAACCACATTTAGGGATGGAGAGAAGAAGATTGGTGAGAATTAATAATAAACTACAATTGTTTAATCCAGTTTATGTTTGGGGCCCAGGTATTACTATATATTTGCCTACATAGTAGGGTGTCAATTGTACAGCATTACAAATTTTGGTGATGGATGAACCTAGGAATGTAGGTCATTTAGCCTCTCGAGCCTGTTCCACCATTCAATGAGATCGAGGCTGATCCATGACCTAACTCCGTATCTCCGCCGTAGCCCCATATCCCTTAATACCTTTGTTAACAAAAATCTATCAATCTCAGATTTAAAATTAATAATTGAGTTAGCATCAACTGCCGTTTGCGGAAGAGAGTTCCAAACTTCTACCACCCTTTGCGTGTAGAAGTGTTTCCTAACTTCACTCTTGAAAGTCCTGGCACTAATTTTTAGGCTATGTCCCCTAGTCCTAGACTCCCCAACCAGTGGAAATAAGGTAGATGGAGAGAAACTATCCGTTCCCCTTAATATCTTGAAAACTTCGATCAAACAGAGTATTGCCGTATGTTCAGTGGTATGAGGCTTCAGCTGCATTTGGGGAAGGCCTGATGCAGCTTGCCCAACTCTTAATCTTGGCCTTCTAACTAAGTATGTGATCATTACTAAAAGGTAGAACTGTGCTAATTTATCTTGGAGAAAATTAATCAATTTCTTAGAGAAGTAGATTTTCTAGCTCTGGGACCTCACTGCAAAATTAAATTTAGCCAGATTTTTTTGTAACCTCAACGCCCAATTCTGCTGTACTATTATGACCATAAAGGTTTGCCATTCCAATTGTCCTTTCAACCATAAATACCACCTTTTTCTCTCAATAACATAATGACGTTACTAAATTTTAATCAAAGTTCATGTGTTCTCCGTCATTGGTTATAATACTTTTGGAAATGGGTGCATAAGGAACCTATGCAAGAGCAATCCAGCTAGTCCCACTCCCCCACCCTATCCCTGTAGCCCTGCAAATTTTTTCCTTTCAAGTACTTATCCAGTTCCCTTTTGAAGGCCATGATTGAATCTGCCTCCACCACCCTCTTGGGTAGTGCATTCCAGATCCTAATCACTCGCTGTGTAAGAAAGTTTTTCCTCATGTCACCTTCGGTTCTTTTGCCAATCACCTTAAATCTATGTCCTTTGGTTCTTGACCCTTCTGCCAATGGGAACAGTTTTTCTCTCTCTACTCTGTCTAAACCCTTCATAATTTTGAATACCTCTATCAAATCTCCTCTCAGCCATCTCTGTTCCAAGGAGAACAACCCCAGCGTCTCCAGCCTATCCACATAACTAAAGTCCCTCGTCCTTGAATCATTCTAGTAAATCTTTTCTGCACCCTCTCTAAGGCCTTCATATCTTTCCTAAAGTGTGGTGCCCAGAACTGGACACAGTACTCCAGTTGTGGCCGAATCAGTGTTTTATAAAGGTTCATCATGACTTCCATACTTTTGTACTCTATGCCTCTATTCATAAAGCCCAGGATCCTGTATGCTTTTTAACCGCTTTCTCAACCTGCCCTGCCACCTTCAACGAATTGTGCACATATACCCCCAGAACTCTCTGTTCCTGTACTCCTTTTAGAATTATGCCCTCCATTTTATATTGCCTCTCCTCGTTCTTCCTACCGAAATGTATCACTTTGCATTTTTCTGCATTAAATTTCATCTGCCACGTGTCCTCCCATGCCACCAGCCTGTCTATATCCTCTTGAAGTCCATCACTATCCTCCTCATTTTTTACTACCCTTCCAAGTTTTGTGTCATCTGCAAGTTTTGAAATTGTGCTCTGTACACCCAAGTCCAAGTCATTAATATATATCAAGAAAAGCAGTGGTCCCAGCATCGACCCCTGGGGAACACCATTGTACACCTGCCTTCAGTCAGAAAAACAACCTTCCACCACTACTCTGTGTTTCTTGTCTCTTAGCCAATTCTGTATCCATGTTGCTGCTGCCCCCTTCATTCCATGGGCTTCAATCATGACGATAAGCCTACCATGCGGCACTTTATCAAACGCCTTTTGGAAGTCCATACACACCACCACATCAACTCCATTGCCCTCATCTATCCTCTGTTACCTCATCAAAAAATTCTATCTGGTTAGTTAAACACGATTTGCCTTTAACAAATCCGTGCTGGCTTTCCCTAATCAATCCACACTCGTCCAAGTGACTGCTAATTCTGTCTCGGATTATCGTTTCTAAAAGTTTCCCCACCACCGAGGTTAAACTGACAGGCCTATAGTTGCTGGGTTTATCCTTGCACCCTTTTTTGAACAAGTATGTAATATTTGCAACTCTCCAATCCTCTGGCATCACCCCCCACCCCACCCCACTGTATCTACGGATGTTTGGAAGATTTTGGCCAATGCCTCTGCAATTTCCACCCTTACTTCCCTCAGCAACCTAGGATGCATCCCATTCAGACTGGGTGACTTATCTACTTTAAGTACAGCTAGCCTTTCTAGTACCTCGATCAATTTTTAGCCCATCCAGTATCTCAACTATATCTTCCTTTTATGGAGACTCTGGCAGCATCTTCTTCCTTGGTAAAGACAGATGCAAAGTGCTCATTTAGTACCTCGGCCATCCCCTCTGCCTTCATGAGTAGATCTCCTTTATGGTCCCTAATCGGCCCCACCCCTCCTTACTACCCGTTTACTGTTTACATGCCTTTAATGTTGGCTGTCAGTCTATTCTCATACTCTCTTTGCCCCTCTTATTTCCTTTTTCACTTCCCCTCTGAACTTTCTATATTCTGCCTAGTTCTCGCTTGTGTTATCAACCTGACATCAGTCATACGCCTCTTTTTCCCGTTTCGTCATACTCGCTATCTCTTGTGTCATCCAGGGGGCTCTGGCTTTAGTTGCCCTACCTTTCTGCCTCATGGGAATGTGCCTTGACTGTACCCGTACCATCTCTTTAAAGGCCGCCCACTGTTCAATTACAGTTTTGCCTGCCAATCTTTGATTCCAATTTACCCGGGCCAGATCTGTTCTTGGCCCTCTTCCAGTTGAGTATTTTTACTTTAGAGTGGCCCATGTCCTTTTCCGTAGCTATTCTAAACCTTATGATACTATGATCGCTGTTCCCTAAATGCTCCCTCACTGATACTTGCTCCACTTGGCCCACCTTATTCCCTAGAACCAAGTCCAGCAATGCCTCCTTCCTCATTGGGCCGGAAACGTACTGGTTAAGAAAGTTATCCTGAACGCATTTCAAAAATTCCTCCCGCTCTTTGCCTCTTATTATTGTTATCCCAGTCTGTATTAGGATAGTAGTTATCACTACTCTATAGCTTTTGCACCTCTCTGTAATTTCCCTGCAAAATTGCTCCTCTACATCCGTCCCACTAGTTGGTGGCCTATAGAATGCACCCAGTCGTGTAATGGCACCTCTTATTTCTTACTCTTAACCAAATAGATTCTGTCCTTGACGACATCCTTTCTCTCCAGTACTGCAATATTCTCCTTAATCAATACTGCCACTCTTTCTTCCCCCCCCCCCCCCCCTCCTTTCTTTCCTTCGCTATCTTTCCCGAGCACTTTGTATCCAGGAATATTTAGTACCCAATCCTGCCCTTTTTTTGAGCCAGGTCTGTGTTATCGACATTGTATTCCCATGTCTTATGTCTCCATATAGTTTCTTAAGCCAATTTGCTTTTTGAATTATTTCTGTAAACTGTTATGTCAAGTTTGCTTAATTTTTAACTTTTTAATCTTTGTTTTAATTTTTTTAAATTTGAATTTGCAACTCTTGTCAAGTAGTAAATTTGTGGCAGAATGGAAACCAGTGCATTGTGTCACAGAGAGTGTATTAGGAATGTAGATTTGCACCCACAATTATTCTTGGGGCAAATTCCCTCTGTGCCATTGTAGTAATTGCCCGAGCCAAATGCTTCTCACACAGTCTTATGCTGGTACCCGCTTGAGTTGGATTCGGGGAGACTGGCGTTCATGAACCTGCACCCATCTTTTACTGGCTTTATTGTGGTGGCATAATTGCAGGGCTACAATTTTGTCATTGAATTAAAGGAGCTGGATTTAGTAGCTTAAAATCTGTGTGCCAGCTCAAGGACACCATGACTCCCAGAATCTGACCTGAACAAGTATAAAAGCTGCAATTTAGTGCTATTAGCAGTAGCCTGGAAGCAGGTTGACTGGTTGAAGACACAATGTGTAAGGTAAGACTACGGGGAGAAAATAGTCAAATAGCTGTTAATTCAAAAGTGACAATCCATTTCTTGGACTATGGAAGTTTAAAAATTATCAGAGACATCACCAAGAGTAAGGATTACAACACAAATATCTCCAGAAGTAATTCCAGTCTTGTTATTGGATCCATCTAATGTATTTGTACCAAAATGCAATGGGTAAAAATTGCATTTGGGCCAATGTGCTTTAACATTGTGTGATACCCTTCAAGTGTGGTGCTCTTAATTTATTAGCTCAGATTTTTCCCATTTCAGAGTTTCATCCCAATGTGAAATAGCTCATAGTACTGCTGAAATTGTACTGCTGGATATTTTTCATTGTTCAGGTGGATATAGTACGTAAATTTTGTAAGTCAAAATTTAGAGTTAATTTTAAATGCATTTGTTAATTTTAAATCGGGGATTGATAGATTTTTGTTAACCAAAGGTATTAAGCGATATGGGGCTAAGGCGGGTATATGGAGTTAGGCCTCAGATCAGCCATGATCTCGTTGAATGGCGGAACAGACTCAAGGGGCTAAATGGCCTACTCCTGTTCCTATGTTCCTAAGTCACCAGTAAGCTTCAGTGAACTCACTTACTAAAATTTCCCTGCATAAGAGCAGGCATTGCAGCTCAGAAATAGGAACCATCAGGCCTACCTCAGTATCAGCCTTGGCTTCGTTAAAGCTTTTATTTAAAAAAAAAAATCTTTTGACCATCATATCTGTACTTGAAACATCATTGTAAGTTGCACTATTTGCAGTTTCAGAATGTTCTCATTACTATCCATGAAAGAAAAGAAAGAATTTGCATTTATATAGTGCCTTTCATGTCCTCAGGTTGTCCCAAATCGTTTTACAGCCAATTAAGTACTTTTTGCGTGTAGTCACTATTGTAATGTAGGGAAACGTGGCAGCTAATTTGTGCACAGCAAGGTCCCACAAACAGCAATGAAATAATAACTTGATATTCTGTTTTTAGTAATGTTGGTTGAGGGATGAATATTGGGCAGGACACCGGGAGAACTACCTTGCTCTTTGAATAGTGCCAGGGGATCTTTTACATCCACCTGAGAGGGTAGACGGGGTCTCGGTTTAACCATCCGAAAGATGGCACCTCCAGCAGTGCAGCACTCCCTCATTACTGCACTGGGAGTGTCGGTCTAGATTATATACTCAAATCTCTGGAGTGGGGCTTGAACTCATGACCTTCTGACTCAGAGACGAGAGTCCGACCACTGAACCAAGTCTGACACCTAAAATGATGTAGTTGAGATGCTGGTGATTGACCCTGAAGCTTTACAACATTATTGCAATGGGAATATCATAATTATGATGCTGTGTAGTGACATTAAATGTTGAATTAATAAAGATCTGTGAAAAGTTGC
This sequence comes from Heptranchias perlo, assembly GCF_035084215.1. Classification (NCBI taxonomy): domain Eukaryota; kingdom Metazoa; phylum Chordata; class Chondrichthyes; order Hexanchiformes; family Hexanchidae; genus Heptranchias; species Heptranchias perlo. The sequence continues at coordinate 1,668,642 of NC_090368.1, read as the reverse complement.
AACTTGGTATTTATTGGAAGATAGCAGCTTTAAACAGAAACTCTCTAATTTCCACTGACGTTTCCCTCTCACCTGTCTACAAAGAGCTCTCCCATTGGTGAGCATAGAATGTTAGTAGTCGTTCTCGAGTCAGTGGAATGGATGACTGTCCCTTCTGAGCCAGCGCTCATGATGTGGAAAGGACTTTAAAGTAAAACCCAACTTAAGTTTCTAACTACAAATGTTTAAAATTCTGATAAATAGATTTGAGAAAAGTGTATTGATGGAGGTAAAATTTCATGCACTTGCAGTAGAGGGATTTTTTCACTGGAATTTCAATGAAGAATAATGGTGAGAGAGTGATTTTCCTTTCTGTGCTTTGTTCACTTGAACTGTGAAAACACCCAGCAATCTGGACAGGGCATTTTGAGTTGTAAAACAATAGGGATGAGATACCAGTGGTTATGGCTTTGTCATTGGTAGTGATGGGAACAATTTGAGGTGATGAATTATGAGCAAGAAGCAGATTGATAAGTATTTTTTCTACAATGACAACACTAAAAGTGATTTTGAAAGTCTTCAAAGAATTATTCTGCTATCCTTGCAATGCTCCTCATGTTTCAGTGCATACTGTGATATCATTCGTTAGGGTAATTCAGATAAAACGGATGGAGGAATTTAACCGGCGGCAGAGTCTGAGATGTAGTTTATCACTTGAAAGTTTTTAATGTTGGGTTTTCATAAAGAATTCATCAACTGCCTGAATTAGTGAAGTAAGAAAAAGTATATTGAGTCCTGAAGAACTCTAAGTACTTTTAATGTCTTTCACTCACCTGCTAACGACCTTCTATAACTTTGAAAATTAGGTCCTGTAATACATTATTTGCGGTGATATACCCCCTTTTTCTTTATTCGTTCATGGGATGTGGGCGTCGCCAGCGAGGCCGGCATTTATTACCCATCCCTAATTGCCCTTAAGAAGGTGGTGGTGAGCCACCTTCTTGAACCGAGCAGGATTGTTCAACTGAGTGGCTTGCTAGGCCATTTCAGAGGGCAGTTAAGAATCAGCCATATTGCTGTGGGTCTGGAGTCACACATAGGCCAGACCAGGTAAGGACGGCAGGTTTCCTTCCCTAAAGGACATTAGTGAACCTGGCTCAACAAATGCACAGATTTGACCTATAGATGGTTTTCTGCAGTAGCATGGTTAGTGGGTGATAATATAATATGAAATGGATGGAATATTCAACAGGGTCTGATGCCTGGAGCATCCTTTATTGGGAAGGAGGGCAGGATAGTGCAAAGGTCATGGGTCCTGCGAAGTAAACTGAAATTCTGCAATAGCTGTTTACTGTGATTTAGCGGGGAGATGTCATATGCAGAATGCTGACTGAGAATCTAGCGACAGAAATTTAGCACTGCAGCATTGCAACTATGGTCAGACCTTTTGTGAAATATCCAAAATACAAAATGCTTTGTCACAGACCAATCCTGGACAAGCGGTTCCTCCACAGTTTCACCTCCCTGTCTTTGTCCTGCCCCAACCCGTGCATTGATGACAGCAGTGGAGCAAAATATACTGTTTTGGAAGAGCCTAAGAGTTAAGAACAAATATTCATGTTCCTCCTTTTCTTGCCACATTTATTGTTAGTCAGCTTAAGGTTGGCAGTGTTTTGACAGCCAATTATGTTACCAGAATACAATATATCCATAATTTTATTTATTTATACAAGCATATTGCATCATAACATCGTATAACTCTTCAAATCCTGCCAGCCTGACTTTGCTCATGTGTGAGGTAGATCTGCAGCAGGCCTTGCACTGTATATTATACCAGAATATCATTTACTAAGAGAAGAATTTTAAAGCATTTTCTTCCTTCTAGTTGAGTTCCCATTAAGTCTTGATTGAGCATCATCATTTTTTCAAAATGTGCCTATTAACGCACTTTCAAGCACAGGTAACCCCCATTCCCCAGCCAAGGGTCACTAAAGGCTATTGTAATGTCCCCACTGCTGCCCTGGTTAAGATCAGCTAACTTGTCTGGGTAATTGAACCTGGCACCTTCCTGGTCTGTAAGGCCCAGTACCACACCGGGTGGTAGATTACCCACTGGGAGGTCAGTGGAGTGGAAAACCTTTTTATAATGGCACCAATTAGCTAGAGTAAAAGAATGTAAGGAATCGGATAATCTCCGAAAGCTTGTGATTTTAAAATAAAATTGTTGGACTATAACCTGGTGTTGTAAGATTCCTTACATTTGTCCACCCCAGTCCATCACCGGCATCTCCACATCAGAGTAAAAGAAAACAGCCCTTCGACTAGAAATCTCTGAACGATAACAGACAAAAAAAAATTTTAAAGACAGAAGAACTTTCATTTATATAGTGCCTTATCACATCCTCAGGGTGCCCCAGTGTGTTTAACAATTAATGAAGTACTTTTGAAGTGTAGTCACTGTTGTAATGTAGGGAAATGAGGCAGCTATTGTGAGCACAGCAAGCTCCCACAAACAGCAATGTGATGATGACCAGATCACCTGTTTTAATGGTGTTGGTTGAAGGATAAATATTGACCAGGACACCAGGAGAACTCCCCATCTGTTCTTCGAATAGTACCATGGGATCTTTTACCTCCATCCAAGAGGGCAGGTGGGGATGAATGATCTGATTTAGAATTCATTGAGAGATTTCTATCTAATGTGCTAAAAGATGACCAGAAAAAAGACATTTGATTGGATATTTTTATTTTTTTAAAGAGTAAAGAGATAGGTGGAAGTTAGTGAATTCTTTCCACAGAATGCAAGGAGTATGAATAGTGTGTGGAAAAATTAAATGTAATAGTAGAATGTGTTCTTTGAGTTTGCAAGAAAAAGGAACATGAATATTTAGGGTTTTACTTAGTTTTGTGTATTTGTATACTCTGTACACCCAAAATTGCTTTGAAATAGGTCCCTCTTTATGAACCTATGCACATACTTTTGTTGCTCAACACAACCGACCAAGTTATTTTTTGTTGTCTTCTCCAGATTTTTTTTAATGTTTCTCTCCCTTTCTTCCCACCCCTAAGTTTGACTTAAAATCATCACTACTTAAATTTTTGGATAAACCTATGGCCCCTCCTTGCATGCTATAGAAAGAATTCACTAACCATTTATAAATGCACTATTACCACCAGGATTTTAGTAAAGCACAGTGATGAGCATGTATAATTTTCACACAGCTGCACTGTAGATGGGAGGGTTTCACTAAGATTTAAATAAAATGTAATGAGTATATGATTTTTTTTTTATTACTGGTGGGACTCCTGTGGCATTTCTCACAGGGTAGTGTCTGGACTGGACCATGGTTATATTTATCTGCTAATGTGGCCTGTGTCTTTTAAGGCAATTGCTCTAAATAAGCAAATTCAGGGAATTGTAGCTATTTAGAAACTGCTGAAGTCAATCAGAAGGTACTTGTAAATTTCAGGCTACAGGACAGAGATTGGCCCTTTTATCAAATTGTTTTGAATCTGTAACAATTTTTTATGCCTATAGTCTTGCATCTAACACACGTGTGTGTGCTAGATGCAAGACTATTTACATAAAACAAACACCAATACAATTCTAGGTTTTCTCCTTCCAAATTTGGGTTGTGTTTAGGGAGAGCATTGTGAGCTGTAACTGGTGGTGGTTGCAATTTAATGTGATTCATTAAGAGCACCACGCAAGATGTTTATTGGCATGACGTTAGTGTCTCTGCTTAAGTGCAATTTCCCCCCCCACACTCCCCATTCCCAAGGCCCCATAGAACATTGATACCAATACGTTAAGTAAACCTGGTGACAACATTGCATAAAAATCATCTTACCTTGGCTCATAGTGAGATTAAAAAGTCCCAAGCAAAAGTTTTCACTGGGCGAAGAATGGGAGCTGGGGAAGAAAAAGCCACTGGAGTCTTGTCTGATAACGATAGGGAAAATCCAAGGGTAAGGTGATTCCTGGTTAATGCTGACTTTTTTTCTTTTTTCTTTCACAGTGACAGTGATGCTGCGTTTCAGCTGGGAGCAGTAACCAGGCAGCTTGTGTAGTGTCAGTGTCTGCTACAGAAAGCAGCGATCTGAACACACAGGTGGCTGTTTCTAACAATCCTTACCAATACTGGTAAGGGGGAAAGTTGCATAATGGAACAAAGAAATGCATTGTTAGGATCTTTGAACCAGCCTTTGAGCATTGATGCAGAGGGGAACCCTGGAAAGAATACTCCAACAAATTGCAACAACAAAGTTGTTGGCAGGAGAGAGGGAGAGTTAGATGGGGGTGCCTTGGAGGAAGAAGATGGTACGAACTGGAAGCAGGGGGAGGGCAAAGCGGCTGACTCAGGACAAGAACTTGACCCACCAAACCCAGACCAGCAGCAGTTCTCTGTCAAGGAGACAAATTTTACAGAAGGCAGCCTGAAACTGAAAATTGGGCTGCAGACTAAGAGAACTAAGAAACCCCCCAAAAACCTGGAAAATTATGTTTGTCGGCCAGCCATTAAAACAACCATCAAGCACTCGCGAAATAAAATAGCAAAAAGTGGGAAGACCACCGAGGAGAGAGAGGAAGAAAGTGAGCAAAAACGGGTAAGGTTTGCACTTTGAAGTGTATCACTAGTAATATACAGTAAGGTGTTGTGGGGCTTGACTTTGTAATAAGTTTTTGATTATTTTAGAAATCATTTTTGCCTTCGTGTTTGCTTACCTGCAGATGTCCATTGGTTGACGAGTAGTTCCCTGTTTTTAACTTCTGTTTTAGGGCAATATAGCAAATGTAATATGCTGAACTCCCAACCAGGAACCAATAGCCAAAGTGTTCAAACTTGAGCATCTTTACTCCAGAGTATGTTAAATGCCATCCCACATTCATGCTGGCGTCGTCCAGACTCCTGGTATTCAGGATATGTCAATTCCTGAAGAAAATATAGAATATTTCCATATGGATTTTTCTGTATAACAATTTTGTCATGCTATCCCTATCTATTTTGGTGTTTATCAGTAATATTCCAACATTGCAACTACTGTATAACCAAGCAATCTGGATCTGTTTTATTAACTTTGTAAAATACCTTTATCACTCCACGGTATCATGATGATCTCAGCCATTTCTGTGTGGTATTCCCTCGGATTGGTTGGTAGCGATTTAAACCATGTTTCAGACATTCAGATTTAAGGACATTTTAAACAGGTATAGGTAGTATTCCCTCTACAGCACAATTGATACCTTTTTTTGTTTTTATTTGAAATATGATTTTCTCAGTAATTTGATTTTTATTTAATTTTAGAAGTTATGTTAAAATAAAAACTATTTCTTCCAGTTATTAAAGAAGTAAATACTAGAAATACATAGTAGGCTCATAAGCATCTGAAGGAGAGAATGCGGGTTAATGTTTTGTGTTAAAACCCAAAACATTAACCAATCTTTTCTCCTTCAGACCCTGACAGACCTTCCATGTATTTCCAACATTTTCTTATTTATTTCAGATTTCCAGGATTCACCGTTTTTCTTATCTCCATTCCAGTAATTGGGTAAACTTATTGATACTGATTCACAATCATCAGTGGTTTGTTCAGAATGTGTTTCCGTCTGAAATATATGGAAGGCTTGCTGGATGGAAACAAACATGATTTGGAAAAAAAAAAGCTATTCATTTTTCAAAAATTTATCGAAAAGGCTTGTTGACTTAATCTGAGCTTGGTTTACTGAGGCACTGGGATTCAGAGCTTGGTTCATGAGGCACTGGGATTCAGAGCTTGGTTCCCTGGGATTCAGAGCTTGGTTGACCAGGGCACTGGGATTCAGAGAGGAGTTTGTTGCAATTTGATGGACACTGTACCAGATGAGTAAAAGTGAATTGCCTTGCTCTTGATCAGATTCAATGTCCTTGGGACATAGGACAGTGTCAGGCACAGGTCCAAACTGTGTTTATATTCTTGCTGAGTAATGCATATTCAGCAGTGATGCACAGGCTTTGGACATTTTGAGGAATAAGGGTTTTGGGAGAAAGTCAGTTGTAATTTGCATATGTTAACCATTTAAGGACTGCAGTAGTTTGTGCACCAAAAAAAATGTATCCAAATTACTGTTTTTCTTCAAAACACTTTTCTCAATTCAGAGTTTTAGTTTGTACATCCTTACGGGTGAATGTCACTGCTGGAGATGGTTCCAGTATCAGCATCATGCACTCCAGTGCAGGTATAACACAGCCAGATACAGAGTAAAGCTCCCTTAACCCTGCTTCAGACTCTGCTTAAAAACCCATATGAATTTTTCCATTTCCTTGTGTCCTTTCAGAATTAAATTGCCAATTTTTATTCAGTTATTATGAGTTGTTTTGTATTGTGGACTCATTGAACCAGGAATTGGGTTGCAATAGCCGTAAACTGATTTCATGTAGGGCCGTTAGTCAGCAGAGAAAAAAGGCCAGCATCTCATCTGTCAGGTCCCAGATTTGAAATGGCAGCATTCTAAACAATGACCCCAACCTGTCTGTCTTTTCTTTTGTTTTTCTGATTGAACACTAGTCCATAACTGCCCTTGATACTGCTGAATAGCAGCAAATCTGAAATGCATGTAGATATGAGGAGTTGTATCTAGTGCTGTCCATAACTCCAAAAATTGAAATATGCTGAGGTAGCAAAGGAATGGAGACTTCAAGGTTGATTCAGGCAGGTTGTTCAAAGTGGTGAATTAAAAACCAGGGGGTATAATTTAAAAATGAAGACATTAGTAAATGGGGATTTCAGGCAGAACTTTTTCATACAAAGTGGGATGAAGATTTGGGATACTTTACCAGAGAAGAACATTAAAACCAATAGTTTAAGTGGATTCAGGAGACAGATTGATGTTTTTCTGGAGAAGGAAAGGATAGATAGATATGACAACATGGTAGGGCTTAGCAATAACAAAAGAATTAGTTTATTGGGCTGAAAGGCCTTTTCCTGTTTGATTCCTACATGTGCCTATATAGGTGGAACATGGCAAAAGAACCAGAAGGGTGAGGAGAATTTTTTACACCGTAAGTTGTTATGATCTGGAATGCACTGCCTGAAAGGGCGGTGGAAACAGATTCAATAGTGACTTTCAAAAGTGAATTTGATAACTACTTGAAAAGGAAAAAATTGTAGGGTTATGGGGGGAAAAACCAGGGGAGTGGGACTAATCGGTTGGCTCATTCAAAGAGGTGGCTCAGGCACAATGGGTTGAATGGCCTTCATTGGTATGATTCTGTGTGCTTCTAGCAAGGGGGAGAAAAGTATTCTTTTGCTTCATCTACTTTTAGTAAGAAAGTAAGAATTGCTTGCATTATTTAGTGCTCTAGCACATCATTAAATCAGCTTAAAGTGCTTCACATAATGAATGATATCTAGGCAAATATGGCGGCCATTCTGCACAAGCAATATCTTTCAAACAACAATGGGAGCTCTCGTGAATACATGGCTAGAGCCCATAATGTGGGATAAAATTATTTGGCATTTCGAAAGGCATGGACTAACGAAGGAGATTCAGCATGGATGTATAAATAACTAGTGGCGGTTGATTACATTGAATTTTTGAGAAAATCATCGTGTGTATAGAAAAAGGAAACGTTGTGGTTGTTGCATATGTTGATTTTCAGAAGGCATTTGATACTATGCTACATAAGAGACTTGTTAATCAAAACAAAGGTACATGGTATTGAAAGGGCATGTAGCCGCCTGTGTAGAGAGATGGCTAGAGGGCAGAAAGCAAAAATGTCGTGGGTCGAGATGTGCACCAGGGATCTGTGCTGGGACTTCTTGTTTACAGTGTATATAAGTGATTTGGATATAGGCACGCACAGAATGTTATTGAAGTTTGCTGATGATGCCAAATTAGGGGGCATGGCAAACGAGGAAGAACGTGGGAGATGGTTAGTGCAGAGAAAAGTGAAGTAGTGCATTTTGGGAGGGGGTGATAAGAACAGTGAAAGGAAGGATATTTTAGATGGTAAGATTCTTAAGGGAGCAGAGGATTCAAGAGATCTAAGAGGTGTTGATACATAGTTCTTTAAAGGAGGGAGTGCAGGTAGAAAAGGCCATAAGAAGTCAAATAGTTTTCTAGATGTTATACATGGGGCATTGAGTGTAAAAGCAAGGAAGTGATGTTGAGTTTGTACAATATAGTGGTTCGACTTAAGTTGGATCATTGTGTGCTGTTCTGGACACCCGTTTTGAGAGTAAATAATGAAAGATTGATTTTGTTGATTGGTGAATTGGTAACAAGGGAGAACCCAGATTATCACTAGAAGAACAAATGGTCCAGTTGAAGACATTTCTCCCCACACAAACATGGAATGTTTACCACAAGTACTAATTAAGATGGAGACTGCAACATCATTTAAATGGGAACCAGATAACCATTTTAAAAGGATAGGAACATGGGCTTAAAGTAGATCGCTTCACTTGAACAGGTAGCAACAACACAGGCATGATGGATCAAACGGCCTCCTTGTGTGCTGTAATTTCTATGATTCTATCAGATGGCTGATTAGTTAACTTTTTTGGTGTTGGTTGAGAGAAGAATGTTGTGACTGATAAAAAGTGGCTATGATTCTGGGGAAGTGTATTGGTGTGGCCTTTGGAACTAAACCTGATACAATCGCCGCACTGTGCATTATTTCACAATCATGAAGCTCGATGATAATCCACCATTTTAAGAAGTTATCCACCCTTTACGTTCCACTTGGCACACACCATTCTTTGGTCAAGGAGGATACTTCCAGGCCACTGACAATGTCAGTTTTCAGCTGATTGCTAGAAGCTGTGTCTATTAGAACTGCTAATTCAAAAGGAAAATTGGGTTTTCTTCTGTTTGTGGCCTCCTCTAGATTGTCTGTGCTATCTCCATATATTATGTCTTCAGGAATTTGGAATTCCTGTGTGAAATACCAGGTTTTGGATTTTGGTATTTTACTTGTATACCATAATCACCATGTTCATTATTAGCTGTAAAATATATATATAAAATATCAGGTGATGTGATGGTTCTTGAACAAGCAGCAAAATAAAATCCCTTGCAGCTACATCACCAGAAGCTGTTATTCACTGCAGACGACTCCTGATAATTGTCACTTTTTTGTACTGTACTAAAAAATTGAATTATCCAATGATTTGAATGTAGAAAAAAGTGGGAATTTATTGCTAAAACAATTTGAATTATCTAAGAATAGATATATTGGTGCTTGCAACCACTTGAACCACAAGGCAACTGGGCAAGTACAGTTTTGTCCCTGGGATTTTAGTAAAATGTAATAGTGGGCATGTGAAAGTTTTAAAGCACCCGCACAGTAGGACTTATTTAAAAGTAGGATTTCAATAAAGAATAATTAGGGGTTTGTTGAATTTTTGTACTGTGTCCACTTGAATTCTTAGGAGCAGCCAGCAATACAATTATGGGTTCTGTCATTCCAAACTTGTGTTGTCAGAAGAGCATTTTGAGCACTAGGGTGAAGTACTGATGGTTACAGGTCTGTCACTGGAAATGGTATTGGTATTGCACAACATCATAAAGCTTTTTTTCTCTACAGCATATTGGTGCTCATATGCTAAATAAGGCTGGTGACAACACTGTAACAGGTGACAGTTGGAATTTCACTGTGATTAGCCTATTGCTTAAACGTTCTGATCTCAATCTGGTGAAGTAGTAGTGCTTTCAAACCCAACTGCATATAGTGAATGAAGTGGTTTTCAGTACATCTTTACAAGAAAATAAATTGCTTTTGAAATGCAATAAATGCAAGGGAGTATGAAGGGTCAGCTGTTATCACTTGTCTTTCTTGGACCAGTTTCCTATAGGAATTCCTCCCCTTGTCAGATAGAATCTACTTAATATGGTGTTTAGTGTAGATAGACCGATGACTCATTAGTGGTATTGGTTTGCTGATTCCCTTGATAGTGGTGTGTGCTTAAATGACAGACACTGGAAATGATTGAGTTGCTATATGACTGGCTGTTAGACAGGTAGGCCCAGGAAATTCTTTTATAACTGGAGCAATGTTGGATGATAAGATATAGAAGAAGGTTGACCTGTCTGTTTGCACAAGTAGTAGGCAGAAATGGATTGGAGTGATGCAAGTTTACTTGGGTTCAAACAGGAATACAGATTTGAAGCAACCCAAGTAAACTTGCACCTCTCCAATCCATTTCTGCCTACTACTTGAATGACTTGAATGGCTCGGTGAAGTATATAACAGTTTTAAAAACAGAAAATGCTGGGAGAATGGAATAGAACAGTTTCTATTGATTTTGCTTCTTTCTCGAAGATGCTGGGGTACGGTTCCATGGGCTCTGGAAGTCCTCAATCCAGTGGCTATTCTTTAGCCTCGATGAACAATTTTGATTGTGGAAAGCGTCACAGCCAATCCAGTCTTGTCCTTGCTGCACATCCACTTATCCACACTTTCCATTGTGGGCCCCTGGGAAGCAATCAGGGTTGGGATCCTGAAATTGATAGACAAGCCGACTTACGTAGTTTCCAGGCATTTCCTGATTTTTCTTTGCAAGTCTCGAGACTTTTGTAATGTTGAATCTCAAGTAGCCACTGAGGTGTGGACCGACTGTGTGGCTACTTGAGATTCGACATTACTGCTTTGCTGTATTAACAGGTGGGACTCAGTTCCCAGTTCTGTAGGTATGGCAGTGTTGTATGGATGTCAGTCTGCTTTCATGCAAGAGTATTGAATGTTCCTGAATGTAGGCGGAGGATGTAAGAGTGGGAAAGAATTGCCGGCTACTTTAGGCGGGCGTCTTCCTCATCCTTAGAAAGAAGTTCAATCTTCACACACAAAGTATCCTCCTGGTCAACCCTTCAGTCCTTTCTGACCTGGTATGTCTTGGAGCTGTGTTGTAGTTTTACTGTTTGGCTGTAATAGTTGTAGTTAGCAGTTTGCTTTTAATAATATTTCAATCCCCCTAATGGTTCTTTCATGATGATCTCAGACATGAATTTTCTTAAAGGGATGATGTTTTTTGTTTTCCCCATCAAAAATTGTTTCATAAAACCTTTTCTTTTGTATCTGCAATGCTTCGTTAAGACAACACGGATTTTTTTTTGCAAAAGAAGCATGTGGCGTACATGGAAAGATTCTGTGGCCGTATCCAGGTTTGTTCACCACGCATTGGACCAGACACTGTCGTGCAAGACCAAAAGGTGGTAGTGAGTATGCGAAGAAGAATTTGAAAATCAGTTAGGATTTGAGGTTATTCAACAACATAATGTGTGGGTTTCCTCCCCGCCCCCCACATGTTAAAAACCGGGAAACTTCCTTCTTGATGCAGTGATGTAACTGTTGCGGTCAAATTATGAATGAGACTCGTTTTATTTGAAGCAATGGATTGTAAGACCACAGCAGGAGCTTGCAGGGAATGTTGGGGAGCAAGTCACTGCAATTATCTCTTGAAGGAAACCCTGCCAATTACAAAATGAATGATACCTCTCTTTTAAACAGCCAGAAATAGACCCTATTACCCTATCAGTTGATAGCAGCTGCTATCCTGCACTTGATGTGTACGCAAGCGTCTGTATGGGAGGGAAGCTCTCTGCCACACAATGATTGTGGTTTCCTCCCACAGATAAGTGGTTTCCTTTTTATTGCCGTTTGTCATGGCACTTGGTTTAATGACACTGTTTGAAAGATCAACTGGGAAGGAGGGGAGAGAAAGTAGGCCTGAATTTTTCTAAAATATACCAAAAGCATGAAACAACAATTTACCATGGAGGACCCGCCAGTGAAGATTCTTGCTCTTCACACTGGTGCTGCTGAAACTTGGAAAGCATGTCATTTTTATTAATCTCAAAATGCCTCATGTAGATGCAGTTGGAATTAACAACAATTTCCAAATCTTTTATGTAACATTGAATCCTAAAATCTGAAATTTGGTATTTCTGCTTGCACTAATAGTTAGCTGAGTGAGATATATGTTATATACCTTGGGTTCCTTTTCAGTTCGCCGGTTATCCAACAAGAGCACCTGTTTGGATAATCCATCATTTAGATGGACTGCTCATTCGATTAATACAACAAATGAACATTAATGCTAAAGTAATCAAGGGATATGGGGAAAAAGCGGGAACAGGGTACTGAGTTAGACGATCAGCCATGATCATTTTGAATGGCGGAGCAGGCTTGAAGGGCCGAATGGCCTACTCTTGCTCCTATTTTCTATGTTTCTATGCAACATGATTGCGCAGTGAATTTTTTAGTGTACCGTTGTGTTTATGATCAGTTTTTTAAAAACATTGTCTGTTAATTACAAGTGGTAGCCAGTTCGTTGATGCCCATTCAGCGAGGACTTAAACCCAGGCTTGCCAGTTGTCTGATGACCAACAAGTAACTATTCTCCGGGGCTGTTACAGTTGGGTTGAGGTGGCTACAAGGTGTCACTCATGGAGATAGAGGTTCTGAAGTAAGTCAGCCCTCGACAGATTGATAATCCAATACTTGAACCAACCATCTCCCCAGTATTCCAAGACACTGCTGATTACTGACCAGTCTGGATAATTAATGGAATCTGCTGCTGGGATTCTCCCTATTCTGCTCCCGATAGCCCTGTAAGCCAGTGCTTTGTACTAGTAAGTTGTTTGGATTCAGCTGGTTAAATTCCAGCAGTACCCTTGCACACACCAGGGGAGGAATTCCCAATTTGGCTCGGCCAGCTTTCTAGATTAAAGTAAATGGGATTTGGCCCATGGGGAGAGATTGTGCACTCCGTATTGGGCACACAGAAATTCTATGTATAGATTTCTTAATAGCTTGGTTTGGAGACTGTTAAACATGGTGATGGCTTTTTGTGCATCTCAGTAACCATGTGGACCAAAATTCTTCCATGCTTCAGGGATATGGAAACATTTTGTGACAGAGGGAATATATACACTGGGGGTGGAGCAACCTGGGAGGACTAATCTTGAAGTGTTTAACAGATCAAAACAATCTTGTATTGTTGACCATAAATGAATGAAAGTACTGTAATTAAAATTGTGCAGTGGGTCCTGAGACTCAAACCATGGCACATTTCAGCCCATTGTTAACATACAACATGATTGTGCAATGTGATTGATTTTGGCACAGTCCATAACCTGAAATACTCTTGCATTGAGTCTCGCTCCCCATGCTAGAGGAATAGCGTTTCTGATGTGAAAAACTGTTACTATTTTAAAGGTATAAGCTCAGAGTATTGTACGGTGCTTTAATATTACAGGCATGCAGACCTCCCTCTGTTGGTTCCATTTCCTAGTCTAAATACCCTGATTCTCAGATTGGGAACTTGAAAATATAGGTCCATAAATGTGCTGCTAGGTTTAGGAAGACATAGAAACATAGAAAATAGAAGCAGGAGTAGGCCATTCGGCCCTTCGAGCCTGCTCCGCCATTCAGTATGATCATGGCTGATCCTCTATCTCAATACCATACTCCCGCGCTCTCCCCATACTCCTTGATGCTTTTTGTGTCTAGAAAATCTATCTAGCTCCTATTTAAATATATTCAGTGACTTGGCCTCTACAGCCTTCTGTGGTAGAGAATTCCACAGGTTCACCACCCTCTGAGTGAAGAAATTTCACTGATTTCTCAAGGAATCAGTCCTTGTGTTTACTCTCAATTAATCTGTATTTGGTAGCAGTGAATGCTTGGCATTGCGCTGTGTATTTTCATCCTGATCTAAATCCGACCCTGAGTGGTGTCATTTTGGTTCATTGTACTCTCTTGTATCATATATGTTTTTTATTCCACTTAAACTTCTGCTGTATAATGCACTCTTACATAGATTTGTTATCTTTCCTGCACAAGGATCAAAATAACTATCCTTGGAGCAACAGCATATAAGGGAAAGCAAGCATTGGTTTATTGAGAAGGTTGAATAAACAACTTATTCAACTTAAGATCCCACTATTGTGCAATACTGTAGGGACTTAACGAAGACTGTTATGGATGCTCTAGTGGTTCAGCTGATTAAGGTAGTGAAAAGCTGAGTGAGAGGCGTGCAGGGCTCCAGGTTCACTCACCAATCTGTAGCGAGTTAGCTGATTCAGCTGACCAATAGTAAAGTTGCTGTAATTCATCTCAGTGCACCTTGATTAGGCAGAGGAAAATCAGCTAGAGTTCTTGCTGTTCAACAGTCCTTGCTTGGAGTGTACTTGTAAATGTTCAGTGAGGTCAGGATAGGGTTCAGTTATGGTTTCTTTCGGTGTCTGTTCACCCACTTGCTAAGCAAATACTCTTGCACGTGAAGAATGGCAACTTGGGCAAGGTGCCAGATAGCTGCACCTGTGGAATGGTACCCCAGCAAGAGTTATCACCTTTCAGGAGAGGAGGACAAGGGGAAGATAGAAAACTAGCAGAAAAGGATTGGGAGGGGGACAAAGAGAATAATCGCAAAAATGGTCTCTATTGTGACTTGGTAGACATGAATTTTGAGTGCTGTAAAATTATTCTGTTTTCTTACACAAGGCACGTCAGTCGATTCTGGGCAAATTACACTTTAAATGAAACCCTTAACCTAACAAAATACTCTTAAATTTCTGACCATTATATGGACCCTGACAAAACTTAAAGCCTATGTCTGAAATTTTATTGAAATTATATTGCTTCTGTCTTTTCACATGAACTGTTACTGTTTCTATCACCAGAGGCCCATAGAGAGGTATGGAAATAGTAAGCTTCCATTTAAGGCATTTCGGTTTATTCCACTGGTCCTATAGCCTTTTGATATTTTATACGCTGGACCTTGGCCCTTAGGAATTTTCCACCCTCTGCAATGAAATATTTAGAGGTCTGTAAAGCATGTCTGTAAGGTACCTGAGCCAAATTAATGCGCCCTGGAATCCTCAAGGTATTAAGTGAGGAAACAGGTGAGACTCTGGCTGATTTTTTTTTAGTACACCCTTAAATACATGTGCCAATAATTTCTTCAGGGAGTTCTTCCAATCTCCCATCGTGATTCTTGTCAGAAAATTGGCAGAAACCTGGGGAAACTGTTCCTCCTGTTTTCCTGCAGAAGTTGCGGCAGGAGATTGGGGAGGCCCTGGGGAAATACTACCCCTGGGTCTGTATCTGGAAGCTGGATAAAGTAGTCCTGGTGTCGACAGAAAGAGTAAGGCATGAATGGGGGAGGTTGCAGACCATAAAGGGTTGTTGACATGGTTTTGAAGAATTGAAATGCTTACAGTTATGTAGTATCTTACCTTGCTGACAATATCTCAAGGCACTTTATATAGCACTTTTTTTTTTGAAGTGCAGTGACTGTTACATAGGCAATAGGTCAAGTTTAATAAATGAACTAGAATTCTTTAAAGAGGAAATAGAATCTAGCGGACATAATTTATGATTTTCAGAAGTCATTTGATAAAGTTTTACACCTGAAGACTTTTTAGGAAGATTAACTATGGGGCCTGACAACAGATGTTCTCAACAGCAGCCTTTTCAGGCTTGGATAGATTTTTTTTTTTTTCCCCACATCAAAAGTTGACCTGGATGCTCATAAGTCAGTCTTTGGAGACCAGGTTTTCGATGAGCTGGAAAAGTAGCCCATAAATCCTTTAAGAAAAACATCTCCAAATGGATGGTGAGAATAGGGACACAGAAGAATTAAAGTTGGTGTTTTGAACTTGACAGGAAAGATTTAATGAATCGAATGCAACACTAACAACTTACATTTATATGGTGCCTTTACTATAGCAAGTAATTCCAGGGCACTTCAAGAGAAGGGCAGATTGGACCTCAAGCAGGAGTTCATCGAAGGTTAGGAGAGGTGAGCAGTCAAATAATTTGTTTTTTGAGGAAGTATTTGGAAGTGCAAGGAGATGCAGCAAGGTTGAGGGCTTCAGGAAGAGAACTCGAGTGCACAGCCATGATGCCTGAAGGCTCTGCCACTGGTGGTGGAGCGGGGAGGAGGATAAGTACAGACTTCAAAAGAGTGGAGGATTAGAGCTGGGATGTAGGGCTGGAGGAGATGGTGGAGATAAGGCATGGAGGATGAAGGTTTTGAAATTGACACACTGGAGAAGGGGGAGCCAATTGAGATTCCAAGACAGGATGATACATCAACTTTATATGGGATAGGACCTGAGTGTAACATATTCAATGAGTTAGGAAATATATTTTAAAATGTCCTATTCTGGGCATCGCACTTTAGGAAGGATGTTAAGGCCTTAGAGAGGGTGCAGAAAAGATTTTCTAGAATGGTCCCAGGGATGAGGGACTTCAGTTACATGGATAGACTGGAGAAGCTGGGGTTGTTCTTCTTAGAGCAGAGAAGGTTAAGGGGAGATTTGATAGAAGTGTTCAAAATCATGAAGGGTTTAAATAAAGTAAATAAAGAGAAACTGTTCCCATTGGTGGAAGGGCCAAGAACCAGAGGACACAGATTAAAGGTGATTAGCAAAAGAACCAAAGGCGACATGAGGAAGAACTTTTTCAATCAGCGAGTAGTTATGATCTGGAATGCGCTGCCTGAAAGAGTGGTGGAAGCAGATTCAGTCGTGGCTTTCAAAAAGGAATTGAATAAATACTTGAAGCGAAAACATTTTCAGGGCTTCGGGGGAATGGGACTAACTGGATTGCTCTTCCAAGAGCCGGCATGGGCTGAATGGCCTCCTTCTGTGCTGTAACCATTCTATGATTCTATAAAAAGTTCAAGTTGCAACAAAGATACAGAATAGGAAGATAAAGGAATGACCAGGTGAACACAATGAAGTGTTTTTAAAAAGTATATAAAATTGTATTTTAGATGTTTAGGTTACAGTTAACAACATAACAGTAGGAAAGCTATTCCTGATGTTTGAGTAGCTTTATTACTGTGCTGTTAATCTTTTAACATCCATAAGTGAGCTGAAAATGAATAAGACCAGTCAACTCATAGAAGTGAGCATTTCCCTAAACTGAAGGGGTTACAAACAAACAAAATAGAGTCCCCTAAAACAACCAAATGTGTTCTGTAATTTTTATAATATAACTTTTCCTGGAGGGATTTTTTTTATTTAGCTTTCATTCACTTAGAAAAATGTTGTTACTGTTAGAATTAGTGTGTACCTGTAATTGTGCCTCCATTTCAGGCTGATGCTATTGATTTAAAGCTGGTCCAAGATGTTGCCACCATTTCAGTGCTTTTCTCTCTGTGAGACAAAGCATGGTCTTTAATTAGATGAAGATTGGTTTCTTGGGCACTGTGATGGAGTTTGTAGGCTATCAAATGGCCTTTCTGTACCCTGAGCTCTGTTTAACAGCCGCAAGCAAGAGGACAAATAAGACGTGGCTGCTATAGGACAGATGGTTAGTGCACTCACCAGCAATATTACAGCTATTTTTAGCATCCCTGCTTCCCCATCTGAATCATTATAGATGCTGAAAGACAGTAGTGGCAGTATTCTTCCCTGATGTACAGCACTGGAGAATTTCAAACTGCAGTCTATTATTGCTCCGACCTTTTTAATTACTTTTTTAAAAAAAACTTTTTAAATGTTTTCTGTTGTATGAAATTACAGTACCCAGAACTGACAATCCCACTTCGACAATGTAGTTTTGATTGCAACACAGTGCATAACACTTCTAGTATTGACCATTTAGAATGCCCTTGCTCTAATAAGGCATTATGTTTATATTTTAAAAGGGAAATGATTTTTGGGGGTTGGGGGGAATACATTATGAAATGGGGAGCAGTACTTCCATTATGGTATTCTTCAAATAAACTTTTTTTTTGTAAAAGGTCCACAAATGTTACTCGTGTTCAGAAGCTAAATGTAAACAGCTAAATTATAGAATAATTTTGAAGACTTGCCTCAAACCTGAATGCTGTTAATCCCTCATAGATTAAAATTCCTGCATCTAGAAAGTATTGTAAGCGTCTCGAGGGCTCATCAACTTACAGTTTAAACCCTTGCCCATAGGTATAGTAGTTGAAATTATTGCACCCATGATCCTGCCTGTTCCCTTTTTTTTTCATGCAGATCATGTGATCTGGTTTATACCTGTGGCATTAATCTAGAACCCACCGTGCAACTGAAACAGCTTGAACACTTCATTTGCAATGCCAGCCTGTGAATCTTTCATAGGATGCACATGCACCACGCTCAGTACCCTTTCAGAGAGCAGCGGAGCCATTGCAGTCTCAATCACTCTGTCCACGTGAGCTACCCAATGTAATCCAACTTTCCTGCTTCAATATTCCCCTTTTTGTTTATATGTTAGGTAGCACCTTTTTGTTCGGTGTTTCAGTAGTGATCACTAGTACCTTAGTTTATATGACTCTGCTTCAACAATGGCTTGTGTCATATAATTCCTCTTTATAACCACCATCTGCGTAAAGGAACTTTATCTGACCAGCAGCCCTGGGTTACAGAGGGAAAAATCAGTCAGTCTCACTCTCAGTTGCTGTCCAGAGACTTTGCTGGAAGTACACACGTCATCGTATGAGGACTGGATCAGGCTCAACTGTGGTACCCGTTGCTTTGGAATAGCTTGTTGACACTGCCTGTCAAAGCTCATAATGGCTCCGTTAAGCAAGGTGCTAGAGGGCAGTCAGCACTGTGGAACTCCCCAGTAAGGAGTTAATGTCTTTAGGAGATATGGGGGACAAATTATCAAGAGGTAAACAAAAGCATGCCTACCCACTTGATTCAGAATCTTGTACTGAGACAGAATTATTTCTTTCCTGGCTGTGGGAAGCTTTGGTTGGTTTGGGAAGACCAACTTAAGGTGCTTAGACTTTTGCCTCTTTCTTCCAGGCAAAGCTTAAGAGCTGGAAAAGCTACAACAAATATATGTTACATTCCGACTTGGTTACAAGATCCCACAGTTATCATTATTGTAAACAATTTTACAACACCAAGTTATAGTCCAGCAATTTTATTTTAAATTCACAAGCTTTCGGAGGCTTCCTCCTTCGTCAGGTACTCACCAAGCATTGTTCTGTGAATTATAAATGCGATTTCATTTCGAGGATTTCATTTTCACATCGTTCACCTGACGAAGGAGGAAGCCTCCGAAAGCTTGTTTACAATTGTCAACCCCAGTCCATCACCGGCATCTCCACATCATTATTGTAGTTAGTAATACTCACTAAACTAGAAGCTCCGGCAACATTGTCTAAATTCACTTAGTTTTTGAAATGTTAAAATGAAAAATTTGCTTCTTTGAAATGTTACCCTACTCATGCTGCAGTCTGTCAACATGATGTCATTATGTTTCCCTTTGAGGAAAAGATAATTTGTTTTTAAAATTTTAGTATAGGTCATACATTTTAACATCTCCTCCCTGTGGTCTTGGTGGGTGGGACTAAGCAGCAGTGGGAAGAACCTCAATTCCTGAGAAAGTAAATCAATTGCTACTGCAAGGGATTATGGAGAAAAAGGTTTTCAGCCATCATTCATTTGTGGAATTTCTCTGATTTTGTTCGGTGTTTCAGTAGTGATCACTAGTACCTGTTAATAATCGCAAGGGAATACAGCTTCAATTCCTTTGTTAAATGGAATTTGTGGCCTGATGGATGAAGTGTTTACTGTGGCATGAGAGAGAGAGAGCTCAGTAATTTCAGGAATAGCTGCCATGCTGATGCTATGATTGTGCTAAAACAGAACATTGAGACTCCTTGGCTCCACAACATAGCAATTTACATAAATTATTCATGAACCTAGTCAGTGCAGAACTAACCTATTACACTCAATGCTCCTAACATTGTGAATAGCTTTCTTTTAAACCAGCAGAGTTTGGTTTAAAGCTGTACTGTCTTTGTACTTGAAATTTTCAGCAAATCAGATTTAATTAAAATAATAGATTATGCTTATTAACTAGTGTTCATTATGATTTTTAGTATAATAATGGTACATAGGTGGGGTTATGTTTTTTAATATCTTTTTTTCAAAAAAAAGTTACTGATCTAGAACCTAGGTCACATTCAACACCAATTGAGTATTTCACTCAGTGTTTTTAGTCTTGCTTTGCTTTTGTTTAGACATGATGCTGGTCCTGTAAGTCTTTGTAATAGCAGGGTCAAATTTTGCTTGTTTCCTGTAGCCTTCCTCATTATCATCTGCATTTATTGAGATATTTGCTGTTAATCTGAGGGCAATAAGGGTTCCTTTGGTAAATTGATACGAACTTGTTTGCATTTTGTACTGGTAAAAATTCTAAGTGCAACTTTACATTGTTATTTATAAGATTACTAGAACATTTTCATGCTGTGGCCACAGTATGTGCGATCTATAGGATGCACTGCAGTAACTCACCAAGGTTACTTCAACAGCACTTCCCTCCCCTGCAGTCTTTATCACTGGGAAGGACAAGAGCAGCAGTGTCTTGGGAACATCATCCCTTCCCAAGTTCCCCTCCAAGTTGCACGCTGTCCTGATTTGGACGTTCATCGCTGCTGGGTCAGTATCCTGAAATTCCCTACTTAACGCCATTGTGGGAGTACCATTAACAGAAGGACTGCTGTGGTTCAAGGAAAAGGCCCGCTACCTTCTTGGGGCAACTAGGAATGGGTAGGAATGGGCAGTAATACAGCCTTGCCAGCATCGCCCACTGCCTGAAGAATTTTTTTTAAATTGCTATTTTAATTGCTGCTAGTCACCTTTCTACGCCTCCTTTCTGTAAATGTTTTATAGAGAGAATTTTCTAATTTCTCTATGTTCACTATTTATATACACTTACATTCAGATTATGTGCCAAACTAAGACTTTTTAAATACTTTTTCTTTAGTAATTGTTACTTTCAGTCTTATCCAGTTGGTTTTAATTTTGATGCAGAAACTCGAATACAGAACAGAAAACAATAGAAATGAACGTGCTGTTAGCTGCACAATTTACAACAGACTTCATAGGGATTGTACATTGGAACTCCATTCCAATTTTTGTCCATATGGAAAATTCCCATACCAGAAGTGAGTCAGTGGCACGTATTATAACCATGTTAGAAGACCTACCTCTGAGACTTACAAACGCCTATAACAACGGACTTAATGTTCAGCTATTTTGCACAAATTTCATTTTAACTCCCAAAACTTCAAACTTAATTCTAGGTAAATTCTCAATGTACATGTGTGACTAGTTCTGTGCTGTGGCGGTATGCAGTACTATGGGAAAAGATTAATGAACCTCGGTTTTGCAGTCTAGAAGGAAGGTGGTACAGGGGAACCTCATCAAAGAATATAAAATATTCAACGCTACAGATAAGAAACAGATATCAGGAGGGACTTTCCTCAGAATGACAAACCTGTGATCTGCAATTCTGGTATGAAACGTCAGCTACTATGCAATCTGCCCTGAGGTTGTTGGGACCAATCTCAGCGTCACAGTACAGGGGAAACCATTTCACTGCGTTGCCAAAGCAGGTGTGTAAATGCACCCTAGGTATCCTATCCTAGGTGGGATAGTAGAGACAAAACACTGAATGTTCAAGTGCACTTGGATGCTAAGATTGGATAATAATGGTGCAGAGTTAACGTGTCAACCTTGGCTCTGTGGTAGCATTCTCGCCTGAGTCAGAAGGTTGTTGGTTTGAGTCCCACCCCAGAGACTTGAACTAAGATGATACTTCAACTCCCACTCCATGATGTAGTTTTTTTGGTATGCCATTATGCTATGTTTGCTGTATGTGTGTGTTTTTCTTCTTTCTCATTCACAGTTTTCTTTTACACTTTCTTTTATTGTTGAGGGTGGGGAGACACTGTGAGCCTCACTTCGCTTTTAATTTCCCTCTCAATTAGTGGGGTTACATTTTATTTTGATTAGTACATTTCGAGACTGAGCAGGTCCAGTGGACCAGACTCTGATCACTGTCAGTAAATATCAGGAATGCAAATTATGTGTAGGTAAATTGGTGTAAGATTAAATTACATCAACCTCAAGAGGTGGCTTTCTGCCAGTGTTGATTCACATGCTTGCTGATATAAGCAGTATCTCATCAACCCTCTCATCACCCTGCACTATTCTGACAGTGCATGTTTGCACAGGTACAAAATGATTTGTCTGTGTCTTTTTTTGTTCTTGATTGGGGAGAAAATAATCAAATTTCCTTGTGGTATCCACAGCCAAGAGGTTTGGGACCTGACATTCTATCAATTCTCTGTGAATGCCACTTTCTAGGAAGTATGCAACAATAGCCCGGTAATGTAGGGACGTCCCTAGCCTGTGATTGATGCTGCTTCACAGCGATATGGTTGAGATGAGAAACACTGCACTATGCAGGTCCCACTGTGGCACAGTTGTCTTGAGGATTAAAACACTCCATTCTGTCCTGCCCCATGTAAAAAAAAATTCTCACATGTATACTAAGAGGAACAGTATAAATGGGTGGAATCAACATTGTAGATTTGATGAAGTCCTGCTTCTAAAGTTGAGATTTTCTAAGCTTAAAGTTGCTGTGACAAATTCTGAACGTCTGCCCATTTTTAAACCAAAATCCTTTTTCAAGGGATGACGTTCTAAAACTAGGGCATCCAAGCATTCAGGTAGAGAGTAGAATGAAATTACTCCAGTTAATAATTTTGCTGTAAAAGTTGGCGTGAGTACATAATAACATTCCCCATTTTGTAGTTGTTTTGACTTCCTCCAGTAAAAGTTATTGAGGAGAAATGTTATCTCCTAGGTGTCAGAGCCTCCCCTTGGTTAGGGAGTGGCACATGGCAAGGTTCCCTTTGGGAAGTTCTGGGAGGTTGACATGTGGAAGTATTTTACTGGCCAACTCCCATGACCTTAAAACTAGTCTGTAAGTGCAAGGATGTTCCTGCTGCAAATTAAGCTTATGGAGCAGTCTTGTGTGTCTTCAGTTTGGCAAGTGTACAGTAAGAGTTTTGGACTCTTTTTCCTCCTGCTCTGAACCATAGTGATCTTCTAGTTTGATTGTGATAAACTTTTGCTTTTTTGGGAGTGGAAGGAGGGCGATTGCATGAAATCATGAATTGAGGCTGAAATGCTAAATTTGCTCCTGTGAATTAGAACATTTAAGCGGAACCAAATTTTCGAGGGATGTATGTTGACAGTTTCATGGATTTTAATTTTTGCATCTAGCAATTAGATGTTAAGATAATACCGACAAGAGCTATCATGTAGGCATTAGTTCTGTGATTAAACCCAGACAGATGCTAAACTTCCGAACAGAAAGCCCACACAAAAGAATTTAATACAGCATGTTCACTAGCTTAGATCGTAGTGCTGTTTATAATGTGCTTCATTCAGACTGAAACACTATACTAGCTGCCAGTGCTACTTTTCCATGCTCTAAAATGAATTGTTTGTTTCAGAGGACAGTCATGCTTTAAGGGTTTAATGTGTTTCAGTGGCAAACATGGATCTGGCACCAAGCCCAGCCTCTTCATGGCAGCCGCACCAGTATGCAAATTCTCCTTGAGCTACACATTCCACTGTACTTCCAGCCACTTGTGCGCAGCAAGCAGCTCTGAGTGAGAGCCGTGATCCTCTGCTCAGCGCACCAGAAAAAAAAAAGACATCTCTGTTTTCCTCCATAAATATCTCAACACACATTCGAAACACTGACTCCTGCAAAAGATTATACAATCGTGACCAACAGCAGGAAGCCCAAATCAGGGACAGAGCAGTAAAATATCATAGGCTACAATTTTATTTGAAATAAATAGAAATAATTCTGGATCAAATAAATCATTTCGGTCACTTTTTTTTCTCTTTTTTTTCCCCCCTCCCCCAAAACCAAAAAATAAATCTTATAATAATTGAGAATTTGTAAGTCTGTCAGTAGATTTAAATGTACAGCTGGATCGTAATGTGTGCACATTAACAGAATGTGATAAGATGTGATCATAATTTCTATATCATTGGATGTGAAAGGCTAGTAATTCTAGTTTATTGGAATTTATCCCTGGATCAGACTTGTGCATCGATCAGGTATGCATTCATTTGGATTTGATTGCATACAGTTTGACTTGCTCCAATAGTAAATCAGTCTTGAGCACCTGGAATATTTCTTGGTATACACAGCTGTGTGTGGGAGTCGAATGGTGAGATGCAAAATGCTAAGAAAGGGAAATAATGGAGTTCTGTGACAATCCAATTGTGAGATAGAATTGAATCAAGGTAAATCTAGTGGGACACTATAATATGTGCTTTTTTAAAAAAAAAATCAACTCTTGCAGTACAATAGCTGCAGGCCTTGAATTTTAGAATATTTTGATGGGAGTTAATTTTGTGCCTAGGTCTGTCTGTTGGGGGCAGATGAATTGTAGCCCAAATATTTTCAGGGACTGAATAGTATATTTGTATGCAGTTTGAGCAGAAACTTAATTTAGCTCTCCTAGAGGGGATTATGGGAACCATTGCTTCTAAATTGAGAGCAATTAGATTTGTAGGCATCTCTCAATTTGACTGTTCGGTTTGAGGGTGACACAATATTAATCATCATATCCCCATTACAGATAACCACCCATGTTCAAATAAAAAAAGTGTATCTGTTCTAACACAATTACCATGATTGTGGTTCTATCTAAGTAGCATAGAGTGGAAAATCTGAGGTGATTCACACGGTACTGATCAGGGGCCTAGGTTTTGCATTGTTTACGCTCCTGCAGATATTGAAGTGGGTCATTCGGACATACAATGGACCTCCGTGTGGCACTGTATCCTGTTGCCAGGAGATGGATGACGTGGGTCAGAAGTTGACTTTGTCAAGCTTAGGGAGTGTGTTGCAGCCTCCAGACTGACAGAAATAAATTCTTCACGTTGATTTTCCGCAAAGTTGCCTGGCTACTCATTGTAACATTGCAAAACAGCGAAATGGCATTATGTTAAATTGTATGTCTTAGTTTGCAGTATCTTAAGAAAATGTTTGCGATTATATAGCACCTTATCACATCTCGCAGGACATCTCAAAGCACTTCACATCAAATTAATTGTTTTTTTGAATTGCATTGTTTGGGTAAAATGCAGTAGCTAATTTACACATAGCAAGATCCCACTAACAGCAAATGAGATGAATGACTAGTTAATATGTTTTTGGTGGTGGTAGTTGAGAAAACTGTGTTGGCCAGGACACTAGGAGAACTTCCCTCTTTTCTTTGTCTCCCTGTTCTCGTAGCTCCTATGGACAGTGACCTTGATGTAACGTGCCATGTAGCATTGCTTCATCGCTGCCCTGAAGTGTCAGCCTACATTACATGCTCAAGTCACAGAGTGGGGCTTGAACCCACCCCCTCTGACTCAGAGGCAAGAGTTTACATCGAAACTACAACACAGAAACAGGCCGTTCGGTCCAACTGGTCTATTCCAGCGTTTATGCTTCACACGAGCCTCCGCCCTCCCTACTTCATCCAATCCCATCAGGATATCCTTCTATTCCTTTCTCCCTCATGTGCTTATCCAGCTTCCCCTTAAATGCATCAATGCTATTTGCCTCAACTACTCCTTGTGGTAGCACATTCCACATTCTTACCACTCTTTGGTAAAGAAGTTTCTCCTGAATTCCCTTTTGAATTTATTAGCAGCTATTATATATTTCCAACCTCTAGTTTTGGACTCCCTCACAAGTGGAAACATTTTCTCTGCGTCTACCCTATCATTATCTAGAGAAAAGAGCCACAGTCTGTTCAGTCTTTCCTGATCAGGATATCCTCTCAGCTCTGGTATCATCCTTGTGAATGTTTTTTGCGCCTTCTCCAATGCCTCTACATCCTTTCTATAATATGGAGACCAGACTGAGCACAATATAAGATGCTACCAGCTGAGCCAAGTAACATTGAAGAGTTGACTTACACATGTGCAAATGTTAAGGAAAATGCAGTTTAGCAATAGCATTCATTCTTTTTATCAGATGGGAATTATTTTACTGGGGTTATGTCTGGAACTTGAAGAGGCACCAAATAGTGACAAAAAGAAAAATTTAGAGCAAGGCCTGTCCTATAAGATTATTGAAGAATCTAGAACATTGTGAAGAAAAACTGACTTTGGAAAATCTGACCAGGAAGAACGGATCTGGCACAATCCAGGAAAATAAAGTAGGATAAGACTAATGAAGATTATTATTATATAGCTTAGTTGTGAATAAAAATAACATCTATGCAAATTGATAAGTAGATTTTTCAGAGTGACTACTAAAATTCTAATGCCAGTGGTCGCCATTGAAGAATCTTTGTCACGAGTCATGTCAGTATGAAAGTTATGGCCAGAGGGACGAGTGCTTGAAGCAGTGTCACTGTATTAACAGGGATCTATGCAGTTTTAATTGGAACCTTTACTTTCCCAGGCTAGATAGTGACACCTGCACTGCTACTTGAATGAGATAATTTAGTGGTTCCATGATTGTGGAGGCACACATTTGTGTGGCTTTGTAATATGGTAAATGTTGCAGGTGGAATATGCAAGATTTTTTTCTATTTTGATCAAGTTTATTGATAATGGTGCCAGATAGCAGTGTTTTTCAGGTACCTCTTATCCTGGCCACCAGTGTTATAAATTTGGACCTGGTATTACAATTCTAATGTAATCTGTTAAATGTATTGGCACTGAAATTTTAATAAAATGTAATGCTGAAATTTTGGTACTAAGTAATGATAGGCTTGGATGATTTTCACACTTAAACTGTGAGAAACACCCAGCAGTACAATTAGGACATAGATTTTTACCCTTTGAAACTTGGGTTGTGTTTAGTGACACAGCTGCATAACAACAAAGTGAAGTACTGGTGGTGGTAATGATGGAGGCAGTTTGAAGTGATGAATTAAGATTATCACACAACATTAGGCTGCATTAGCTGAAGTGTGCTGTGCCCCTAGGGAAACTACACTCAGAAGTCCCAAAGTGCTTTACAGCCAATGAAGTGCTTTTGAACTGTAGTCACTGTTGTAATGTAAGAAACGCAGCAGCCAATTTGCGTACAGCAATGTCTCACAAACAGCAATGTGATATAATGACCAGATAATCTGTTTTAGTGATGTTAGTTGAGGGATAAATATTGGCCAAGGACACCAGGAAGGAGTTTGACCAATAGGTTGCAATCTTGAATTTTTCTGACCTCACCTGATCATTTTACTCACTTGTACTCCGTTCACGTTACTGAGTGATTTTGTGTAAAATGAAATATTGAGTGGTGGCCTATGGATACCGAATCAGTGGTACTGTATACAGGGGTTTGACCCCGTGGAGAGAGACTAAAAACTGAGGGAAGAAATAAATAACTAATGAAGGAGTTGATGATTTTTTTTTAAATGCAGTATTCGGTAACTGTTGAATGCTTTCTACAAAATTCCAATGTAATTTATTTGGGGATATACGTGAATTTCCTGCAGATGAATATGGAAAATGTCCTACCATGTAAGGACCTACTGCTCTTGCTAAATGTGCTCAATGAAACATTTTGTGACAAGGAAAATGAGGTTTGTAACAGGTGTTGGAAAAGTAGACTCGCCGTGCAGGTTTCTTTTACCAGATCTAACATCTGGTGCCTTGTATGTGGATTGGAAAACGCATCAGCCGTGTACAGTAATAATTTGTGTTCCTGCCTTGTTATTCCAAGCCTCCAGATATTTGGGGTTAGTCTGCACGTGCATTGTTGAAGGTTTTGTAGTCAGAGTAAATAAAAATATGGAAGAGGATACCTTCCAAATACGCCTTTGGAAATCCGAACCCTATTATCTGCAACCACTGAAGAATTAGAGCTGGAGTTTGAGAGAAATCCAGCTGAGGAAGGGTTCTGAGCACTGCACAGAATGAATTATGTTCAACCTAAAGTTTTAGAATCGCAATTCACTAATGATTCCTGTGTAGGAGACACACAGAGAGGTTTATATCCAAAGCTTGATCAAAGTGGTGTTTTTAAAGAGGGTCTTTATCTGATCAGAGAGTTAAGAGCGTGGCTCAAAGAGTGGTTTCGATTCATGAGGCACTGGCACCAGTACTGGGAAAAGAGGGAGCTGTTCCGTTGGGACGCGCTCCACTTAAACCAAGCTGGGACCAGTGTCCTGGCGAATCGAATAACTAGGGCGATAGATAGGCCTTCAAACTAAAAAGCGGGGAAGTGGGTTCAGGTAAGGGTAAATCTAAAGAGGAAAGTCAAGGCCATAGAACAGTGTAGCAATTTGGGTAAAAATAGCAGAGTGTGCAAGGAAGGGACAGAAAGATTAACGGTAATAGTGCATTAGTGAATAAGGTCAAATCAGGAAAAATAGTAAAAAGTTAAAATTAAAGGCGCTTTATCTCAATGCACGAAACATTTGTAACAAGATGGACGAATTAATGGCACAAATGGAGATAAATGGGTTTGATCTAGTAGCCATTACTGAGATATGGCTGCAAGGTGACCAAGGTTGGGAACTAAAAATTCCAGGGTACTTGACTTTTCGAAAAGACAGACGAAATGGAATTGGGGGTGGGGATAGCCCTGATAATAAAGGATGACATAAAGACAGTAGTGAGAAAGGATATTGGCTCGGAAGATCAGGAAATAGAATCGGTATGGGTGGAGATAAGAAATAACAAGGGGCAGAAAACACTGGTGGGAGTAGTTTATAGGCCTCTTAACAGTAGTTATACTGTTGGACAGAGTATTAATCAAGAAATAAGAGGAGCTTGTAACAAAGGTAATGCAGTAATCATGGGGAACTTCAATCATTATATAGACTGGGCAAATCAAATTGGCAAATGTAGTTTGGAGGACGAGTTCATGGAATGCATTCAAGACACTTTCCTAGAACAGAACATCCTGGAACCAACCAGGGAACAGGCCATTTTAGATCTTGTCTTGTGTAATGAGCCAGGGTTAATTATTAATCTCCTAGTAAGGGGTCCTCTGAGGAAGAGTGATCATAATATGAGAACATTTCATATTGAGTTTGAGAGTGACTTACTCAAGTCCGAAACTAGAGTCTTAAACTTAAACAAAGCCAATTACATAGGTATGAGGGGCGAGTTGGCTACGGTTGATTGGGAAATTAGATTAAATTATATGACGGTAGATAAGCAATGGTGAACATTTAAAGAAATATTTCATAATTCTCGATAAATATACATTCCGTTGAGGAATAAAAGCCACATGGGAAAAGTGATCCATCCGTGGCTAACTAAAGAAGTTAAGGATAGTATTAGATTAAAAGAAGGGGTTTATAATGTTGCCAAGAAGAGTAGTAAGCCTGAGGATTGGGAGAGTTTTAGAAACCAGCAAAAGATGACCAAAAAATTGATAGAGGAAGAAAATAGAATATGAGAGTAAACTAGTAAGAAATAGAAGAACAGATTGTAGGAGATTCTACAAGTATGTAAAAAGGGAGAGTGTAGCAAATGTAAACGAGGGTCCCGAAGAGGCTGAGAAATGAGAAGTTATAATGGAGAATAAGGAAATAGCAGAGACGCAAAACAAATATTTTGTATCGTCTTCACAGTAGAAGACACAAAAAAATAACAAATAGTGGGGCACCAACGGTCTAATGAGAGTGAGGAACTTCAAGTAGTTAATGTTAGTAAAGAAAAAGTACTGGAGAAATTAATGGGACTAAAAGCCAACAAATCCCATGGACCTGATGGCCTACATCCTAGGGTTCTAAAAGAGGTGGCTGCAGAGATAGTGGATGCATTGGTTGTGATCGTCCAAAATTTCCTAGATTCTAGAATGGTCCCGGTTGATTGGAAGGTAGCAAACGTAACACTGCTATTCAAGAAAGGAGGGAGAGAGAAAACAGGGAATACAGGCCAGTTAACCTGACATCAGAAGTCGGGAAAATGCTGGAATATATTATTAAGGACGTGGTAACGAGGCACTTAGGAAATCATAAAATGATTAGGCAGAGTCAACATGGTTTTATGAAAGGGAAATCGTGTTTGTCAAATTTATTAGTTTTTTTAGGATGTAACTAGCAAGGTAAAGGAGAACCAGTGGATGTAGAATATTTGGATTTTCAAAAGGCATTCATTCGATAAGGTGCCACACAAAAGGTGGTTACACAAGATAAGGGCTCATGGGGTTGGGGGTAATATATTAGCATGGATAGAGGATTGGTTAACTGACAGAAAACAGAGAGTAGGGATAAACGGGTCATTCTCAGGTTGGCAGGCTGTAACTAGTGGGGTATTGCAAGAATCATTGCTTGGGCCTCAGCTATTTACAATCTGTATTAATGACTTAGATGAAGGGACTGAGTGTAATGTATCCAAGTTTGCTGATGATACAAAGCGAGGTGGGAAAGTCAGCTGTGAGGAGGACACAGAGTCTGCAAAGGGATACAGACAGGTTAAGTGAGTGGGCAAGAAGGTGGCAGATGGAGTATAATGTGGGGAAATGTGAGGTTATTCACTTTGAAAAACAGAATATTTTTTAAATGGTGAGAAACTATTAAATGTTGGTGTTCAGAGGAATTTGGGTGTCCTCTTACACTAAAGACAGAAAGTTAACATGCAGGTACAGCAAGCAATTAGGAAGGCAAATAGTATGTTGGCCTTTATTGCAAGGGGGTTGGAGTAGAAGAGTAAGGAAGTCTTGCTACAATTGTACAGGATTTTGAGACCACACCTGAAGTACTGTGTACAGTTTTGGTCTCCTTATCTAAGGAAGGATATACTTGCCTTAGAGGTTCACTAGATTGATTCCTGGGATGAGAGAGTTGTCCTATGAGGAGAGGTTGAGTAGAATGGGCCTATATTCTCTGGAGTTTAGAAGAATGAGAGGTGATCTCATTGAAACATGTAAGATTATGAGAGGGCTTGTCAGGGTAGATGCTGAGAGGCTGTTTCCCCTGGCTGGAGAGTCTAGAACTAGGGGGCATAGTCTCAGGATAAGGAGTCAGCCATTTAGGACTGAGATGAGAAATTTCTTCACTCAGAGGGTTGTGCATCTTTGGAATTCTCTACCCCAGAGGGCTGTGAATGTTCAGTGGTTGAGTATATTCAAGAATGAGATCGATAGATTTTTGGAATCAAGGGATATGGGGATCAGGCGGGAAAGTGGAGTTGAGGTCGAAGATCAGCCATGATATTACTGAATGGCAGAGCAGGCTCGAGGGGCCATGTGGCCTACTCCTGCTCCTATTTCTTATGCATTTGTTTGGGTATCAAATGCCAACGGGATTGGGTTCGTTGCAATGGTTGCATGGTTCTCAGCTTATACATGAAGACAGATTCTTAGTTAAAGTATTGGTGGGCAGTGACTGGAGCCTGTGGAACATTAGCATAGCAAGGAGTCATTGAGAGAAACTTGGTGGAAAGAGGAACTAAACGAAAAGGTACTTGTTAAATTAAATCAGGGTTTTTTTTAATGTGAGTCACATGCCCCAGCCAAAAAAAGGACTAGAACTGGCCCAGTGAACACCAGCTGTGTATATATAATGTAGCATAACATTGACTGGAGTATGCATCTACGGCATAATGCATGTTCGGCTTCAGATGTTAAAACCAATCTTGTGGCTTAGTATGTCTCCTCAGTACGGTAGCGTAGTGGTTATGTAACTGGACTAATAATCCAGAAACTGTGAATTCAAATCTCACCATGGCAGTTTGAGAATTTGAACTCCATTTTTAAAAAAAAACCTGGAAATAAAAAGCTGGTATCGTTTCAAGTGACCATGAAGTTAAAAAGCCAACTGGTTCACTAATGTTCTTCAGGGAAGGAAACCTACCGTCCTCACCCGATCTGGCTTGCATGTGACTCTAGCCAAACACTGCCGTCTGAAGTGGCCTAGTAAGCCACTCAGCAGTATCAAACTGCTTCACTAGCATTGTAGGAGCACCTTCACCACACAGACTTCAGCTGTTCAAGGAGAAGGCCCAGCACCACCTTCTCAGGGAATCTAGAGTTAGGCAATAAATGTCGACTTTGCCCACATCCCCTGAGTGAAAACATTTTTAAAAATGAAACCTGGAATGAATTACTATCGCATAACACAGCAATGAATGTTATTGTCTGTCTTCTCACAGCCCCATTCCTTTGGGGAATAAAATTTTTTTGTCCAATTTCTGTTTCTTTCACTGGAGTGAATTACATGTACTGAAGCTGAAAGCAGGTATATCTTTCAGCTACAACAAAAATAAATGTCAAATGTAAGATTAATTAAACTAATTTTTGCCCAAGTACTGGAAAAACATTTGGTCCTGAAATTTAAAAAAAGATTTCTGTTTATCTTTCTGTGCAGTGCTGAGGCAGTAGTACAGTAGAATCTGTTGCGTGCTGTACATCCTTTTACAGTTACTTGTCTTCTGTACTTTGCAGTGTATTTCTTCAGTTCCTTTATTATGAATAGAAAATTACAATCTTTCAAACTGTGTTTGCTCCATCTTTAAAAGAAAGAGAGAATTTACATTCGTACAGCGCCTTTCACGACCTCAGGACATCTGTAAGTGCTTTACAGCGAATGAACTACTTTTGAGCTGTAGTCGCTGTGATAATGTAGAAAACGGGGCTGCCCATATGCAGCAAGGTCCCACAAACAGCATTAACATAATAACCAAATAATCTGTTAGCGATGTTGGTTGAGGGGTAAATATTGGCCAGGTCACCAGGAGAGAACTCCCCACCCCTTCTTCAAAATAATGCCATGGGATCTTTTACGTCCACCTGAGAGGGCAGTTTAGCATCTCATCCAAAAGACGGCACCCCCCGACACCGCAGCATTCCCTCGGTACTGCATTGAAGTGTTTACCCAAATAATGCTTGCTATTTTGACAGTGCAGCTATTTTACATTCTCCTTTTTGCACTTCACAGCCAAGCCTTTTTCCACTGTTCTCTTCATAAAGGTGGGTAAGAGAATACTGATGTTTATGCTATTATTTTTCCTTCATTCTCACTTCAGCCAGGTACATAATGCATTGGGGTTATCCATAACAACTCTGTAGGTGGAACTGATTGGAGTGTTTCTGGAATGTTCAAAAGATGAGGTTATGCCAACCATTAATTTTGCCTTTCCACTGGGCAGTATTTGGTGGTCCTTTAACTTAGAAAGGCAGTGTTTTCAGCTTTGAGGCTTTGTTGCCATGTCCCAGTGAAGCCTTCGAATCTCTGCTTATGACAACTGACAGCGAAAACAAAATCATGTTTAGGGAAGGAGATTTTAAAAGCTGAAATTTTAGCTTTCAAGTCCAGTGGAATGCACAGAACTTTGTCACACCCCTGAAATTATATAGAAAATAATGAATACTTGACAGTGATTACAAGGCATTGATGTAATTTCATAAAGGGATTTGTTTGTGTGGTTTGTAACTGCCACAGAGTAAGGGTTCATATGCAAAGTGACGGGGGCAGGAGTTACATTTATAGGATGTGAAGTGACAGATCAAATCAGCAAAGAGCATATACTGAGTTTTTTAGTTGACTGATTTTACTCATCCTGGCACCATGAACTTGACTTGCTGTGCCTTGTGAAAACTCATATGTATCAAGTTCTCTTTCCCTCTTGCTGTGTCCCATGATTGTTGTTAGCTCTGGGGGCTACGACCAGAAATTCATTGGGGAGGTTCAGCAGCTTTTTAACTAAAATTTGTGTTTAATAGTTCATAGCACAAGGTGTATTTATTTCTCTCCTGAAAGTGCAGATGTTCACCGGAGTATGATTCTATGGGTGCTGGCAGCCTTTCCCAAATGGCTACTCTTCACGTGTGTTCTTAAACAGTGAATGTCTGTAGACTGTTTTATGTTGGAGGGCATCATGAGCCTAATCCTGCCCTACATAAAACTGTCGTTTTTTAAAAAAAAAATATGCTTACAGGACCAGAAAAGACCACTGGGGCCCATCTGGCCGGCCCTAGTGTCTAGGAAATATCATATCCCACAATATCTGTAATACTACTCATCAGTTTTTTTTCAGGTAATTATCCAGCTTTCTGTTTAATTTGTTGATACAATCAGTCCCTGGTGCCTCCATTGGAAGTCCCATTTCATACATTGACCACCCTCTGCATAAGGTAGTTAAGTCTGAACTGCTATATAAATGCATGTTGTTATTTAATTGTTGGATCAAATAAAGGAAGAAAGTAGAGAAAGAAGTTTTGCGGGGTGGCAGTGGAGTGATGTCATTTGCTAGCCACTGAGTTGATGTTTTTGAGCAAAGACTGAAAATCTGACCCCAGTAAGTTGGCAAGTGAACTTTTCCAGCCTGATGCCAAATGTTTATTTCCCACCCACATAACTTTCTAATTAGATCTGTCTACCACCTATATAGAGACAATTGACTCTTGTGTTGATCGGTAACACGTAACAATTAAGGATTCCAATGCTACTCTATGTTGAGATCATTAAACACTATCTGAAGCATGTTTGAACATTATTAGTTCGCAGATTTTCTTTTAATGTATACAGTTGAAAGGGTTAAAGAATCATAGGCTGGCATGTTGGTGCTCCAAGTTATGGTGCTGTAGAGCGGTGGAATGCTGCTTTTATAGTAGCTGTTTTTGAATGAGGTACCAAACTCAAGCCAGGTGCATCCTCCAAGGTAAGGAATGGGGATCTTGGAAACAGTTGGCACATGGCCTGGGAGACAAGGGAATATGAAGAAAAATACAAGCATTTTTACCCTCAAATTTAAAGGAAAGTTAAATGCACTGTAGCCACAAATTGCTGTTTGTGTTTAAGTGGAGTATATTTAAGAATAGGTTAATGGGTAAAGGTATACAGGATCAAGTCTTGATGCTGTGGTTTACTTAATTTCACAGTGAAAGTGTGTGAAGTGCTAGTGGTACTGGACAATGTCCCTTGGTTATATGGTCACACAAGTGGAAACATTGATCACTGGAATGTTTCTACTACAACTGGATGTACAGTACTTACACATTTTAAGTATTTTTCAACTGAGGCAGGTGAAAATGCTGTCATGACTGCTTGCTTTATAAATACCTGAGCAGATTGAGTAAAGCACTGAATATTAGGAATGCAGATCAGAGTTTAAATCCTTAAAGATCATGTACCAGTCGCTGAAAGAATTTTGGTCAACTATCTTATCGGGTCACGAGACCCAGCTAGGTCAACATAAAATTAATGGCAGCTGATAAGCATTGTGAATGTGCATTGCCTCATTAACTATTCCTGTTGGCACAAACCTTGGGGTAGATACAGAGTTTAAAAACTGCTCCTTCTGCTCTACTCCAATAATGTTCCTTAACCTCAGTTTGAGAACAGCACTGCACCGTGTAAATTTCTGTTTCTTACATCAGGGAATCTTGTGGCCTTCCGGAGTAAGATTCCCAGTTGGTGCTAAATTACAGGCACTCTATGTTGTGAATTAACACTTACTAAGAACTGGATTTACATTTCACCAGAACCCCTTTACCCAGAAAAGATAAATTTCTATCCTATCAGTCTGGGCTAGATTTAAATCCAAGTCCCGGAAGTGAAAGGACAGTATCCAACATAAGATTCTATCTGTATGTGTGGTTACTGGTGCTCAACTAATAAAAAAAAATCAATAATTTTGATTTTTTTTTAAAAAAACTTTCTAACAATCCAGTAAACACTACTTATTCTATTTTCCCTGTCCCAATGAATTTTGCTCAGTTCCTCAAAGGTTTTCATGATCAGACAAAGGCAAATACCTCCATAGGCATGTCTTCTTTTTGTCTAAGAATTGAGATATTTTAATGTAAATACTTCAGTGTATGTATGTTGAATGTCCGCTACTAGTCAACGAATGTGAATGCTGTAAAGTTGGTGGCCTCAGCATAGTAAATGTTTGTGCTATGGGTCTTGCCAGATTTCTATAGGGTCCAAGACCCAAGGGCACTCTCTCTTTGTCTCCAGCCCCTCAGTGTATCTAGTTTGTTGTTAGCAGCTTGGCTTGTACATTCACAATTTCTTCAATACAAGTATGGTGTCAATTAACTGCAGGGGTCAGCATGATCGTGGGAACAGCAAAACTGGCTTAATACTGAAGTCTTTTATTGAAGTGTCAGATTTCCCATGTCAGTTGTCTACAATTTATAACTGACCAATTTGAGGACTGTAGTAGTGTTCCTACTACCTTACCCCCCTCCCCAAAGGTTTTCTGCTTTTACCTGATATTCAGCATTTATAGAATTCAGACAGCTTCAGAAATACAGCAAAAACTGGGAGGGAATCCTGAGGTCATCCTTGACTGAACTAAAGATGTCTTTTTTTGGGATGTCGGGTGAGTGTCACTGGAAAATATTTGGAGCATCGTGCTGCAGCAGAATTTGACTTTGTCAATTTTCACTCTTCAGGATGCTAACTCGTGCTGGAGTACAGCTCCACAGAGGGGAGGCCTGTTCTAGGTACCTCACTTGAGTGGCCTTTAACCGTATGATCTGTGTGTGTGTCATCAAGCTATTTGACTGTATGGTATTGCAATTCAGTCCAATTCTTTTTTACCCCCTATCTATACATAATGTCGCAGATTAGCGACACTATGACATTATGGAACTTTTATACTGGTTGAGAGTTCACCCAGCGAAGACCTGGGATCAAGTCTATAGCCTTCCTGGTCTGTATGGGTCAGTTCCATTTGGCGAAGTCAGTGATCAAATGGTCTCGCCCGCCTAGTCAGAAGGAAGCAGTTTGATGACCGGACATGATGCTAAAGCCAAAGGTAGCAGAAGCTTTGGTGACGTTACGTGTTTTTATGACAGCAAATTTTTAAGTTGTTTTCATAGAAGGAAAATCGGTAACTTCCTTTTCCAGCCATTCTCTGCATCAGTTCACAAAATTCCACTTCCTTATTTCTAATAATGACCTATTTATATTACAGCCGATAAGAGTTCGAAGTGGGCTGATCCAAACTAAAGATGATCTCCCAGGATTTATGCTAATGGCTTCCCAGATCCAATTCATGTGCTTGCTAGTATGAAATTGCCTGCACAATCACAAATTGAAGCGAATACAGGTACTAGACCAAGAATTGACCAGTGATGGTGCAATCTGCAGAGTGAAGCAGTTAATGCATTTCCAAGGTCAACTTACATGTACTCCAGTGTGTTGCCACATGTCGGAACAACTTATGGCAGTTTTTTACAAATCATCTGCCTAAGGCACTCGCGTATATTTTTAGTCGGTGGACCTATGGTTTTAATTGTGTCTTGCAAATTTTTTTTTTAACTGCTGATCCTGTGTCCCATGGTTCTGCTAGCTTTAATTTTGAGCTCTGCGTTGTACTTTGTCACAATAGAGAAGCAGAGATTTCAATCAGGCCTTTATACTAGCCCTGATGTGAATCTCTGGTTCTCAGGTCTAACTCAAACTGAAGCGGTTGCTCTGAATGGGATAACTGCTTACTCACCATTCTGCATAGTTGGACAATTTACCACCACTCAGCTACAAATTCACAAAATGGGCATTGTTCAGCTGTAGCACTATGCACCTGTAAAAATGCAAAACAGACTGTGCTGTTGTAACTTAATACACATTGTGGGAGAAAAATCAGTTACTGTACGTTTATGGGAGTTTATTATCGGCATGTGTGACTGACTGGGTCCTCCAACTCAAGCAAGATTGTGCCTCTCATTGCTACTCCAGGATCATCCTGAGGGGGTGCGGGATATGAATCCCACACTCTTCAATGTCCAAGAACCTCCTCCAACCATCCTTGCCTCCTCCTTCCTCACTTCCAGTGCCATGTGAGGAGCTTATGGACTTGTATCAAAAGTGAGCCATCTATGCAGCTGCCTCCACTTCCTCTTCCCTCAACATCCCCAGCCCTGACCCTTTATCACTCTACAACTTCTCCCCCCATCTCCTTCCACATTTCAGGCACCTCCCCAGCTCTGATCCCTTATCACTCTGCACCTCTTCTACTCAATCCCAACCAAGCCCATTTTTGGTATGACCCATTTTGTGCTCCCTTACTAACCAACCCTTATTTCTTGACTATCTTTCCTTGCCCTAGTGTTCACTACCATGGTTAATGGCTCACTTTGCACAGACATCGTTCCCCTTCCTTTCATAATTGCTGTTACCTCCTCAGAAACCCACCCTTTCCAACTATCACTTCCATCTCTATCCTCCCCTTTCCTCTGTAATTACCTTAAATACATTGTGCATTGCTCTGTACTCAACACTCCTATAGTTCCCTGTTTGATTCCTTTCCGTCTGCTTCCCCCTGCCCGCAGCACTCATGCCACCTTGTTCAAAGTCACCAATGTCATCCTTTGTGACTCTGACCATGTCGCTTTATCCCTGGGCTGTTGCACATTTTCCTACACAGTTACCAATCCATCCATCTCCTTTGAACCGGCCCACAAAGCACCTGCCAATCGATAGAGAGAAAAACCAAGAATGGAAGGTTAGGAAGATCGCGAAAGAGCAAGAATGAAAGAACTAGGCTTCAGACAAGGGGAAAGATGGAGGCAATGGGAGGGGGGGAAAATAGGAAGAAAGGAGAGGTCTCACTTTTGTCTATGGGGCTTGCATTATTGCATAATTGTGTGTGGCCCACTCATGGTTTCTGGCATGTGTGTCTGGCCTCCAGCTCAAAAGGTAAGCACACTCCTGCTATGAAGCAAGTTCTAAGGGACCATGATTACATGTTCCCAACCCTCAGAAACATCTCTCGAGAAACCTAAACAACTCTTTGGAAATGCTGGATATACATAGCAAGTCTATCAGCATCTGGGGAAAAAAAAAGACAGGTTAACGTAGCAGGTGGAAACCCTTTGTCAGTTCTGATGGTATCCATCCAAACAATAACTTGCATTTATATAGCATTTTTAATGTAGTAAAATGCCCCAAGGTGCTTCACAGGAGCAAAAATTGACACCGAGCCAAAGAAGGGGATATTAGGACGGGTGACAAAAAGCTTGGTCAAAAAGATAGGTTTTAAGGAAGGTCTTGAAGGAGGAGAGAGAGATGGAGAGGTTTAAGGATGGAATTTCAGAGCTTAGAGCCTAGCCGGCTGAAGGCACAGCCGCCAGTGGTGGGGCGAAGGGATTGGGGGATCTGCAGGAAGCCAGAGTCGGAGGAACACAGAGTTCTTGAGGGTTTTTTAAAATTTGTTTATGGGATGTGGGCGTCGTTGGCAAGGCCAGCATTTATTGCCCATCCATAATTGCCCTTGAGAAGGTGGTGGTGAGCCGCGTTCTTGAACCGCTGCAGTCCGTGTGGTGACGGTTCTCCCACAGTGGTGTTAGGTAGGGAATTCCAGGATTTTGACCCAGCGACGATGAAGGAACGGCGATAAATTTCCAAGTCGGGGTGGTGTGTGATTTGGAGGGGAACGTTCAGTTGATGGTGTTCCCACGTGCCTGCTGCCCTTGTCCTTCTAGGTGGCAGAGGTCGCGGGTTTGGGAGGTGCTGTCGAAGAAGCCTTGGCGAGTTGCTGCAGTGCATCCTGTAGATGGTACACACTGCAGCCACAGTGCGCCGGTGGTGAAGGGAGTGAATGTTTAGGGTGGTGGATGGGGTGCCAGTCAAACTGTCTGCTTTGTCCTGGATGGTGTCGAGCTTCTTGAGTGTTGTTGGAGCTGCACTCATCCGGGCAAGTGGAGAATATTCCATCACGCTCCTGACTTGTGCTTTGTCGATGGTGGAAAGGCTTTGGGGAGTCAGGAGGTGAGTCACTTGCCGTAGAATACCCAGCCTCTGACCGGCTCTTGTAGTCACAGTATTTTTGTGACTGGTCCAGTTAAGTTTCTGGTCAATGGTGACCCCCAGGATGTTGATGGTGGGGGATTCGACGATGGTAATGCCGTTGAATGTCAAGGAGAGGTAGTTAGACTCTCTCTTGTTGGAGATGGTCATTGCCTGGCACTTGTCTGGCGCGAATGTTACTTGCTGCTTATCAGCCCAAGCCTGGATGTTGTCCAGGTCTTGCTGCATGCGGGCTCGGACTGCTTCATTATTTGAGGGGTTGCGAATGGAACTGAACACTGTGCAGTCATCAGTGAACATCCCCATTTCTGACCTTATGATGGAGGGAAGGTCATTGATGAAGCAGCTGAAGATGATTGGGCCTAGGACACTGCCCTGAGGAACTCCTGCAGCAATGCCCTGGGGCTGAGATGATTGGCCTCCATCAACCACTACCATCTTCCTTTGTGCTAGGTATGACTCCAGCCACTGGAGAGTTTTCCCCTAATTCCCATTGACTTCAATTTTACTAGGGCTCTTTGATACCACACTTGGTCAAATGCTGCCTTGATGTCAAAGGCAGTCACTCTCGACTCACCTCTGGAATTCAGCTCTTTTGTCCGTGTTTGGACCAAGGCTGTAATGAGGTCTGGAGCCAAGTGGGCCTGGTGAAACCCAAACTAAGCATCGGTGAGCAGGTTATTTTGTGAGTAAGTGCCGCTTGATAGCACTGTCGACGACACCTTCCATCTTTGCTGATGATTGAGAGTAGACTGATGGGGCGGTAATTGGCCGGATTGAATTTGTCCTGCTTTTTGTGGACAGGACATACCTGGGCAATTAAGGTTGTGGGGCTGGAGGGGTTACAGAGATAGGGAGGGGCAAGGCCATGGGATGATTTGAACACGAGAATATGAAATATTAACCTGTTTTTTTCTTAAGAAGCTGACTGGGCTGTGTATTTCCACCATATTCTATTTTTTTAGACTAGCAGCTGACTTTTCACCAGGTCACTGCTAGTGTTGTTTGGTGATAAGCGCGACTATGTAAGATGTGACCTTTTCTCCCCTATTGCTCCTCTTCCTGGGAAGGCACCTAGCTCAAGGACTATTTTGTATACAACTAAACAAACTAATTTGGAAATGCACAGCAGCTTGTGGGCGAAATTGAAATACTGCATTGCTGATTACTAGACTCATGCTACTGTATACATAGCTAATTAACTGTGTAATACTAAAAGGTTGGGACTGTCAATTTAGAATACTAGACAAACCCTTGAACTGAGCAACACCATTCACCCTTGGGTCCACAAACTTATAATAATTTTTTCAGCTGAATTTGGCAAGATAATGTTAGATTT
The DNA here is from genome assembly GCF_035084215.1 of Heptranchias perlo. Taxonomy (NCBI): domain Eukaryota; kingdom Metazoa; phylum Chordata; class Chondrichthyes; order Hexanchiformes; family Hexanchidae; genus Heptranchias; species Heptranchias perlo. The sequence goes on along the minus strand of NC_090368.1, from coordinate 1,627,823 downwards.
CATAACCACAGAGTTGAGAAGCGAGCATTTTAGCCAATGTGCTGCCATTCAATTTTTGAAAGAAAGGTATGACGATAAAAAGCGTTAGCGGACATAATCGCACTGAACATATGAAATGCCCCCGGTGCAGAAAGATCATTTCAGTTGTCTAAATTGAAGGTGTACCTGCCACAGACATTTGTCTGGATTTTTATAGGCCTGCTGCCAAATCCATGGTGGGTTTTTAAGCTATTTTTACAATGTGGCTGCTTGTTCAGCAAATGTTTCTCTTTTTTTAGGCTAACTATTTTGGTGCTGTGGAATATGTTGTGGTAGTATCTGCTATGCAACAGAAATATTATTTTGTTACGAAGCTTTGATAAAGCACGTATGGGAATTTGGAACGGTAATTATTCTGTTTGGTAGAAGTTTGTGCGTACTCTTCACCTGATATTACGAATTAGAGAGCACGAGATCGGATTCGGAGGAACACAAAGCTCTGAGCGGGATTGTAGATCTGGAGGAGGTCACAAAGCTGAGGCGAGATGAGGCCATTAAGGCACTTAAAAGCATGAGGATGAAAATTTTAAATTCGTAGCATTGGCGAATGCGGAGCCAATACAGGTCAGAACAGAGATGATGGGTGAGCGGGAGTTAGTGTAGGTTAGGATATGGGCATTACATTTCTGAATGAGCTGAAGTTTACGGAGTTTGAAGAATGGGAAGCCAGTCAGGAGAGCATTGGAATAGTCATGTCTGGAAGCGATACAGAAATGGATGAGAGTTTCAGCAGCAGTTTTGCTGAGGCAGGGGCAGAGACGGCCAATGTTACGGAGATCGAAGTAGGTGGTCTTTGTGATGGAGAGGATGTGAGATCGGAAGCCCAGTTCAGGGTCAAATAGGACTCAGGAGGTTGGGAACTGTCTGGTTCGGCCTGAGAATAGTGGCCGGGGAGGGGGTTGGAGTTAGTGGCAAGGAGGCCAAGGACAGTGGCTTCGATCTTCCTACCTTTAACTTGTTTTATATGTTGCCTTCACTGTTAATTTCCTTTTCCTTTGCATACAAAATTACAGAAATTGTTTTAAAAATAAAATCAAGTCCTAAGTTAGCAGTGGATGGTAGAAATAAATCATATTCTGACTCGAAGTCGAGTAATGAAATTTCAGATTTGTAAGTTACGTTTAAGAGAATCGCTAACCAATATTGTTAGCTGCGATTGTCCTTTATGAAAATTCTAAATTTAAGGCGTTTTATTTATCATTTAGAACTTTAAATATATTGTCCAGTATTGCTTTTGATTCCACCTGAGATCACAGTTTGTGTCTTAGCCATTCCATTCTGTATGTCCAGAATCAGTCCTTTGATGAGGAAAGAATGATCATTTTTTCAGGAAAGTTGATGGTGCAGCCAAGAATTAACGGGATTTTAAAAAGGGATGGCATTAGTTAGCAGAAAATGCCATATTGTTGACATTTCTGAATGTATTTTATAGGTGAACAAGATGGATGTGCTCCTTTTTTTGTTTTTACAATTTTTTACTGGATTAAGAACCTTGTGTGATGTTTTCTTTTCATTTTACAAAAAACACAGGGTTCCCTGAAGTTGCACAAGAAAAGTGAGGAAATGAAGACCATTGATTCTTCTGTGGAGGAAAGTCGATATCTACAGACAGGAGGAGAGACGAAAAACCCCCTTTCTTCAAGTTTGGAACAGTCTGAATGTTGTAAAGCTGCTATGTGTAGCATGGGGAGCACCAGAAATGCTGACGCAAAGGAACAAGGACAAATGAATGGCGAAGCATCTTTGATTGAAAAATCAGCAACGCTAAAAAATACCTGTCCTGTATCAAAATCTTCCAGAACTAAGCTTAGGAAGCAAGGGGTTGGCAATGGAATGGTGACGAACAAAGATTTGGGCCAGCTGAAAGCTAGCCTTGCTGCTGCCAGCTCAGTTAAGGAGCACTTGAGCACTCCAACCTACATAGATTACAAGAATGTGAACTTGACCGAACAGGAGGCTCCGCAATCTACAAAGGACATTGCCAACAGTAAAACTTGTGGCAAGACTGTTTTAACACAAATGAATAAGGACTCTGTTCTAGAAAAAGCATCAGTAAGGCAAGAATCTCCAGGGCATGATGCAGCATTGTGTAGTGAAGGAATCTCACCTCGGCACGACCGGCCTTCTTCTACAGAGAAGGCAGAGCACATGATCCCGAAACTAGATAAGCAACCTACAACAAATTGCACTTCAACAGACCATAGAACTGCAACTAGCACTGACGTCTATGGGAGGAGGTCCACCAGTGGTGCAGGGGTGGAAGGGGCCCTCTCTGCACCTTCACCAGCAGGACCTGCAGCTTCGTTAAACAGGAATACTGCTTTTTCTCCTTCTCAGCCCACTTCCATCCAGATAGAAACTGACCCAGTATTGGTAATTTCAGAGTTGGACAGCAAACCAACAGTTGAAAGTCAACCGGTATCAAGCAGCCCACACCTTCACTTTGGCTTCAAACTCCACACTCACAGTTTCAATGCAGAATCTGTGACAGCTGAACGCACAAATGAAAGCAGTTTGCAGCCACCCCGCTTGGACAGCATGAAGGCTTTCACTCAGCTAACTGGGGGGAATCGTGAGTTGGGATGTTCTCCAGTGCCTAAAACTGACTCTCTGAATTCTGCCAGCAGTGCAGTGGCTAGCTTCAAAAGCCTCCTAAATAACAAATCCTCACTCAAGCCTAGCACACTGAAAGTGGCACATCAACAACTGCAAAGAGCGTACCAGAACTGCCCAGTCCCTAATTCTACTCTCCAACTAAAACCTGTAAACAAAAGGAAAGGGAAGAGACCCAGAATGAAAGTGGTTGCAAGCAGTACTGTTGCTGCTTTTGGTGAGTGTTTGGGTTCACCAATAGTACCATCAGGGCTATTGAAAACTGCCACATATAGAACAGAACAAAAAATTCATACTGACCAGGCTCAAATGATCAGGAACGCAGGATTTTCGCCAGTTTTAACTGAAACTAAAATTGTTAAGCCTCGACTGCCAAAGTTAACTAAGGCTTGCATTTCTCCACCGTTACCCCAGAAAACTGAGGGTGGGAGACATTTTATATCTCTGCAAGCTCACCACGAAGAGAAAGTCTCTAAAAATGCTTCACAAGACTCCCAGTCATTAAGTGGTACTTTAAATATTCATAAATCTAAAAGAGGCAGAGCAAAACCTGACCCTATGCCACAACTTGAAGAGCCTCCACGTAGGACTTTAAAGATTCCTGCTTCCAAAGTACTTCCTGTGATGTCAAAGACTAAAGAATTTATTAGAGAGAAAGAGCCTCCTATACTTCAACCAGAAACTGAAATTGTGCCCAGTAAAACTTTTGTGGCCTCTCTTCCTGGAAAACGGAGGCGGGGCAGACCTAAAAAGCAGTTGATGCCCGCAGCCAAAGCTGTAACACCAACTGCACTGCTTTCCGCACCATTAACTGTCACCGATAGTATGGGGGAGACTGAAGCAGAAGCTGCACAGCACAGGGGTCTTGAAATGAGTGAGGTGAAGATTAAGCCAGTAGAGCCTGCGCAAAAAATGACCCCCGGTGACGACTTTGAATTGGGGAGTGAAACCGATTCAAAATCCACCAAGAAAGGGAAGAGGCAATTGATGAAAACACTTTTAGACAAGAAATTTATCAAAAAGATCAACAAAATGAAAACACTGAAAAGGAAAAAGCTTTTGAACCAGATCCTTTTGAGTGCAAGTGGATCTAGTAATAAAGGGAAAGTGCAATCGAAACTGAGTAGTACTGTCTCAACTCTCTCTGCCACCTTTGGCTCCAAGTTAGGCCAGCAAATTAACGTTAGTAAAAAAGGAACTATTTACATAGGAAAGAAAAGGGGCAGAAAACCCAAAATATCGTTAGATGGTCCGTATATAAGTAGCACACTGTCTATCGATAATAAGCCATCACCGCCAACATCCACCACAACACTAGGGCAAGTGCTGCCAAACTTCACGCAGTCAACAACTGCAAATGTTCCAGATGTCCTGCCTTCGCCAACTTATTCCCAGTCATCAGGAGTGAGTGGAAGTCAGAGTCCTGTCAGCAGTGATGCTGGGTTTATTGAACCTACCCCAGTGCCAAACTTGCACTTGCATGGAAGTAAAGGCAATGTGGTGCAGACGCTCGCAATGCGGAAAGCCTCCAAAGGACGCAGGAAACTTTCGCCTCCAACATTGCTGCCAAACTCCCCGTCTCATTTGTGCGAGTTGACATCACTGAAGGAGGCCACCCCTTCACCTATCAGTGAGTCGCACAGTGAGGAGACCATCCCGAGTGACAGTGGCATCGGAACAGACAATAACAGCACATCAGATAGAGCTGAGAAGTTCTGTGGATCAAGGAAGCGAAGGTACTCCTTTGACCATGTCTCCATTATGCCTCCTGAGAGTGCAGCTGTCCTAACTGGACTGAAAGAGAAACACAAACACAAGTGCAAACGCAGAACACATGATTATCTTAGCTATGACAAGCTTAAGCGGCAGAAAAGGAAACGGAAAAAGAAGTATTTGCAGCTGCGGAGCAAGCAAGACCCCAATTTTCTAGCTGAATTGGAGGAGCTAATAACTAGGTTGAGCGAATTGAGAATAACTCACAGAAGTCATCACTACATCCCAAGAGACATCCTTCCTTCTATCTTTCGAATCAACTTTGGCAGCTTCTACACACATCCACCTTTCCCTTTCGACCCTATGCACTATGTCCGAAAGCCTGAATTGAAGAAGAAGAGGGGAAGGCCTCCGAAAATGCGAGACGCAATGGCTGAAGTCCCTTTTGTCCACAGCCTGGGTTTTCCCCTTGCAAATGGTGGGTTCTTTCCTTCATACAGTATGCCTTACTCTCCAACCCCAGTTTCAGCAGGCCCTCTGGGATTGGGTTATTATGCACGGTATCCTCCAACACTTTACCCACCTCCCCCTCCTCCTCCCCCCTCCTTGAGTAGTACAATGCCACCTCCCTCATACATGCATACTGGTCACCTGCTCCTGAACCCCAACAAGTACCACAAAAAGAAACACAGACTTCTCAGACCAGAGGCCTTCTTAGCTGGCAGTCGGACCTCACTCCTATCCATGGGCACTTATGCCAGCATCCCAGCAGAAATGGCTTATAGTTGGATGCACGAACATAAGCATAAGCATCGACACAAGCACCGGGAGCATCGTTCCTCCGAACAAAATGCACCACCTGTGGACGGCTTAACGGTTAATCCTTCATTGTTACGACGGTATACGTATGGGAAGGAAGCTATGTCAGAAAGGCATAAACACAAAGATAAACACAGATGCCATATGCCATACACCCACTTGACATCATCAAAAGGCTTACTAAGTAGAGGAGATCAATGGGCCCGAAGGGACTCAACAGAGCATGGTTCCATATCTGTAGGATTGCAGACTCCTCTCCAAATAGACTGTACGGATGGCTCAGTGGGATCATGTTCAGGACGATACATGCCCAGTTCAGAGTCGAGCATCAGTGAAGAACATACCAATCTGTTTACAAGTGCAATAGGAAGCTACAAGCCTAGCAAACTCTCTAATGGTATGGGGCGGAAGAAGCAGTCTGACAGTCCTGAACTTCTCGCCACACAGGACAGCATGCCGAGCAGGTTAATAAGGAGGGACAGGCCACCTTCCAGTGAAAGAACTTCCCAGACACCACCAGGTAGGAATATATGGGGAACACGTAAGAGAAAAAAAAAATCCTCTGTTTGAAGATGTTTTGATATTGTGGCATCTATTATTTAAACTTTCTGATTTTAGAGCTGAGCCTGATTTCATGCGGTAATTGCCTCAGAGATGGGTGACTCCCAAAATTAGGGTTAGCCCAGTAAAACCTGGCAGCCGCAATATTGGCAAACTGCGGTTCTGGTGTGATACACAGCCATTTACCTGTTTGGGCAGCATCAATTCAGTTGCATGAGTTACATAGCTGAATGAAGTTTCATGAAGAAGGAGCTGAGAACGCAGTTAATATTGATGCATGCCCATCATACTTTATAAAAACACTTCGAAGTGTTTGTTATTTGCTTAAAAGTATTTTATTTGTAACCTCCAAGGTTGTTTTGTTCAAATCCTATTACACATGAAGTTTTCTAATTGTAAAAAAAAATGCACATTGCTCACAGCTGGCTTCGTGTGATTGTTTTCAACCAGAATTCAGGAGCAATTAAGCCCAGAAGTTAGAAGGACTGCAGATTGATGGAAGGCCATTAGAAGCCTTTGTACTTGAATGAAGGTTGTTTGTTTCACAGATGTGATGAGGTTTATGATTTTGCAGTGTCTTGATTGCTGTTTGTATTGTACAATTACATGATTCAAAAAGGTATATTGTGATACTCCCACCTTGGGTAGTAACCTGGAACAGAGATGTGATATCAATTCACAGGTGAACTCCATCATTTGTTGACTGGAATACAAAGGGGAGGAAGATATGCTTCAGTTGCACAGTGCCTTGGTCAGACCCCATTTGGAGTGCTGCGTTCAGTTCTGTGCACCGCATCTCAGGAAGGATATATTAGCCTTGAAGGGAGTAGTACAGATACTAGGGGATAAAGTGTTAAATTATGAGGACAGGTTACATACACCTGGCTTAGTTTGTATTGCCTTGAGTTTCGATGGTTGAGGGATGATCTGATCGAGGTGTTTAAAATGTTAAAGGGTAGATATGGAGAATCTGTTTCCTCGTGGGGAATCCTGAACAAGAGGGCATAATCTTTGGGACCAGGCCATTCAAGAGTGAAATCAGGAAGCACTTTTTCACACAAAGGGTAGTAGAAACCTGGAACCCTCTTTCTCTTTCTCCCCCCCCCCCCCCCCCCCCTCCCCACAAAAGTCTGTGGATTCTGGGGCAATTGAAGCTTTCAAGACTGAGATCGCTAGATTTTTGTTAGGTAGGGGTATCTATCAAGGGATCTGGGTCAAAGGTGCGTAGAGTTAAGATACAGATCAACCATGATCTAACATTTACCTGAGGAAGGAGGAAGTCTCCGAAAGCTTGTGAATTTAAAATAAAATTGCTGGACTATAACTTGGTGTTGTAAAATTGTTTACAATGATCTAATTGAATGGAGGAACACGCTTAAGGGGCTGAATGGCCTACTCCTGTTTCTGTGTTGTTTTGTCAGTTCAGTACAATTGTGCGATGCCTGTACATTGTACTTTCTTTTCCAAAATTAATTCCCCTGTGAACTGAGTATGCTGATTATTTTCCTTCATTCTTCCCAGTGTTTTGTCCAACAACCAGTGGTGACACCTTATCAGTGTCCTGATCTGTGCTGTCACCTTTTCCTTAACACCACTTTATGCAAAGTAAAGGAGGAGGTGAAATGCAGATGTATGAGAGGTTCTTCGTTGGTTTGGACTTGTAACTTTAGTAATATGGTAATTGAGTATTATGGGATGGATTTTTATTTGTAATCTCCTTTAGATATCCCAGGGTCACTAGAAATTGTTTTACATAATTGCTTTAATTTTATATCAGATGAACAGAAGTTACAGATGCAAAGGGCTTTTACTGTGTTAAAGATGTAACATACATTCTTTTTATTTAATGTATTCCCTATCTTTAACAACAATTGTTATACTATCCTTCTACATGTTAGCTTTTGGAGTAAACTCTTCCCTATAGTCTCAAACTTCATTCAAAACTAAGATCACTCCCAAAAATGTTTCCAAACTATCCTCGCCAGCAACGCCCACATCCCATGAACGAATAAAAAACAATGTGGTAACTGGGAATTGCACAGTATTTGTTCATGCATAGACCCATGTACTGAAGGTGTTTCAAAGCAGAGTAGTATGTTGCTTAGGTGAAATAGAATACTTCTGTGGCATCATGTGTACACTAAGTAGGAATGTTTGGATGTTATGGTTTTACATTTTATGAAATGTGATATTCGTGTTGTGCTATTCCTTAAGAACGTAAGAAATAGGAGCAGGAGTAAGCCATACGGCTCCTCGAGCCTGCTCCACCATTCAATGAGATCGTGGCTGATTTTCAACCTCAACTCCACTTTCCCACCCGATCCCCATATCTCTTGATTCCCCTAGAGTCCAAAAATCTTATCTCTCAGCCTTGAATATACTCAACGAATGAGCATCCACAGCCCTTTGGGGTAGTTTTTCTTTATTCTTGATAATGATTATTAGAGGTGGTGCTCAAAGGTCTTTTTGCACACGGTGTTGACTTGTTTCCCTCTACCATTTGCCTCATGTTAAGGTCTCATTGGAGGAAGGTTGCCTGACACCAAGCAGAGGAAGGCAAGTCAACCCCTGCTGCTGTCCTGTGACTTGTGTAGTACTCTGACTTGTAGTACTTGGTTAGTCGATCACAGGGCCAGTAGCTGATACAAGTCACTTGTCTGTATTGGGAAAGAAAACACGCTGCTTCACCAATATAATGGAAGCACGATTTATCTGCTGTACCATCTGTTTTCTGAAGCAAATCCATGCATAAGAAGCTTCCTGCACTTCAGAACACCGTGCAGGGAGCATGTATTAATTATTCGCTAGGCCAGCTGAATTTTGGGGGTATTACTCCATTGCAAATGTAGTTATCTTGTTTGGCAGATCATTGTTAAATGGGAGTTTTGTATGACAAAGATATATGGTGCTTCTATTGAGTCACTAGTACCTACAGACTTAGGGCTCCAGAATTTCTGCATGCAGCAGTGACTATTGACCATTCATCTCTGGGGTGGGGCCTAAGAGACATTATTATTCACAAATGGATTCCGGAGGTATTTCTGAAGAGGTGAGGGATGTCAGGAGAAGCCAGGTACAGTAGTTTGGGTGAATCCATCAAAAAGGGACAGGCTTGTTCAACTTAATAACCTGTTCCTGTTCTTTAACTTTTTATGTTCTTTGAGATTGATGTGAAACTTTTTAAATCCTGAGTGCAAATATAGCTAAATAACTTGTGTGTTTGTATATATCAAAAATACTTGACAGGTGTGTAGATACTAAAGGTTGTAATCTGATCTTTGATTCACTTGATGAAGTCACTTGAACCTGGAAATTAAATCACAGCCTATTTCTACTCTACCATTTTATGCTTCTGGGACAGTCAAAAGTACCACTGGAATTATGCAGGAGGCTGTTGGAGGTCATCTTGATGTCACAGCAGAATGTGCTGTTGTGTGATTTATAAGGGTCAGCTTCTCCAGTATGAGTTTTAGGAAAATGAGGCAGTGGTTGATATTAAATGTAGCATTTTCCAAAGGGCAAGCTCATCGGGTAATGCAAGAAGAATGGCTCAGATTCAACTTGGACTTGAGTGCAGTATTTCATTTCGACAAATTTTACAGTAAAATTAATTTGTAGTAACTCTTAATTAGTAATTGATTTTACATATTTTTACCCTTGTGGAGAAGGGCGTTTTTGCAACTCTGCTTCCCTGCCGGGACATCACGGGAATCTAGGCTATGGAAGGTTTGATGCATATCCTGGAACATCTCCATTGACTTTAATGGGGATTGGTACCTTGGACTGGCCTGGAAACATATCTGAAGCTGGCCAACCCTGGTGGAGGGGCTATAAAATGCTCCCACTAGCTAATCCTGCATTAGCTGCCAGAGGAATTTTTGGGGTTGGGTGATGTCAACTCCGCCCCCAGCTCCATTTGAAGTGCCCACTCACATTAAAGTTAGTGGAGCTGCTGTGGGCCATGTGTTACCTCCCATAGCCTATGTTGCCAGAGTAACTCAATAAAGAAGCTGAATCATGGAATTTCAGTCTTCCTGGGGTAGATTTTCTACCTGTGGGCTATTAGAGCTTTTAATGGGGGAATTGTATGTACGATTTATGAAAATGGGAACATTGCAGTCTCCTGACAGCCCTGTCAATATCGGCTGTTCATGTAGTTTAGCTAGTCAATTGCTGTGGAGCCAAAATTATCTCATTTAGTGCTTTAACGAGCAGGAAATGAGCCTTTGGCCCCCCCTATATAAAACAAGCTGGTCACTAATCCAATTGGACTGATCAGAAACTTTGGAGCAAAGTCTGTTTCACTTGCACTGAGATGCCACATCATTGTGGATGAGGTACTGATCAAGAGAGCAGCATTATTCGGGTCAGCTCACGTCCTTAACTTCCTCCCCGCCCACAAAATCCATGCACCAGATAGCAGCCCTGTGAGGAGGTCATCAATACTAGCTCGATGTCGGGAAGCATTTTCATGACATGGATATTGTACTGAAGCAGAAACTGGCCTTCCAACTATCAGGCACATAAGGCTGTAGATAAAGACGGCAAAGTATGCTCAATGAGCACACATTCCTCTCGAAATTCTCTTTGTTCCAATGAGATTTATTCAAGGTAAAAGGCAGGAGGTTTAGAGGGGATTTGAGAAAGAACTTTTTCACCCAGAGGGTGGTTGGAGTCTGGAACTCACTGCCTGAAAGGGTTGTGGAGGCAGGAACCCTCACAACATTCAAGAAGCATTTGGATGAGCACTTGAAATGCCATAGCATACAAGGCTACGGACCAAATGCTGGAATATGGGATTAGAGTAGACAGGGCTGATGGCCGGCGCGGACACAATGGGCCGAAGGGCCTCTATCCGTGCTGTATAACTCTATGACTCTATGAGGCCTAGGGCGGTAACAAGTTCGGGTAATGGGAATGGTTGGTGGTGTAACAAAAGGAGAGAGATGAGCTGCATTTTGGCAGATAATTTATTGCATCCAACAGTCATGTGTATAAGTCTGTGAAATTTCCCTATGGGTACATGATTGGTATGATTCATCCATATGCATATTTGGTACTAGGCAGACAAGTGTTACGGTGTTTCTCACCATGGCACCTAAAAGTCCCCAAACTGAAAAGGATAGACATGAAATTGTCCCTAATCTCCTGTGCAATAGCTGCCTCATCTTCTGGTTTAGACCCTTGGAGTTCTTCACAGCTGTGGCATGGTCATGTTGTAGTTCAATTCAGAGTGCGGCAGGTCAGAATCATTCTGCATACTTTGGCCATTATGTTCTGTACCACAGACCATCTGCATGTTGATTGAATGGAAGACTTCAGCTACCATATGTCCATATGGGTGCAGTTGATCACACCCAAAACCTTGGGAAACAGCATCGATGTTGAATTGTTGCTTTGTCTTCAACAGCTGCTCTGAGCCTCTGGAAACAGATGACCCTCCTGGAACTGTATTAATCATGTCTTGAATGCAGGTGAACCTTGTATGCAGGCTAATGCCTGCTAAATCACTGCAAGGCAACTGAAATGATGCAGTAGTGAAAAATATCAGTGCTGCTGTGACCTTCACAGCCACAAGCAGAGTGGTTCTGGTCACAAAGACCCTCAAGTCAACTGCTACTATTTGAAACAGTTCAGTAATTGCCTCCCTAGATGCTGCTGCTCCGATAGTGTCCAGTGTGACATTCTGCCCCTGCAGACCTTTCCCTAAGATGTGGTCTTCTCCAGGGAGTCCTGAACTTGTGTTCTTGAACCTCTCATTTTTCTTGCTCTTCATCTGGTGGCCACTAGAGTCTTTCTGGATCTGACGATGACTATGTCCCATTAGCATTAGTTTTGAGCTGGACTTGTAGGCAACCTGTTTTCAGGCTTCTGAGGCGATAAGAACTGTGATTGTGGCCTATTTTAATTATGTTAATCCCACTTAACACGCACGCATGAGCATTCTTAATAATTAGTGTTTTTAAGTGGGTTTGGAGCTATCTTTCTGACATCACAAACCTTTTATTGAAAAGTAGTAACCTCTGCCCACAAAGGCCTACAGATTTAGTGCCCACAGCACTGCTGTTTCTAAATGGTGTATGGATAAACCGTTGCATGAATATGAGCGGATGAGGCAGTGTAGCTGTTTAATGTACAGATCAAAATGAAGTAGTGTTTTGTAAAAATATGATTATCAAATCATATTTGATAGACACGATCAAAGCAGCAGTATCTAGGGAGGTGATTATTGAACTGTGTCAAATAGCAGCAGATGACTTGAGGGTCTTTGTGACTAGAGCCACTCTGCCTGTGGCTGTGAAGGTACCAGGGATGAGGGACTTCAGTTATGTGCAGAGACTAGACAAGCTGGGATTGTTCTCCTTGGAGCAGAAAAGGTTAAGGGGAAATGAAGGCTTTTTTCTTAAACCTTGTAAGTGAATTTGATTGGATTTACCTACAAGACTCACAGACCCCTGTCACAGAATTGAAAGTTAAACTGTTAAACTCTTTTTCCCTTCCCTCATTTGAAAAATAAAAATATTCTAGTTGAAAGCAACAACTTTGAACCTCTCCCCTATCCTCATAGTTTAAATTCTAATCAAAGTGTAGCCCAGGAATTGATGCATGTGTCATTGTGGATGGTCCCTAACTAGGGCAGAGGCTTGGGTGGGAGCCAAAGGGTGGTGGATCGCTCATGGCATTGGACTTTAAGTCAATAAACAGATGGATCTTAAGTTTTATCAGTGTTTCATCCCTTCACTTTGAACTAACTTCGTAGGTACGGTAGCATAGTGGTTACGTTACTGGACTAGTAATCCGGAGTCATGAGTTCAAATCCCGCCACGGCAGCTGGGGAATTTAAATTCAATTAATTAAATAAAATCCGGAATTAAAAAAAACTAGTATCCGTAATGGAGGCCATGACACTACCGGATTGTCATAAAAACCCGTCTGGTTCACTAATGCCCTTTAGGGAAGGAAACCTGCCGTCCTTACCCGGTCTGGCCTATATGTAACTCCAGACCCACAGCAATGTGGTTGATTCCTAATTGTGCTCTGAAATGGCCTAGCAAGCCACTCAGTTGTAAAATCTCGCTTAAAAAAAGTCATAGTAAGAATAAAGTCGAGGCAGTACAAAGAAGGTTCACTCAGTTAATCCCGGGGATGAGGGGGTGGATGTATGAGGAGAGGTTGAGTAGATTGGGACTCTACTCATTGGAGTTCAGAAGAATGAGAGGCGATCTTATTGAAACATAAGATTGTGAAGGGGCTTGATCGGGTGGATGCGGTAAGGATGTTCCCAAGGATGGGTGAGACTAGAACTAGGGGGCATAATCTTAGAATAAGGGGCGGCTCTTTCAAAACTGAGATGAGGAGAAACTTCTTCACTCAGAGGGTAGTCGGTCTGTGGAATTTGCTGCCCCAGGAAGCTGTGGAAGCTACATCATTAAATAAATTAAAAACAGAAATAGACAGTTTCCTAGAAGTAAAGGGAATTAGGGGTTACAGGGAGCGGGCAGGAAATTGGACATGAATTTAGATTTGAGATTAGGATCAGATCAGCCATGATCTTATTGAATGGCGGAGCAGGCTCGAGGGGCCGATTGGCGCACTCCTGCTCCTATTTCTTATGTTCTTATTAAAACCGGACGGACCACTCGGCATCAGACCACTAGGCACCGGACACGACAAAGGCAAACCAACCCTGCAAAGTCCTTCATCGTCGCTGGGTCAAAATCCTGGAACTCCCTTCCTAACAGCACTGTGGGAGAACCTTCACCACACGGACTGCAGTGGTTCAAGAAGGTGGCTCACCATCACCTTCTCAAGGGCAATTAGGGATGGGCAATAAATGCCGGCCTCGCCAGCGACGCCCACATCCCATTAACGAATTTTTTAAAAACTTCCTCACATCTGTCCTTAATTCAGCACAAATTAGTACTAAATTGACATGGTCATTCAGTCATGTAGTAGTAGGGGGAATTGAAATGTCCCACAGGGTATTCTGGGTCAGGAGAAAGAAAGATTGGGAGAGTTCACTCAGTGCACAATTCCAGCCCCCCCCCCCCACCCCAATACTTTAATCTTCTCGCCTATTGAGATCTAACTTTTCACATCCCAGTTTGTACCTAGTCTGATGCCAGATATGTATGAGTCAATAGAAAGTAAAATCGGGCAGGGTGTTAAACGGGCATCGATCCCATCCCGCCAGTTTCCCACCTGGCGGGTTAGGTTAAAATTCATTTCTCTGAACCAACCTGAAAGTTGATCCAGAAGCACCTAAGCTAGATGAAATCTAGTGTCAGCTGGATGGTACTCAGGACACACATGGGCTGCTCCCCTAACATACACGTTGGAACATCAGAGTATGGACAGAGACTAAGATGAAATGGCAGGTCTCCATGGTAGAGGACCAAATAAATTGAAGACGCCAGTTTTCAGGTAGGAGATATCTTTAAGTATAAACACAGGTGGGTGGTACTGGATTGAAAGTGCTCCTCTGGTCTTCTATTGTTAGAAAATTACTCTATCTAATCTGTGTGATACTCCCCTGAGAGTGCTCAAGTGTTGACACTGGGTGTGAAATGTTCTATTCCTTTGCACTGATATCCCTCACTTTAAAGCTCATAAATATATTCATGAAATAAAAGTTTTTTTTTGGAAGAGTGGGTGGTAATGGCAAAGTTCCACAGTGTGACCACACCAAGCAGAGGTTACAGAGGAAGGAAATATCAGATGGATGGTCACCCCAGCTGCTGCCACACCTTCTCACAGTTGTTTTCAGAGCAGCATCGGTCAATGCCTTGGAGCAGGGCTCTAGCCCATCTCCTTGGGGAAATGTATAAGTGTGAGATGAGATTCTAAGAGAGGGAGAATTAAAAAAAATGAGACAGAGGAAACAATTGTAGCCTTGCTACAGACTACAGAAAACAAGTGAGACTAATTCTTTCCTTGTGTACATTAGCCAAACTTCCAACTGTGCTTGTTGCCCATCCTAATCTTTGAAAGAGTCATGCCTAAAGTATGATTATTCGTTAAATGTTGGCAGTCTGTCCTGGTAATTATTTGCATGCTGGTGCAGCTTGTGGTAATGGTGGGTTCAAATTATCAAAAACCTACAGAACCTCAGCTGAGTCATTGTGATCAACAGAAATAACAAAAGCAGGACTTGTGTCAGTTTGGCAAGACAAACTTGTGTAGTGAGTGGCTAGGAAGAGCAGGGTCTCCTTTCCCTGCACAGAAACTTTAGTTGGGAATGCACCCTGCTAGGGTAGTGTAATTTTTTTTCTACTCGTATCGGTGTCTTTTGTATTTCCTTTTTTTCCCCCTCTCCATAATCCCCATCAAATAGTTTTGTAGTTTGGTTTGTGGGCTCTCCTGATTGAGAAGTCAAAATACATGTCTTTTTTTTATATCCTTAAAGCTTCCTGCTGCTGTAAGCAGTGAAGTTCATTGTGGTTCGTTCAAGAGTGCATTTGTTTGCGAATCACATTTAAGATTTCCTACATATTGGTTAATATTTGTGACTGGACCAATTCTTGTATTTATTGAAAGTTATTCTGTGTATTTTTGAAAAAAATCAATCCGTCATTGTACTTTGTAAGAAATTCCCATTTTTTAAAGTTAGACTTGGATTTACACACACACACACACACACACACACACACACACACACACACACACACACCTGCCCCCCCACCCCACCTTATCTCTACCATGCCATTGTGAGGAGGCTGAGGGCTGTGTGCTGCTGCTCTCCTCCATTCACCCCCCCCCCCCCCCCCCCAAAAAAAAACAAGGAATGAAGAGAAAGAAAAGATCTGAGGGACCCTGGGTTGCTCACACACCTCTAGTAGCTGATTATTAAACAGCTTTATAAAATGATATTCTCCTCTCCAGCACTTGTGTGTTGTACCTTCTCCTTTCCACCCGACGAAGGAGATAATCTCCGAAAGCTTGTGATTTTCAAATAAAATTGTTGGACTATAACCTGGTGTTGTAAGATTCTTTACATTACTCCTTTCCAGAGAAGAGGCTTGTAGCTAATGCAGTCAGAGTGGTTATGTGGTACCTTTGAGATTCGAAATAGCTTGTGTCGTGTTTCACAGTTGGTTTGAATTTCTGGATCGGCAGCATGTTAGAGCACCTGACTGTGCTACCACATCTCGGAAGCTCCTTCATCAAACGCTTGTGCATGCAAGCTCGGTAAAACAACTTTGTTTCCACTATCATTCAACCAGCGTTTTGTTTATTAAATCTGTCGCCCAAAAACTCCTGTTAGCTGTTGTCTGATCTTAATTTTGAGGCCTGGTTCAATGTAATACTTGTAATATAATTTTTACATACAAATTAACCAAATTTAAAAATAATCATCAGATGATCTGCAATTTTGAATCAACAAATGGCTCATTTAGCAAACCCATCATAATGCTTTGCAGTTACGGTGACCACCTCCATATCGTTTTGAATAGGATAGTCCAGTTCTGGGGTTTCTACCAGTAAATTTGAGGAAGGAAAGCAGGACAACAGATGTCTGCTGCATGTTAAAAAGCTGCACTCATGTTCTCACCTTTGGGATTGCATGCATATAGCCTTTTTTAAAAAAAAAATGTGCCCCATCTCAACCAGTTGTGGACTGGGTCAAAGTCGGCAGCCCTGCTCCTTGTATGGTTCCGGTTGAAACACCTTCACTCAGGTCTGTTCTGAAAAATACTGCTGACCTTCACTTGGATTTATATTAAAAAATAAACACTGTAATGGATTTTGGTCCTTGGTTTACTAACTGGGACTGCTAACATGTGCTGCTGGAAAAATGTAATCTGAATGAACTGTGGTTTGTTCAGCCATGGTGTCAATACATAACCGTGCCAAACACTGAATACACATTAACCAGGAAGTTGTATAGTCTTTATGATGGTTTGATCTATCTAAATCATATTAAATGTTCAGTTATTTCAGTAAGCGATAGACTATCAGATTCTGACAATAGTTGGCACAACCTACAGTGTTTTCAGTTGTCAGTTACTGGTGGTTATTGTGAGGTGGCTGCGAGTTTCCTCTATTTTCTGCTCTTGTCCACCCGTTGACGGTAAGCACTTGAAAATCGGAAGTCTGTTTACTCTGGGAACAACTTGTGCTAACGTAGTGCTTCATTTAATAGAACCTCGTTAATAGAAATCTGCTGCCTCGTGATTCCTGAGCTGTCGGTAATATTAAACCAAGTAAATGAATCTGAATTTGCCCTTTCCTAGATTTGCTGCTAACTTTTTTCATTGGATTATAATGGTAGGAGTAGAGCCTTCATGAGCTCAAGGCATGAGGACAGTGAGATGTGATCCGCCCTCCTAAGACAGCTGCTGTTCTTGTTTTCTGTGCGTTTTGGCAGTGTATCTGAGCTGAACTTTAAAGCTGTACAAATTAATGGGATTAAAATATTATTGATGGACTAAAGCATCTGAATGTAATGTTTTCATTGTGGTACAGGAGAGAGCTGATTAAAACACTATTTGGTACCTCTGTCCCATATTTCAGAGGGAAAAGAATCTTATAATGTGCAAAGATTAAGAGGAATATGAGGATTTTAAAATCATTCCTTTAGTATCCCTGCCAAGGCCCAGGAATAGATTAGCACCCATCTGTGCAAACCAGTTCATTAGGACTTGACACAAAGACTTGTACATAATGGGCAGCCACCCTGCTTTTATGTGCAAGAGATAAATGGCCATGACTTTGTACAGTGATTGTGCATGCTGTCACTTTTCTGTATGTGTTGCCAAAATAGTAGATATTCTGAAATTCTTACATTCTTGCAAATGCTAATGGAATGTATTTTTGTCAAATTATTACTTGTTCAGAACCAATCAACATTCATTGTTTGCACTTCACTAAATTTCACCACTGATTCCATCTGTTAGATCCTGGAGACATAGCAACAGATGCTGTGTCAATTCAACAGAAACCTCAGTATAAAATGCAGGCTCCAGATGACCACCCTCATAAATACATAATGCAGACTCCATACAATCATTGTAGATATTTCAACAAAGAAGGGGGCTATTTGGCCCATTGTGTCCCTGCTGGTGCTGGCTCCCCTGTTGCTGCTAGCTCCTCTACTGAAACTATCTACATGAATCCTATTTCCCTGCTCTTTCCCCATACCCTTTAATACTTTCTGCAACATACTATAATTCCATCTGCGAGGGCAAGCAAAGGGAAATGGGATGCGCAGAAGTCTGCAGACTGAAGGATGCAAGAGGGGATGTATGGCTGGAGGAGGTTGTAGGGTCAGGGAGATGCAAAGCAGTGGAGGGATTTAATGATGAGAACAGATTTTAATTTGGATACTTTGGGGGGACAGGGTGCCAGTGTAGGTCACTGGGGTAAGAAGCACTTAGTGCAGGACAAGCTGTGGTCATCAGCTGTGATTAGAGGGTGGACAATGGAAGGTCAACAAAGAGAACCTTGGAGTAATCAAGTCTTGAGGTAACAAAAGTGTGTATAAGGGTTTTAGGGGAATTAAGATAGGAGTGTATGAGGGCAGCATTGCTAGGTGGGAGTAAGAGGTGTTGGTGAAGAGGATGTGTTGAACACAGTACTGAGATTGTGTGCAGTTTTGTTCAGCCTGAGTGAGTGGCCAGGGAGGGGTATGCCATTGATGCCAAGGGAGCAGAATTTATAGAAAATACCACAACAGTGGCTTGGGCCTTTCCGATGTCCAGCTGAAGGAATTTACTACTTATCCAAGGCTTAATATCAGATCACATGTCTGACAAGTATGTTTTCTTTGTAAAAACTCTAGCTTTGTGTTTCTGATTAAATAGTTGAATATTAACTCGCACTAGGGAACAGGTGATATTTTTGGTCAGTGTTGTTCATTAGCAGTTTCGTTCATTAAAAAATATATTGTACCCCCTCCCTTCATAAAGGCTGCAGGCTTGGTTCATGTAGTTTACGCACTGCTGTTTTATGGAACGTTCACTGGAGCATGTACCTCATTTTAAGCTGTAGTACATTTGGTTCAGAATGTTTACAAATATTGCACCCTTATAAGTAAACAAATTTGTAAAATGAAAGGAATGCTGTTTTGAAACAAACTATTAAAATGATCCCAGTATAATTTATTCAGTCTATTTTTAAAAAAACGCTTACTGAGTAGCAAGTTACTGGAAATGTTTGTGGCCACATGCTTATACTGTAGTACTACTTATGGCCATTTTAGTCACACTTCACATTTACCCCCCTCCCCACTTCATATGTGCTAAAATATTTTTGACTGCTTGACTAATGATGAATTAAGTCCACTAGTGAATTTAGGAGAGAGCGGTTTAGCAGGTATTGACCACGCACTTGGTTTACCCTAGGAACTTCCATGGGGTTTTCAGTCGAGTTGAGTAATCTCGGTCAGTTTAATGAGAAACTTGTCTGAAAATTTGAAGCCAAAATTGCTGCTGCAGGGGAGGGGTTCGCAACCCCTCTCGTGTGCTTGATTCATATGAGTCAGATGAAACTTATTCCTTTCAGTCAGCCTGTGTGTGACAATTAAAACCATGTGTGGCTGTGGTTTAACTGACAGAGGAAGCTTACAGTCCAGAAAATAATGCAGCTTAACTTTTGAACCATGGCTGTCATGTTTAGCAGTATGTGTTACGTCTTGTGCCAAATACAAAGAGTGATAAGACCAGTCTTCCTCTCCCCTATTTTTATAGGGGTCTGACAGCTGACTGCCCCATTTTTATCTTTTTAAATTCCTGGTCTCAGCTCTGCTGCTATAGAGAAATGCCAACCAAAGGCTGGATGTCCACCCATGGGGAGTGGAAATTCTGGTGGGTTTGGACCCAACCACTCTCGTTTGCACCTCATTTTGGCAGATCGAAAGCAGCACTGGCTCCATCCAAAGGAGAAATTAACATTACTTATCCTTCCCCCCCCCCCCCCCCACTTCCCCTTCCTTTAAACATGAAATACCAGCTCCACTGATGGCCTAGTGGGTAAAGCCACCACCCAACATACCACTAACCGCACAAACCTAAAGGACCCAGTCTCTATTGAGTTAGCTGAGTTGAGCGGGGCGGATGTAGGCACACTCTAATTAGTCTTAGGGCTCATAAGTTGGGTAGGGGGACATTTAGCAGGTGTTCCCATTCCTGATCACTATGCAGGGACTCCTGCTAAAAAGTGCACAGTGTGGTCATTGTATAGCCTGTCGACACTCACTGTCTAAACTTGCTGATGATGAATGGCCACTTTGGGACAAAAGGGCAGCCAGTGCCCGTGGATGTGGGCCCAATATACATTAGTAGCTTCAGGTGAAGAGGGGAGAAAAAGCTAAAGAAATGTTTTTTTTTGAAACGCTAGAAATTGGATGTGTTATTTTTCAGTTCAATACATAAATCTAGACGAGGCACCATCAATTCCGGTTCTCCTCATTTCCATTCATTTAAAAAGATAAAAGACATGAGTGACTCCTCACTATGTCACCTGCATGAAGTGACACTTCATTTAACTCTGCACCTTTACAATACCTCGAGTAACGTGTAGTTTGTGCTGGTCTGCCATCACTGCCGTCGTTTGTTTCCAGTGTCTGAATTGCATTCCACAGTTGAATCTGCCGAATACAGTGAAACCTTATAACAAGATTTCATTTACAAATGAGGCTCCAGTCAAATTTTATTGACTACAAAAAAAAATCCAGACCTGTGCATGAACTGCACATCAAAGGCGTACTGTTCGGTGTAGACTGAGCAGAATTATCTTTAAACAATTGGTCAAATAAGAAGTAGAATTCAAACGGGACTTCACAGCAACCAGAATTCTAAGCTGTATATAAAGTGCCCCTCCGAACAGGGTACTTTAATGTAGTTGTTCTGTTGATGTACATTGTATATTACAATTTTAAGTAACAGAAATACATGAAGTAAGGCTGTTGTATGGCTCATGGTGCTGTTCATTTTCTGTTTTTTTTTTAAGTTGCAACTTATGAATGTGTTTTCTGCCCACTCTGTTTTTCCATTCAGTGGTATGCATGGGCCATGCCCAGCCACTGGAGAAAATACAGTGCTGACCTGATCAGCCTGCCAGCAATGAGAAAAGAGTGGCCCCTGCCTTTGCCTGTTGCATTGCTGCTGGGGATGATGCTGCCTCCAGATACACCAGCAAACAAATCTTTGGGTGATAGAATTGTAAAATGAACAGGTGTTAAACCTCATTAAACATTGGTTTTATGCCATTACTGCAAGGCCATGGATGAGGGATCTAATGACTTTTACATTTTGTGCCACCATTCTCTTACAGAACCTCAAACAGCATTTGAGAATGTAAATTCGATACTAAAATTCAGTAGTATTTTAAACCCACTTTCTTAAACCTACAGATATAACTCCCATGATGGCCCAGCGGTTAAGGGCGATGTCAAGTGTAGTAACAACTAAGCCATACATATCGTTTGGTGCCAGATTCAATCACGTCTCACTGCTGAGTACAGCAGTATGGATGCCATTCTTGGCCACAGTCCTCCCAGGCAAGGGAGGGGGCAAATTATTCAGTGTTCCCATTCCTGATTGTTGTCCAGTGACACCCATGCCCCTAGAAAGGGGGAGGGGTGTATATCCAGTAAGAATTGGGCAGGATCAAGGTTGGCTGTAATACCTCCCATAGTTGAATCATGTGTCATTGCTCACTGCCTACGGTCACGCTTGAAGAATGGCTACTAGGGTGATGGTGTAAAGGTTTTCCCAGCACAGATGAATCACAGAGGGAAGGAAATTGGAGGGGGAAAGTGTGTTTTTAAAAAAATCTTGTAAGTTATCTAAGCTGCACTGTTTTATGTAATATATTTAGGGTAGTCAGGTGATGCAGACCTGCAGCATAAAAGATCATTGGTGTAGAACAAACAAAAGCAACTGTTTGTAATCTCATGCTATAACAGTGGAGTGTTAGATCATTAATGCACGTCCAGTATGATGCTGTGAATGTGTAAGCACTTCTGTGAGCACTCATGAACAGGCTTGGGAATAAGGGATCTACTGCTTGTGGTGTTTTGTTCTGAAACTCATTGAAAAAAGAAAAAGTACAAAGAACTTGTGATCAATAGGATAATAATAATGAAGATTTGCTTTTATGTAGCTGTTATATCGTACCTCTCTAAAATGTTTCAAAGCGCTTCATGTTCAGTGTTTTGAAGTACAGTGACTTGGTATGTAGGCAAACATAGCAGCCATCAGTATCCCACAAATAGCAATGAATAACCGGTTAATCTGTTTTTGGTGATGCTGGTTCTCTACTCATCTTCGAATAAATGGGATCTTTAATGTCTTCGTGAACCATCAGAACAGGATCAGTCCCCAAGGGACAGCGCCTCCAACAAAGCAGCACCCCCTCCGTATTACACTGGAGTGTCAGCCTAGATTATGCATTTAAGGCCTGGAGTGGGGCATGAACTCACAACCATATAGATGGGAGGTACCACTAAGCCAAGCTGCGCAAATTTATGATTAACTTTGCCACCAATTGTGATATATTTGTTATCCACCTGCCTCTTAGTGGTGTTGGAATATTTGTTCTCTTGTGTTATTTTTAATTGTTCCTGTTTTATACAATCTACAGGTATGCAACCAGCACAAGACAAACAGACGCCACAGAGACATCAGGACAGTGCGAGTTGCAGTCCCACCAGAAGGAGAACTCCATCAGAGAGTGCAATTTCAGCAGGTAAGTCCAAAATTCATCTTTTTCTTCTTTCTTTTTCCTTTCTCACCCCCACAAACCTGTCAAAATTTCCCTCTTGACTAGGAGAATTGGTCTTTGCTCTCTTGTTCTCAACCCAACCAAACTGCCCACCCCGCTGTCCCCACCATTGCTCCTATTCATCCCAGGGTTCAACAAGTCCAGTACTTTAATATAAGTCCTAAACCATTCAGTTGTGAATTTGACCCAGCAGAAGAGGGAAGTTTTGGAGACCAGTTTGGCAAGTACAGGTGTGGGCAGAGGTAGAAGGAGTGATTGATTCAGCAGAGTTTGGAGGCAAGAAGTTGAGTTTTGTGTATCTTGAGCCCGCTTCATGAATCTTCTTGTTGTGAGTGACTGCTTTTTTGGAAAACTGTTGGAAGCATGTTTGGGTTATAGCAAAACAGTGATACAGTATGATTGTATCTTTCATGTCCATATGTAGAACTGTACCAATCAGCTTTTGTTACATCTCTGGCAATTTTACAGAACGCTTCCATGTTCAGGTATGTAACTGTCCAGGTGTCTTAGTTTGCTAGGGTATGATTTCATGATTGCTAGTTGCCCTCTGATACCATGTGCAAGTTACCATTGTTCACGTGTGAGCCTTGACTGGGAGTACTGCCAGGCTATTGGGCCATCGTAGCCGAGCCTGATCCTATCTTCATCTGGCTTCCACACACGGGCAATTGCTACCCTGCTTTCTGTTTTTAAGCCAATTTTCTAGCTAGTGCTATACTTTTCCTCCCAGTCCATAACTCTTTTTACCAAAGCCTTTAATCGGCAGAGTTACTCAAACGCTAATGCTACATTGCCGTGACCTGACCCCACTTAATTTGGATTACACTTAATTGCTTTACAGCCAGTACATTTGTCAACTGACTAGCTAATGAACTAAGTATTAAAGATGATTTCTCACTGATCTATTTTTGTTTATTTCAACATCACCCTTCTTCCCCAGCAAAGAATGTGAATGGTAAAGCCAGTGGGTGTACACTTGTATATTGTGAAGACCTTTTGTTGTGGCGAGCAATGGAAAGGAGAATTGGTCCTGTTTCTATTTACAACCTTTCAAAAGGTTGCCCAGTTTCCATTTCACACATTGATTTGTGTACTGCTCTGTGCTTTTCAGAAGCATGATGGTCTGTCGTGTTTGTTGTACAGTCGAAAATTACCCCTGCAGGAAAATCCTAATCCCATTTCTGATTGCTGGAATCATTGTGCCCATGTAAACCAAATGGAAGAAATTAGATGAAGCAATCACACATTCCCAACTCCTAATTGTTACCCAAGGCTGAAAATCAGATCAGATTAGGTGCACACTACCATTGCCTGTCCTCAGTGTCACATTGGTCAAATGTGTCATCTGAAGTTATATTATCTGGTCTTTGGTGTGTGGAAAACATCCATCTGCTGCATGTCTTTGTGAATTCTGGCAGTAACACAAGTGAGCAGTAACCTAGTTATTGCCAATGATTAGTTACCCCTCACTGTAATAATCCTGCTGTAACCTCTTGATCTAACCCACCTACAGAAACCACATGACACTTGTAATTGTGTACTCTGCACCACAAACCCGAGTAACTAACCTCACGATTTCTGATGTGACCCACTTTGTAGGAGCCTCAGTGACTGACAAACCATGTGATACACCTCTCACTATTATCATCTGCTTATCTCTGATAACGAAAAACATCTCGCTCATGGTACCACAACCTTTGATGTAACCTACTTTGTTTATGGTTCCCTCACTGACACAGTAACCACATAATACACCCATCACAAACTCTGATAATACTTGTTTATGACTCCCTCTCTGAAGTGAAAACCACTTTAAAAAACTATCATATGCCTTTCAGTGTGATCCAACGTGTTCTCTGACATCGTACGTATTCTTTATGACTCCCATCTTAATTAATAATTTGTTCAAACTGTTCTGACACAAACACTTTTCATCTTCTATTGAATCCGAATGACCCAGTTAAAATGGGAGCCCATTGCACTTGTTACTTTGTTGTACTTAACTGGTGTCAGCAGCGGCTCTCTGCATGGTTGCTAAATTTTAACTCTTCTACAAGGAATTAAAGTTGATGAACCATTTTAATCATGGGTGGAAAGGTTTGTTCTTGTCTTGTGGCTATGCAGTTGTATTAGAGCGGGTCCTTCTACTTAAATCAGATGCTCGTCAGACCTGTTGAAAAGAAAGCTGTTCAGGTCTCAGTGATGCAATTTTTTCTTCCAATTTTATTTACAATGACCGCTTATTTTTAGCAGTTAAAATTAAAGTCAAACCTGCCTAAAAGTCCCCTTTGGATGTTTTCATAGAGTGGTTAATCACTATAGGCAGATGACCTTTTATGAATTCGACCTTTAGCCTTCCATTCCTTCAACAAGCCAGAGATGTAGCTGTGAGCTGTGCGGAGCAGAAGGTCAAAGGTTGCCTTCCAGTCGAAGTGAGTTTGCTTATCTCAGCCAAGGCACCAGTGGGAGTACTACACTTTGTCTCCACGTCTGTCCAATGGGAGTGGGGGGTGCAGGGGTGGGGGGGGGAAACAGACTGAGTTCCTGCTCTTCATCACCCAGTGATTTTTGCTGAAAAGCGACCATGAGTAAATGCCGGGTTAGGATGGGGTTGGGCTTGGATGTAATGTCTCTTGTGATAGAATAGCCTGGTGTCACTCATTATCTGGAAACACATGAAGCCAAGGTACCGGATGCTGCCATGCTCACAGAGCCGTACCCAGCGAGAGTTGACACTATCGGGAGAGGAAAGGGGCGGGTGGAAGGGGGAGGAAATGAAGATGATCTTTAGGACCAGGTTCATTGTGAGCCTTGACCTTTTCAGTTGTGGGTTGAAATAAATATTCCATGGCCATTGTTTTTACTGTAAGATCTCCAATTGACATTAACTATTAGCTGCTGTGAGGGTTTTAGTTTTGTTAACTATTTAAATCTAAAAAATAAAATGTTTTTTCTGCTGGAAACTATTTTAAATCTTCAGATATCCAGATGCTTGTGGCTTGGGTCTTCAGACTCCTTTTTCTACTCTTAGGACGCTTTCTCTCAGTTTAAATGGTGTGTTGGGTAGTAAACCACACTACAGCAAGGCACTCCCATCTTTGCGGGAGATGGGGGAGACAGTACGTTGAACTGGGACAGTTGGTTTACCCTCCTGCTATAAGACCATTGTACTAATAATATGGAAATAGGAGGGGGCAGTAATACTGACTTCCCCCTTTAACGATGGGTGTCCACCCGAAACGTTAACATGTCTTCTTTTCAGATGCTGACAGAACTGCTGTTTGTTTACAGCATTCTTTTTTGTTTTTATCTCACATTTCCAGCATTTGCAAATCTTTCTTTTATCTAATTTGTGAGTGAGTATTGGTATTATACATCCACACTCGATTATATTTTGGATTCTCTCCTGGATGGATTTATTAAGTTTATAGAACGTTACTCCTGTTTAAAGTAGTATTTTACCATTAGAATCAATTGCACTTGTTAGGAAAAGTGTTTGTCACCACCCCCCCCCCCCCCCAATCCACCACACCCCCTCCAACAGGCCACGTTTAGCTCTGATTTTATGCTGTAAACTCCAACTCCCATTCAGTAAACTCAAATTTAACCAATAAAATCGGAGTTCTAAAAAGAGCTTTTGTTGCCAGTAAGAACGTCATGAGGTGGTGGGAGTGAGCAGAAAGAAAAAGGGTGCATTTATAAACCCCTTTATTATAGATGTCCCAAAGTGCTTCACAGCCAAAGAATTACTTTTGAAATGCAGTGACTGTTATGTAGGCAAACAGGGCAACCATCTTGCACACAGTAAGATCCCACAAACAACATATGAGATAAATGACCAGTTATCTATTTTGGTAATGTTGGTTGAAGGATCAAAGTTGACCAAGACACCAGGAAAACTCCCTGCTGCTCTTCATATAGTGCCATGAGATCTTAATCATCCGCCGTAGACAGACAGGTGGGGCCTCAGTTTAACACCTCATCCGAAAGATGGCACCTCTGACAATGCAACACTCCCTGTGTACTGCACTGAAGTGTCAGCCTAGATACTGGGCTCAAGTCTTGGAGTGGGGTACAAACCCATGACCTTCTGACTCAAACAAGACTGCTACCTACTGAGCCAAGTTACCACTGAAAGATTATTCGATAAAGTGACACCTATCATTCCCTAAGGTTGACAGTTGGAAGGTAGCGCTACACAACACAAGGTGAGTGTGGCATCACGGGATTCCATGTACCTGCAGCTTTTACATCACTGTTCATCTACATTACAGTGTCTTCACTGTGTTCAGCTGGCCTATCATGTGATAGCAGAAATGAAATCTTAAATGAGTACCACAATATAAACTCTAGGCAACTTAAAGCAAAGACTAACTAATAGCTTGCTGTGAGTCTCGGGCAGTAATTCATTCTCGGAACTCTGCTGTGCAGTTCATGACATCACCCAACTGCCTGCCTGAATTCCAGCCTTGTTACTCATTGAGCTCCTAATGTCCTTGATTTATAACTGATATGATATGTGAAGTAGAGAATTCCATTTCAGGGGGAAAAAAAAGGGGTTCAGTGTTGATCTGCCTCTACCTGTTAAATTGCGTCTGCCACCCAATTGCGTATGTCAGTGGGTTTTTTTCATTGCAGCCCAAACAGTATGTTATCGAAATCACATATTTAGGAGAATTTAAGCAAATCGGCACATATGCTCAACAGCCTGAATGTACCTGGAACGCTGCCTGAAATAAGTCAGTGTAAACCTGTGATTATAGTAATGGCAGGTTCATAAACTGTAATTGGCTAATGATAATGTTTTAACTTCTTCATTACTGAAGTGCCATCTGCGAATTAAACATACTTTGAGCTTGCAAACTATGTGTATCTTTTCACATGGGTCACATCCAAAGGTCATTCTTTAAGACAGTAATTGTCTTTGCTGGCCTCGTTATACGTGGCTCAAGAGATCAAGAACCAGCCTGGATTCTTGTTCCTAATTTCTATTTAGTGACCTCTGCTGGAAAGTTCCTGTGTTTCCCTGTTGGTGCGGACAACATCAGGCCGGCTATGGTGCCTCGGTCATCGAATAGCCTGCTGACGGTCACTTTCTGAGCTCCCATATGAAGCACGGTACCTGGGGGAGGTGCGGAGATGAGCCGGAGCCTGTGGGACCCAGCAAGAGTCAGTGCCTTAAAGAGAGGGGGAAGAACGAAAAAAGCTGAGCCTTTTACATGTGTAAAGTATTGAGTTGATCATAATAATGGAAATGGGAATTTCCGATAAAGGTGAATTCTTTCTCTGAGAGATTGTGCTATAAACCCACCTAGTATGGTACTGCCTTAAATGGCATTTATTTGTCAAAAATGCAATGCAAGGTAACACATGACAGTGAAATCTAAGTAAAACACAATATGTTTGTAAAATTATACCTCTTGCCAGATGATGAGAAGTTTCATGGAAAACCGTGGCTCTGTTAGCAAACTCATACGGAGAAAATTCACCAATGGGGAGATGAGGAAAGGGAAGAGACTGATGCTGGAAGCAGGCTGGGAGCATGATCAAAGAGTGGAAACCAATAGCCTTGCAAACTACACCAGCTTTGTTCTTGCTGTTTATAACCTGGCCTGAGCCACTCTCCGTCGTATTACACTCTATTCCACAAATCCCAAGCTTTCACTCTCAGACATACTTTCTCTCGCCCTCGCTCACTCACTCGCACTGGACTGAGTATACCCATTATCAGGACATTGCAGGGATTGCCCTTGTGGCTATTTGACTGTCCATATTATAAACAGCTGCAGAACTCTACAGAAATGGGGCTTCAGCTGCAAAAAGGTTAACCACTTGTCTCTCTCCACGTGTGGTATAGCTGTTTGGAGTGTAATTGTCAGCCAGAAATAGTGCCTTTTTCTGTTCTAATGATAATCAAGCACTCCTTTTTCATACATTTAGTGGCAGCCGTTTATCCAGATATTACAAATCCAGACCTGTTGCACTTCCCTGCATGCCCGTGTGTCATTGTTCCATGTTGTGTCTCAGTTTCATGATTAATCCATATAGACCGTACAATGTTGGAATTGATGCACTGTCAATTATCTAAAATATTTATTTAGTCAACAGGACAATTTAGATAAATGGTAAATGTCAAAAAATAATGATACCGCCTTAAAAATGCAGCTGTGGTCTGGTGGTGGCAACATTGTCAGTTAACGATACACAACTGGGAAATGAGTCTTTATTCCATCTCTTTTTTCCACCTTTGTGTGTGTGTGTGTGTGTGTGTGTGTGTGTGTGTGTGTGTGTATCTGGCTCTGTTGATCTCTCCCCTCCCCCTCCCTCCCTTTGTGTGTGTGTGTGTGTTTGTGTGTATCTGGCTCTGTTGATCTCTCCCTCCCTCCTGTGTGTGTGTGTGTGTGTGTGTGTGTGTGTCCGGCTCTATTGATCACTCCCCTCCCTCCCTCCTGTGTGTGTGTGTGTCTGGCTCTATTGATCACTCCCCTCCCTCCCTCCCTTTGTGTGTGTGTGTGTGTGTGTCTGGCTCTATTGATCACTCCCCTCCCTCCCTCCCTTTGTTTGTGTGTGTGTGTGTGTATTGATCACTCCCCTCCTCCTGTGTGTGTATCTGGCTGTATTGATCACTCCCCTCCCTCCTCCTGTGTGTGTATCTGGCTGTATTGATCACTCCCCTCCCTCCTGTGTGTGTATCTGGCTGTATTGATCACTCCCCTCCCTCCTCTGTGTGTATCTGGCTGTATTGATCACTCTTCTCCCTCCTCCTGTGTGTGTATCTGGCTGTATTGATCACTCCCCTCCCTCCTCCTGTGTGTGTATCTGGCTGTATTGATCACTCCCCTCCCTCCTGTGTGTGTATCTGGCTGTATTGATCACTCCCCTCCCTCCTCCTGTGTGTGTATCTGGCTGTATTGATCACTCCCCTCCCTCCTCCTGTGTGTGTATCTGGCTGTATTGATCACTCCCCTCCCTCCTGTGTGTGTATCTGGCTGTATTGATCACTCCCCTCCCTCCTCCTGTGTGTGTATCTGGCTGTATTGATCACTCCCCTCCCTCCCTCCTGTGTGTGTATCTGGCTGTATTGATCACTCCCCTCCCTCCCTCCTGTGTGTGTATCTGGCTGTATTGATCACTCCCCTCCCTCCTCCTGTGTGTGTATCTGGCTGTATTGATCACTCCCCTCCCTCCTCCTGTGTGTGTATCTGGCTGTATTGATCACTCCCCGCCCTACCTCCTGTGTGTGTATCTGGCTGTATTGATCACTCCCCGCCCTACCTCCTGTGTGTGTATCTGGCTGTATTGATCACTCCCCGCCCTACCTCCTTTGTGTGTATCTGGCTGTATTGATCACTCCCCTCCCTCCTGTGTGTGTATCTGGCTCTGTTGATCACTCCCCGCCCTACCTCCTTTGTGTGTGTGTGTATCTGGCTGTATTGATCACTCCCCGCCCTACCTCCTTTGTGTGTGTGTATCTGGCTCTGTTGATCACTCCCCTCCCTACCTCCTTTGTGTGTGTGTATCTGGCTGTATTGATCACTCCCCGCCCTACCTCCTTTGTGTGTGTGTATCTGTCTCTGTTGATCACTCCCCGCCCTACCTCCTTTGTGTGTGTGTATCTGGCTCTGTTGATCACTCCCCGCCCTACCTCCTTTGTGTGTGTGTATCTGTCTCTGTTGATCTCTCCCCTCCCTCCCTCCTCCTGTGTGTGTGCATTTGTTAATGTCTCTTTCTGTTGCCCCAACATGATATTAGCTCAATTGCTAAATTTAAATCTGAGATAGATAGCTTTTTGGCAACCAAAGGTATTAAGGGATATGGGCCAAAGGCAGATATATGGAGCTAGATCACAGATCAGCCATGATCTTATCAAATGGTGGAGCAGGCACGAGGGGCTGAATGGCCTACTCCTTGTTCCTATGTTCCTATCAGCACATTTCAGTAAGATGGGTGCAAAAGATGTAGCAGTCTGTCTCACATACCCAGTTACCTAGGATGGTCTAATAGGCCAAGCACTTGAGATCTTATCTCCCGGTCAGCAGGTCACTAAAAGTTCAAGTCCCTGCTTGTTTGGATGAGATTTGTTGAATTTCAGTGAAGTTATTTGATGGAATGGTGAGCAGAAGTAGGGGGCGGACATATGAGGAGAGGTTGAGTAGATTGGGACTCTACTCATTGGAGTTCAGAAGAATGAGAGGCGATCTTATTGAAACATATAAGATTGTGAAGGGTCTTGATCGGGTGGATGCAGTAAGGATGTTCCCAAAGATGGGTGAAACTAGAACTAGGGGGCATAATCTTAGAATAAGGGGCTGCTCTTTCAAAACTGAGATGAGGAGAAACTTCTTCACTCAGAGGGTGGTAGGTCTGTGGAATTTGATGCCCCAGGAAGCTGTGGAAGCTACATCATTAGATAAATTTAAAACAGAAATAGACAGTTTCCTAGAAGTAAAGGGAATTAGGGGTTATGGGGAGCGGGCAGGAAATTGGACATGAAGCTGAGTTCGGATCGGTCAATGCCCTGTGGGTGGCGGAGAGGGCCCAGGGGCTATGTGGCCGGGTCCTGCTCCGACTTCTTGTGTTCTTTAGATTTGTGGTTGGGATCAGATCAGCCATGATCTTATTGAATGGCGGAGCAGGCTCGAGGGGCCGATTGGCCTACTCCTGCTCCAATTTCTTATGTTCTTATGTTCTTATGAAAAATTGCTGTTATTCGGGGAACCCAACTTGAGTTACACCTTCTGCTCAGTGAACACTGCTTGTTGGTTTTGTCAAGTTTGCAGTCTAGACTATCCCACCTCACTATCTTGAGCATTTGTAGTAGCTGGAAAACTAAAGAAAGGGGAGTGATGTAGAGGTCCAGGTGTCTTGCCTCTGTCATCAGGCAGCAGGATTTACCCGCCCTCGTGTTGCTGTAGCCCAGTCCTGCTGTGCACATCATGGTTCCAAGTGTAGAATTCCAATGCACCAAATCATTTCCCTTTCACTCCATTATATAGGGTTTGTGTTACAGCTCCACATGTTCTTCAATTTGTTGTGTTTTTCTTTTTTGAGCAGACTTCATTCTTAGCCCCAAAATGATTATAGCAGCATTGCACAAATTACTTGATTTTTGAACATTTTTCAGCCATAATAAAGCTTTTATTCTCAAACCAGTAATTCACTGGACTGATGTACAAATATTGTATACTTTTTTTTTAAATGCACTGCAGACATTTTGGCCCCAATATAATTCTGATACAAGTAGCAAAATTCTTCATAACTTCTTTGTATTCTTCAGCCATACCCCATGCTGTGCTGCGCCTCTGTGTAGGTGGATCCTGGAAAACCAGTGATCACAGGCCTGAGAGAATGTAATTTGCTAGTTCATACGAGAGTGTGTAGGGAAATTGGAAGCACTCCCCTTCATTAATGGTGTAAACTAGACAAATTCTTACACTGGAACAAAGAAAGGGGCAGAGTTGTTTTATGGCCCTCATTGCAACTGTACACAGCAAGTATTTTTCTGATTAAATTCTCTTTCTTTTAAGGAACAGGATCAGCATCCCGAGGTACAAAGCTAGGAAGTCCAGTGGAGGAAGCTATTGAGAATGTTATACAGCGTATAACGCAAGATGGGTCACAACAAATGGCCATAGAGAAGACAATAGAAGACGTCATAGCCAGTGTAACGGTTACTTGCCCCGACAGCCCCGCAACTCCCACCTCTGGTAAAAGCTACAGTCAGGAAAGGTGCCAGAATAAAAGGGCAGAAACACCTCCCACTCAAACTGTCGCACCAAATGATTTCCCAGAGAATAGCCCGTTATCTACAGACAAACAGACTATAATTGCTGGCCATCGACTGAAGAGGGGCAGAATAGAAGCCATGCAGTGTCAGGCAAGGAGAATGTGCAATTTTGACAAAATCTTAGCCACCAAGAAGAACCTGGATCACGTTAACAAGATTCTGAAAGCAAAAAAACTGCAGAGGCAGTCACGGACAGGTAACAACATTGTGAAACGCAAGCGAGGGAGACCCAGGAAGCGAGATTTGAGCCTCTCTCAGCTCTGCACCTCTGTGCTTCCTACAGAAGACAAAGTGTTGTCCAAGGAGCAGAGTGAGAGTACAGAGAAGAACAGAGATTCGGACACAATCATGGATGTTATTGAATCAGTGCTGCAGAGCGTGAACCAGCAGCAATCTGAGCATAGGAAAGGTGTGAAACGGAAAAGGCACTTTGAAGATGGGTAAGTGTCTCTTTTTTTCTTTGCTTCCCTCCTCTCCTGCTGAAGATATTGACTCCTTGTTGGGAGTATGTTCCATAGGCACCAGAATAAGAAAGAAGATCTGAGCTGGGATTTGAATCATTTTCCACCCCTCTCTTACCGTATGCATTGTTTGAGCACACTTTTTTTAATTCGTTCACGGGATGTGGGCGGCGCTGGCGAAGCCAGCATTTATTGCCCGTACCTAATTGCCCTTGAGTTGTCAAAGCTTCCCTACAGTCCATAGTTGTGCACTGAGAATGCCAGCCATATGACAGTCAAAATTGGGGATAACTTTCTTAATTTATAACCACATTAACAAACCTTTTAATAGTCTTTTTTTTAATACTTTTTTTGTTCTTGCCTCTGTGTTGCCCACTTTCCTGGAGGGTAGGATAGTTTGGGCCCATGGATTTCACCAGTTCTTCTACTGTGGGGGAGAATGGTGAATGGCTTCCCTCTCTTCCAAGATGGGTTGCTCTGTCATTGCGAGGCACTCTTTCTATTGGTCTGATGAAGAGCCAACAAAGCTTGTCTATATAGGGCAACCAAGTTAAAATGTCAAGTCAAGGCTAAGATTTGAAATCAAGTCAAGTTCTCAAAGTGACTGGCCCAACAGACTCCAATTAGAGCTGCAAGTGCAGGCTGGCCCTAGACCAGAAATGCCTGAACTGCAGCCCCTGAGCTCTGGCAATCTGGCCCTTTCAACTTTAGGAAACTCAGTCCCATTCGCGCTTATATTCACTTGTTTGACCTGTTTGAATTTTGAGAAGTCTAGACGTTGGGAGAAAGCTGTTCTTGGCACTGTTGCTTGATTGGTGGATAAATGCTAAATCAAAACACCAAGATCTGTTACTATTTGCAATCTGAGATATCTGAAAATTAATGGGAACGTGGATTTAAACTTTATTGGCGGCCCCTGAGGCTCTGGGACCATGAAGAAAAATGTTCTGAGCCTCCCTGCCCTAGATATTTTGAAACCCAGCAACTTCAGCTCAAAGGCGGAAGGACATTTATTTTGAGGGAATTTGGGGACAGAGAGTAATATTAAACTGCTGCATCTTTGTTCACTGCAACCAGCTCCCCCGAGTTGTCTTCAGAAACAGCTGCCCCATCAGAGACTGCAGGGAAGACAGCATCGACAGAATCAGCAACAGCACATCCGCAACCACCCATCCAGAGGGAAAAGAAGGCCCCTCGCCCTCCAAAGAAAAAATACCAGAAGGCAGGACTGTACTCTGACGTCTACAAGGTTCCTGAGTGAGTATATTCTGAGAAATATTACAATCGCCTTGTGCAGTTTTTTTTTAAAATCGTTTTTCGAGTTACTTTGTCTTTTTGAAAACCATCCTACTTATCAGTTCCTAGTAATAACCTAGATTCTCTGTGATGTGTGTGTGTTTGAATGAGATAATATACAACAGGAGTTATCACTAACTTAAATAAAAACCAAAAATGCTTAATTGGATCGTGGATCATGTTGGGTAGAGATCCTTTGTCGAAACTCAATTCTCATGAACGGTCTCAGTTGATTCACTAACCTGTTTTTTTTCACTCTTCAGACCTGCTGGATATTTTCATGTTTTCACGTTTTATTTCCAACGTCCTGCATTTGCAAGTTTTTCTTAGTATCTCTATCACTGACATGCTAACTCCTGCCCCACTGGCTGCATGTATACATGTTTTGTTGGGAAGGGTGGGGGTTGTCACTGATCTCGCCACCCTCCATTTGCCAACTAGGCTGCCAGCTTGTTCCAAGGCATTTGACAGCTGCACTCTCCAGCCAGGCACTTGGGGGTACATAGAGCAGCTGAATTCTGATTCTGTCCTGCTTGTTTCCTCATCTTTTGAGGAAAGCAACTTGATTTTGCAGCCTGCCGAGGAGCTCCTCATGTGGGGAACTATGAATTGGAACCAGAAACCATTCTGCTCTGGCGTACGAGTGCTGTGCTACTAGGCCACATTAAGATTGTTTGTTTTATATGTTAAACATTATGCTTTCATCTGTTTTCCATCTGCTTTATTCCATGGTTTAAAATAAAATGTAAATGAGAGGTGAAGATTTCCTTCTATTGCTGTCACATTGAAAGGCATTTTAGTGCACACATTCACACATGATGCTGTCCAATTCATTGCTGCTGCTAGCTCCTTCTAAGGACCAGATGCCTGGGGCTTTATTGCAATACTTTACCCTTGTGGTAGAAGCTTTTCAGGGCCAATTATGATGTGTAACTTCTCATTCTGTTTCCATAGCTTCAAGGTTAAAAATGGTTCTTTATCAATTAGGCTGAGCTAGAGTCTACATGAGATGCAGCATAAGTCACCTCCTTTCCCAACTATTAAGGCCCTGCAGGTTCCAATTTAGGAAACTTTGGTGCTTGCCAGGTAATGTGGGGCAGTTTATATGTAGTGGACCCACCAAATCCTTGCTGCTTTAATGCTCCATGTTTACCTTCAGTAAGGAAGATAAAAAGAGGCTGTTTTATCACCGATTGCAGGCTCTAGAGTGTACGTCCTTGGCATTCTCTGGCTGCCTTTTGCCTGGGACCACCCTACGAGAGAGCTGAAGAGCTGGGAAAGAGATGTGTGGCCAGCCAGTTTATCCTTTTTAATTTTGTCTATCTACTGGTGATGTCTACAGCCAGTTTCTTTTTCCATAATGGTTAAAGAGGGATTCTACCTAATTTACATTCCCAGTAAATCTGGCCCTCGGCAGTACTCAGTGCTGTACTGAGGAGGGATTTCACTTTCACCACCAGGGGATGCCGTTGCTTCTTTTAAAGCAATCCATTCTGGGAAGGATGACATCATTGTGGTGGGCTGTGTTGTACACCAGATCTGTAATTCTTAACAGAGAATTTCAAAAAGTGTTTATTAGATACAGTCCTCTAGAAAGTTCTACAGAAGAGCTACTGACCACAGGTTGACCGCAATTATATCACCCTTCCCAGAATGCTTTTTGCGTAGGAGAAGCAGCAACATCCCTGTGTGGCTGAAGGAGGCAGTGTTAAAAGCTTCACTACACAGCAGCACAGGGTTCATAGGACGGGCATTTCGTTCAAGGAGAAAGGCTAACTTGCACTTGTATTGCACCATATCACATCTCTAAGACCCCTCAAAGCTTCACCTACTATCAGTTGCTTGGAAATACAGTCGCAGTTACATAGACAAATGCAGCAGCCATTTTGGATACAGCAAGGTCCCACAAACATCAGAGAGATAAATGACCAGTTACTCTGTGTGTTTTGGCAGTGTTGGTTGAAGTTAGTTAGAACATTGGGAGAACCCCCTCAGTTTAATGTTTCATCTGAAGTACGGCATCTCTGACAACGCAGCACTCCCTCTGTACTGCACTGAAGTGTCAGCCTAGATTATGTGTTCCAAGTTTTGGAGTAGAGTTTGAATCCACAGTGTTCTGACTCACAGGTGAGGGAACTCAACTGAGCCAAGCTGACAATTTTAATAAACTTTTTAGAGTAGGGTTTTCTTCTGGCACTGTCATCACTGTTTGGTATAGGAGTCTTATCCCTGACCTCTGTTTCCAATTTTCAGGAGTAAAACTTGGTACAGTTATGTGGATCTGGTCCTAGATGTCTTTATTACTGTATTTACAAAGCATGCTAATGTATTACTTACTGAATGTGCTCGCAACATCTAGTGACAGATGACTACACCAGCCAGTGTTTTTATTTTTGTGACATGATATTCAGTTTGGATGGAGTAGATCCTTTCTGGTGTTGAATTGCTGTCTGTTGGATCCAACATTGATTCTCATACTGTGCCACTTGGATCCTGATCCTTGTTTTGATTGAGGAAAGAATTGCTCTGGCTACGATGAGTAAATTACTTTGTGAAGGCATTTCTGATGTTACACAAAGTGATCAGCGCAGTCCTCCCTCCAGTGTCGGTAAAACTCTGTCTGTTGCCCCTTTGTGTTCTAGAGAACATCAAATAGTAATACGGATGAGACCTGTGTAACATATTTTGTGATTTATACCTTCAAGCTTCTTTTCTACTAATGAAAACATGACACAGTTGTGCATGGTGCTGTATTTCTCCAACGTACATGTTCATCAACCAAGTATTTCAGATCCAAACGCTCAACTCTGGACATACTTCAATTCATGTTCTTTGCACAGATTGGAAGAATTCTTCTTGCTATGCTGGTGCCAGTGTTAAAATCCTTGGAGCAGTGCCGTGGTGTGCATTTACTCTGCTTCACACACAGCTGGATCACTTGATTCCTCGTACAGTGAGGACATTCCAGATGGTAGTTAGGCTGTCTTGGGGTGGTGACAGTGAACAGATGGCAATTGCTTCTCCAAGACTGAGGGAAAACTTTGGGCATAAGTTCACCTGTCTTAATCAGTCAACTTCTAGTGACCAGACCAAAACCGGCATTGACAAAGGAATGACAACTGGTTTCCCACTTGCCCTTAGCTGGGAAGAGATATTATGACATCAGAAAGAAGATTGAAGGGGTGAGAGTCTGATGCTCACAGAACAGCTCTGTATCTTATTTAGAAATGGTGTGAGATCATGTCTAATACAGCTTTTGATCTAAATTAACAAATTGAAGTTGTGTATTACAAGTACAGGGTAGATGGGTGAATGTTTTTGAATGACCAAACACAGGGAGCAGTAGTCCTTTCCTTCCAGGACTTCGAATTCCCATTGAATAGTTGTTTCTTCATTCATACTCTCACTTGTTTTGTAGATTGAGCACTAGGGCATGTAAGTGGTGACATAAATGACTTGTTCTCTTGATGATTGGCTGATGGGTGTACTGTGATTGTAACTCATGGTTTCAGGTCTACTGCCCTGGAAACCCCCTGTCCCCTTCCTATTTCTCTTCTCCCTCCCACCCACCAACACACACATGTTGGTGTGATCATTTGCTGACTCCTCACTTATAGTCTCATTGTCTGACACTTCAGCAACATTCCAGAAATTAACAAAAGCATCACAGTACGAGTATAAATGTTTTGTCGCTGTTTGTCTGATAAACTGTTTAACTCACTGAATGTAGTTTGTGCATAACTTTTTAAAAATTTTGTGGTTCACTCAAGAAAATCTTTTGTGTTAAGCTTGGATTTTAATCTTCATATGGAAGCTTGTTGTAACCTTTTACCACAAATACAAATGACAGTAATACCTCGTTCCTGATCAAAATTACAACAAATGTTTAAGCCAGCCTCACCGCTCTGTTGGCAACTAACCTCAGAAGCCTTGTTTTCTCTTGGAACCTTTCTGTGCAGCCACTGTGAAATGTGTTAACTTATTGACTACTGAGGTTCGTCTATTCCAGTGCTACTCATAATATAGTCCAATGGCCATTTGCACCCTCTCCTCACCCTGCCACCCTCAGCAGACTTGCCGTTACTTCTATCTCTATCTTTCACCCACTACCTCTCTGGCTATGGTTGAAATTGCAGTGACCCCCATTCTTACCCAGTCTCCAGCTTCCCTGATGACGTATTGGGTAAAGGTACCACCCATTTGGGTACTAAGCCCCACAGACCAGAAGGTCTTGGATTTGATCGCTAGTATGGCGTTTGTAAATAACAATCACATTGAGTGTACTTTCACCTCTGCTGAGTAGTGTATGGCAAGGCATGTCACAATGGCAGATCTTATTACCCAGTTCCTTCAGACTTATTTTTTAATTCTTTCATGGGATGTGGGCGTCACTGGCGAGGCCAGCATTTATTGCCCTTGAGAAGGTGGTGGTGAGCCACCGCCTTGAACCGCTGCAGTCCGTGTGGTGAGGGTTCTCCCACAGTGCTGTTAGGAAGGGAGTTCCAGGATTTTGACCCAGAGATGATGAAGGAATGACGATATATTTCCAAGTCGGGATGGTGTGTGACTTGGAGGGGAACGTGCAGGTGTTGTTCCCATGTGACTGCTGCCCTTCACCTTCTAGGTGATAGAGGTCGCAGGTTTGGGAGGTGCTGTCGAAAAAGCCTTGGAGAGTTGCTGCAGTGCGTTCTGTGGATGGTACACACTGCAGCCACTGTGCGCCGGTGGTGAAGGGAGTGAATGTTTAGGGTGGAGGATGGGGTGCCAATCAAGCGGGCTGTTTTGTCCTGGAAGGTGTCGAGCTGCTTGAGTGTTGTTGAAGCTGCACTCATCCAGGCAAGTGGAGAGTATTCCATCACACTCCTGACTTGTGCTTTGTCGATGGTGGAAAGGCTTTTGGGAGTCAGGAGGTGAGTCACTCGCCGCAGAATACCCAGCCTCTGACCTGCTCTTGTAGCCACACTATTTATGTGGCTGGTCCAGTTAAGTATCTGGTCAATGATGACCCCCAGGATATTGATGGTGGGGGATTCGGTGATGGTAATGCCGTTGAATGTCAAGGGGAGGTGGTTAGACTGTCTCTTGTTGGAGACGGTCATTGTCGATGTTGTCCAGGTCTTGCTGCATGCGGGCACGGACTGCTTCATTATTTGAGGGGTTACGAATGGAACTGAACACTGTGCAATCATCAGCAAACATCCCCACTTCTGACCTTATGATGGAGGGAAGGTCATTGATGAAGCAGCTGAAGATGGTTGGGCCGAGGGCACTGCCCTGAGGAAGTCCTGCAGTAATGTCCTGGGGCTGAGATGGTTGGCCTCCAACAACCACTACTATCTTCCTTTGTGCTAGGTATGACTCCAGCCACTGGAGAGTTTTCCCCCGATTCCAATTGACTTCAATTTTACTAGGGCTCCTTGGTGCCACATTCTGTCAAATGCTGCCTTGATGTCAAGGGCAGTCACTCTCACCTCACCTCTGGAATTCGGCTCTTCTGTCCATGTTTGGACCAAGGCTGTAATGAGGTTTGGAGCCCAGTGGTCCTGGCGGAACCCAAACTGAGCATCGGTGAGCAGGTTATTGGTGAGTAAGTGCCGCTTGATAGCACTGTCGATGACACCTTCCATCACTTTGCTGATGATTGAGAGTAGACTGATGGGGCAGTAATTGTCCGGATTGGATTTGTCCTTTTTGTGGACAGGACATACCTGGGTAATTTTCCACATTGTAGGGTGTGACCATTCTCTCGCCTGTTTAAGCAGTTTCACATTATAGTGTTTGGGAGCCATCCAAAACCCCCAAGGCCACTGAATAAGTGGTTTTATAGCATGGGATCCTAGGATTTTTACAGGATATTTTGGAGTTTAAATCCAGCTGCTTACCCATTTTTCCCTGAAAACTGTAAATCATTGACTTTCATTAAGGAGCACGGGTGAGAAAATCTCCCACTGTACTTCTGAAAAACTGCACTTCAAATAGTGGGACATTGTGGCCCTTCTGCAGCTAGTTGTAATGAGGGTTTCAAGTTGTTCCAGACAGTATGAAGTTGGCTAATTATTGGAATACTTGGCAACCAAACTGAAGTAATTTTCTGCATGGCCAGCATCAGACCTGAGCAAAGAATCCAGGACTTTTTTTAATATAAAGGCACAGTGCTACATTATTGTTGGTGATTCTATCTGTTACTAGCAAATTGCATGGAATTGAAGCCACACTGATATCCGGGATGATCGTGACAGAATTAAAACCAAGCTCCAGGAGTAGAAACACTGGGGGGCGAAATCCATTTCTTTGAGTGAAAATACTCTTGACAAATGAAACAATAGCAAAGCGGAGGGTGGGGTGGTAAGGATTTTCCTTCTCAAAGATTGCTCACCCAAGGATTTGTCCGATCTGCTGTTGCTGCTTTATCCCTTTATAGTTGAGTCGTAGCACCAGCATGACTGACTCGAGCTAAGACTGCAAAAATAAATAAGATGAAGAAGGGGAGGACTGAAGCATGTTACTTAAAGTGACAACATGACCTAGGATCAGAAATTTCTTGCATTGAACTGTTGTCAGCCATGGTCTTGGCATTCCCCCCTCTTACAGTGCCATGCTGGACCTGCCCTGGGAGTGTTTGATGTGACAGTGTAGAGGGAGCTTTACCTTGTATCTAACCCTGTACCTGCCCTGGGAGTGTTTGATGTGACAGTGTAGAGGGAGCTTTACTCTGTATCTAACCCGTGCTGTACCTGCCCTGGGAGTGTTTGATACTGATACTGAGTGCCTGAAAGAGAATGTGTTCTCTCCTCTAGTAATAGCATCCTTCATCTTGAGCACATTTGCTTCCACAATTTTCTTAACCCTTTGGGGCAGGTGTTGTGTAGTCCCTGCATAATACAGAGGAGAAGATGAAAATGAATCACAGATTAGGGCCTGGAACTGCTGCCGTATTGTATCTTATCTTATCGTTGCTGCTTATTTGCTGCAGAAGATTACTAGTAAATTGATTTTTGCGTTTTATAATATAATACACTGGCAATGAAATAGATAAGGAATTGAAGATAGAGCCTATTCCTTGGTACATTGTCAGAAGTTGGCGAAACCATGACAGATGAAAGAGCCACGTAACACGGAGGTGCTAAAGTAGTACCAATACTTGTATAACTTGTGTTACTGGACCATGAGGTAATGCACTATCGTGTGGACATACTCCACAACACTTACTGTTTTAGTGTGTTTAGGAACTTGCACCAAATGCTTCTGTACGAAGAGAACCTGGCCTTCGTGTGGATGAACTTGCAGCTGTTGTGTTTTATTATTGCACTCTGTTGCCTGATTAAATTGAAGAGCTTTTTTTTAATGGTCCCATTGTTAATCGACAGTTCTTTTCTTCTTAGTCCAAAGAGTCGCCTGATTCTGGTGAAGAAGGAGAAGCTGGAGTACATTCCTGGAGAGCATGACTATGGGCTCTTCCCAGCCCCAATCCACGTCGGTGAGTTTTGCTGTGTGTAGTCACGACTGAAATGATTCTGTTTAAGTCTGATGCCTAGGGAAGTGAGCATGTCTGGATGGGGCAGACTGTTTCAATGCTGTAGTTCAGAATGAGCCCAGAGAGATAGGCTGATGGAATCTTCTCTCTGACTGCTCATAATGTTTTGAAAAAGTGTGGTCAGCTTGTCTTATGTATCGGTGCTTGTACATTTAAAAACCACAGACGGTGTTAAATGCTCTGCTCTCTCGCTGTCAGTCGCAATTAGAAATACAAGCTCTCTAAATTACTTTGTTCTGATGACACTGGAGACCAGATTTCTGTGGACTTTGCAAGCAAGAGGCTACATTTATACATCCCTGGGAATTGTCTCCCCACGTCTGGTTTATCTGGAGTCCACTCTTCACAAGGGTCAACAGATGTTGGGAACCTGAGCAGGGAGACAGAGGAGGGGGAAACAAGGATAGAAACAAAAGACAGAAAGGGAAGAAGCAATAGTGGAAGGCAGAGAAAACCAGGGCGAAAAACAAATAGGGCCATAATGCAAAATAAAACTAAGATGAGTAGCAATCTTAAAAAGACAAGCCTAAAGGCATTGTGTCTTAATGCGCGGAGCATTCGCAATAAGGTAGATGAATTAACAGCGCAGATAGATATTAACGGTTATGATATAGTTGCAATTACGGAGACATGGTTGCAGCGAGACCAAGGATGGGAACTGAACATCCAGGGGTATTCAATATTTAGGAAGGACAGGCAAAAAGGGAAAAGAGTTGGGGTAGCGTTGTTAGTAAAGGAGGAAATCAATGCAATAGTGAGGAAGGATATTGACTCAGAAAAATCACGATGTGGAATCTGTATGGGTGGAGCTAAGAAACACCAAGGGGCAGAAAACGGTGGGGGTTGTCTATAGGCCCCCAAACAGTAGTGGAGATGTAGTGGAGGGCATTAAACAGGAAATTAGAGACTCATGCAAGAAGGGTACAACTATAATCATGGGTGACTTTTTAATCTACA
Source organism: Heptranchias perlo (assembly GCF_035084215.1). NCBI lineage: Eukaryota > Metazoa > Chordata > Chondrichthyes > Hexanchiformes > Hexanchidae > Heptranchias > Heptranchias perlo. The sequence continues at coordinate 1,585,318 of NC_090368.1, read as the reverse complement.
TATAGATTGGTCAAACCAAATTAGCAATAATACTGTGGGGGAGGAATTCCTGGAGTGTGTACGTGATGGTTTTCTAGACCAATACATTGAGGAACCAACTAGAGAACAGGCGATCCTAGACTGGGTATTGTGCAATGAGAAAGGATTAATTAACAATCTTGTTGTGCGGGGTCCCTCAGGGAAGAGTGACCATAACATGATAGAATTCCTCATTAAGATGGAGAGTGAAGTCGTTGAATCCGAAACTAGGGTCCTGAATCTAAATAGAGGAAATTACGAAAGTATGAGGTGAGAGTTGGCTGTGATAGATTGGGGAACTTTACTAAAAGGGATGACGGTGGATAGGCAATGGCTAATATTTAAAGAACGTGTGCAGGAATTACAACAATTATTCATTCCTGTCTGGCACAAAAATAAAACAGGAGAGGTGGCTCAACCGTGGCTTACAAAAGAAATTAGGGATAGTATTAGATCCAAGGAGGAGACATATAAAATTGCCAGAAAAAGCAGCAAGCCTGAGGATTGGGAGCAGTTCAGAATTCAGCAAAGGAGGACAAAGGGATTGATTAAGAGGGGGGAAAATAGAGTATGAGAGTAAACTAGCCGGGAACATAAAAACTGACTGTAAAAGCTTCTGTAAATATGTCAAGTAAAAAAGATTAGTGAAGACAAATGTAGGTCCCTTACAGTCAGAAATGGGGGAAATTATAATGGGGAACAAAGAAATGGCAGAACAATTAAACACATACTTTGGTTCTGTCTTCACAAGGGAGGACACAAATAACCTGCCAGAAATATTAGGGAACCAAGGGTCTTGTGAGAGGGAGGAACTGAAGGAAACCAGTATTAGTAAAAAAAAAATAGTGCTAGGGAAATTAATGGGGCTAAAGGCTGACAAATCCCCAGGGCCTGATAATCTACATCCCAGAGTACTGAAGGAAGTGGCCCTGGAAATAGTGGATGCATTGGTGATCATCTTCCAAAATCCTATAGACTCTGGAACAGTTCCTACAGATTGGAGGGTGGCAAATGTAACCCCACTTTTTTTTTTGAAAAGTAGGGAGAGAAAAAACAGGAAATTACAGACCAGTTAGCCTAACATCAGTAGTGGGGAAAATGCTAGAGTCTATTATAAAAGGAGTGATAACAGAACACTTCGAGGGCATTAACGGGATTGGACAAAGTCAGCATGCGTTTATGAAAGGGAAATCATGCTTAACAAATCTACTGGAGTTTTTTTACATAGAAACATAGAAAATGGGACCAAGAATAGTCCATTCAACCCTTCGGGCCTGCTCCGCCATTCAAAATTATCATGGCTGATCATCTAACTCAGTACCCTGTTCCCGCTTTTTCCCCATATCCCATGATCCCTTTAGCATTAAGAAATATATAGATCTCCTTCTTGACTACGTCTAATGATTTGGCCTCCACTGCCTTCTGTGGTAAAGAATTCCACAGGTTCACCACCCTCTGAGTGAAGAAATTTCCCCTCATCTCGGTTCTAAATGGCATACCCCGTATCCTGAGACTGTGACCCCTGGTTCTGGACTCCCCAGCCATCAGGAACATCCTCCCTGCATCTAGTCCTGTTAGAATTTCATATATTTTGATGAGATCACCTCTCATGCTTCTAAACTCTAGTGAATATTGGCCTAGTCGACCCAACCTCTCCTCATACGTCAGTCCTGCCATCCCAGGAATCAGGCTGGTAAACTTTCGTTGCACTCCCTCCATGGCAAGGACATCCTTCCTCAGATAAGGAGACCAAAACTGCACACGATACTCCAGATGTGGTCTCACCAAGGCCCTGTATAACTGCAGTAAGACATCCCTGCTCCTGTACTCAAATCCTCTTGCAATGAAGGCCAACATACCATTCGCCTTCCTAACTGCTTGCTGCACCTGAATGCTCGCTTTCAGCGACTGGTGTACAAGGACACCCAGGTCTCGTTGCACCTCCCCTTTTCCCAATCTATCACCATTCAGATAATAATCTGCCTTTCTGTTTTTACAACCAAAGTGGATAACCTCACATTTATCCACTTTATACTGCATCTGCCATGTTCTTGCCCACTCACCCAACTTGTCTATATCACATTGGAGCCTCTTTGCATCCTCCTCACAGCTCACATTCCACCCCAGCTTTGTGTCGTCTGCAAACTTGCAAATGTTACATTCCATTCCCTCATCCAAATCATTGATATATATTGTGAATAGCTGGGGCCCAAGCACTGATCCCTGCGGTACCCCACTAGTCACTGCCTGCCACCCAGAAAAAGACCCATTTATTCTTCTTCTCTGTTTCCTGTCCGTCAACCAATTCTCAATCCATGCCAGTATATTCCCCCCCCCCCCCCCCCCCCCCCCCAAACCCATGTGCTTTAATTTTGCACACTAACCCCTTGTGTGGGACCTTATCAAAAGCCTTCTGCAAATCCAAATACACCACATCCACTGGTTCTCCCCTATCTATTCTACTAGTTACATCCTTAAAAAACTCCAGTAGATTTGTTAAGCATGATTTCCCTTTCATAAACCCGTGCTGACTTTGTCCAATCCCATTAATGCCCTCCAAGTGTTCTGTTATCACTTCTTTTATAATAGACTCCAGCATTTTCCCCACTACTGATGTTGGGCTAACTGGTCTGTAATTCCCTGTTTTTTCCTCTCCCTTTTTTAAATAGTGGGGTTACATTTGCCACCCTCCAATCTGTAGGAACTGTTCCAGAGTCTATAGGATTTTGGAAGATGACCACCAATGCATCCACTATTTCCAGGGCCACTTCCTTCAGTACTCTGGGATGTAGATTATCAGGCCCTGGGGATTTGTCAGCCTTTAGCCCCATTAATTTCCCTAGCACTTTTTTTTTTACTAATACTGGTTTCCTTCAGTTCCTCCCTCTCACTAGACCCATGGTTCCTGAATATTTCTGGCAGGTTATTTGTGTCCTCCTTTGTGAGGACAGAACCAAAGTATGTGTTTAATTGTTCTGCCATTTCTTTGTTCCCCATTATAATTTCCCCCATTTCTGACTGTAAGGGACCTACATTTGTCTTCACTAATCTTTTTCTCTTGACTTATTTACAGAAGCTTTTACAGTCAGTTTTTATGTTCCCTGCTGGTTTACTCTCATACTCTATTTTTCCCCTATTTTGTGAGGATGTAACTAGTAGAATAGATAGGGGAGAACCAGTGGATGTGGTGTGTTTGGATTTTCAGAAGGCTTTTGATAAGGTCCCATACAAGAGGTTATTGTGCAAAATTAAAGCACATGGGATTGGGGGGAATATACTGGCATGGATTAAGAATTGGTTGACAGACAGGAAACAGAGAGTAGGGTCTTTTTCTGGGTGGCAGGCAGTGACTAGTGGGGTATCGCAGGGATCAGTGCTTGGGCCCCAGCTATTCACAATATATATCAATGATTTGGATGAGGGAACTAAATGTAACGTTTGCAGACGACACAAAGCTGGGGTGGAATGTGAGTTTTTTTTATTCGTTCATGGGATGTGGGCGTCGCTGGCGAGGCCAGCATTTATTGCCCATCCCTAATTACCCTCGAGAAGGTGGTGGTGAGCTGCCTTCTTGAACCACTGCAGTCCGTGTGATAAAGGTTCGCCCACAGTGCTGTAAGGTAGGAAGTTCCAGGATTTTGACCCAGCGACGATGAAGGAACGGCGATATATTTCCAAGTCGGGATGGTGTGTGACTTGGAGGGGAACGTGCAGGTGGTGTTGTTCCCATGTGCCTGCTGCCCTTGTCCTTCTAGGTGGTAGAGTTTGTGGGTTTGGGAGGTGCTGTTGAAGAAGCCTTGGCAAGTTGCTGCAGTGCATCCTGTGGATGGTACACACTGCAGCCACTGTGCGCCAGTGGAGGATGCAAAGAGGCTCCAATGTGATATAGACAAGTTGGGTGAGTGGGCAAGAACATGGCAGATGCAGTATAAAGTGGATAAATGTGAGGTTATCCACTTTGGTTGTAAAAACAGAAAGGCAGATTATTATCTGAATGGTGATAGATTGGGAAAAGGGGAGGTGCAACGAGACCTGGGTGTTCTTGTACACCAGTCGCTGAAAGCGAGCATTCAGGTATGTTGGCCTTCATTGCAAGAGGATTTGAGTACAGGAGCAGGGATGTCTTACTGCAGTTATACAGGGCCTTGGTGAGACCACATCTGGAGTATTGTGTGCAGTTTTGGTCTCCTTATCTGAGGAAGGATGTCCTGCCATGGAGGGAGTGCAACGAAAGTTTACCAGCCTGATTCCTGGGATGGCAGGACTGACGTATGAGGAGAGATTGGGTCGACTAGGCCAATATTCACTAGAGTTTAGAAGCATGAGAGGTGATCTCATCAAAATATATGAAATTCTAACAGGACTAGACAGACTGGATGCAGGGAGGATGTTCCCGATGGCTGGGGAATCCAGAACCAGGGGTCACAGTCTCAGGATACGGGGTATGCCATTTAGAACCGAGATGAGGGGAAATTTCTTCACTCAGAGGGTGGTGAACCCATGGAATTCTCTACCACAGAAGGCAGTGGAGGCCAAATCATTAGATGTATTCAAGAAGGAGATCTATATATTTCTTAATGCTAAAGGGATCAAGGGATATGGGGAAAAAGCGGGAACAGGGTACTGAGTTAGATGATCAGCCATGATAATTTTGAATGGCAGAGCAGGGCTGAATGGCCTACTCTTGCTCCTATTTTCAATGTTACTATGATGTCTGCAGAATGCCATCTTTTTGGATTTGATGGTGACAGATGTTTTCATTGCACCAAATGGCACTGCTCCTGGATTCTTGCTGATCTCATGATCTCCCCCTTAATCAGCGGTCTCCTAACTAATCACTTGAGGTTCCAGTATTAATACTAGATTGCACTTGAGACATTTGGCCTTTATTAGGACTGTACATGTAGCACAAAAACAGGCTTGAGCCTCAAACAGCACTGTTAACATTGTTGGACTTTCAAGAACTGGTCGACGGCCAATTGACAGATGACACCACCATCAACAAACACAGAAGAAATCATCCTTTACTAGGATGCACCTAGGTTTCTTGTTATTGGAACCACTGTTGCTGTCGAAGTTGTATATTCCTTTCATATAGTTGATTCTGAAGTAAGACCCTACTGCTTGAGAAGTACAGTAATGACTTGTAAATGTACATCTAACACAAACCTGTGCCTCATTTTAACAAACAATTTTTAGGAATAGGAAAAAACTGTTATACTTTACAAGCCCGACCCTTTTTGACAGACCTATTCATCATCTTACCATATTCCCTCAATCCCTTCTCTCTCCAAGCGTCCAAACAATTGCCCCTTGAACCCATTTATAGCATCCATCTCGAGACCTTCATTAGTAATTTATTCCTTCTCCTAGTACCTTTTATGTGAAAAAGTTCCGCCTGACATCCCTGCCAGCTTCTTAACTGTTAACTTGCCCCTTCGAGCCCTTTGTCAGGATAACCAATTTACCTGCATCGACTTTGGCACTTCCCTTAATGTCGAAACTTCAAGCATTGACGTGTGAAATCTGAATGAGTAACCCCACAGAGAGCCTCAGGAAATACTTCTACATGAAACCGAAGTGCCCATGCATGCACGAAGACACACAGATAGCGTTACTGTGTTGAGGATTGCCAGGATATACAGTACCTATTGGCTAAGCAGAGAACAGTATGGACAGTTCATAGTATCATAGTAGGTACAGCACAGGAGGAGGCCATTTGATCCATCGTGCCTGTGCCATTCTTTGAACGAACTATCCAACTAATCCCATTCCCCTGCTCTTTGTGGGAGAAGTTTATTGTCCTCCAAACTGATGGAGCACAAGAAGATTATAACTCGTTCGGAGCAAAAGACAGCATTTGTTGCAACTCACATTGCTGTCGTTGTGCTGGGCAGGTGCCAGATGATGTAATTGCAGCTGTGCAGGGTAGGTGAAGGCTGTAACAGTTCATCTCTCACTTTCTGTATGGTGTGAGTGAACTGAAAATGTGTAAATGGCTGGTTAACTTGATTCTCAGAGCCTGGCACTAGGGTAACGATCAAATTCTGCTATTAGGCAAGAGGTTTTAAATCACTGTTTGTTTTAAATTTGAGACAACGGCACTTTTACCTCGATTTGGCCTCAGTGTAGGCTGGCCCACAATGAAAGCCCAGCTGGTGCTGTGCAGTGGGTGGGTGAGCCTGCTGGGAAATGCGGGACTGAGCTGGCCCCTGTGTCACAGTACCAGCTCAGCAAGTTCATCGGGGAGCTCCAAACACCAGGAGCTGATCAGGAGACCCATGGGAAAACTGTAACTCCATTGATGTCCGACGCACATAGACCAGTACGTTTACTCGTGATGGTGATGTTGACTGTGAGGCCCAGATCTCTGGAGTCAGCGGAAAGAATGCAGTGCAGTACAGCAAGAAAGAGAGATAGCAATTATATAGTGCCTTTCACGACCTCAGGACGTTCCAAAGCACTTTACAGCCAATTAAATACTTTTGAAAGGTAGTCACTGTTGTAACATTGAACTTGCATTCCTGTGTATTAACTTTTTTTACTGTTAATGATGTTAAACCTGCAAAATTTGAGCAGGCAACCAGCTTCTAGATTTGTGCCAGATTGAATTGGACAGTTGCTACAGGGTGCATGAGGATACCCTGAGTTCATTCACCAATTATTTTTTCTTACCCTTCCCAGTAAAATAGCCCACATGGTCTAGATGTTATCAGGAACTCATAAATTATTGTTATTAAATCAGGAGAATCCTGTTTTCAATCTGTTGAGCTCCTCCCCATTCTCAGGTTGCAATCCAACATTAAGTCATGGCATACCTTCCTTCATCTGAACATACCGTTTTCAACCTATGCCATGAACTCTGCTCCCTTGCTGCTGACTCCATCGTGCTCCCCAGCCATTTACTCAAGCTGAACCAAACCTTGCGAAATCTTGGCATCTTGTTTGAACCAGGCTTTAGCTTCAAACACAATAATCGTTTCCATCGTTAAGACCACTTATGCCCATCCCCTTCCCCCCCCCCCCCCCCCAGAGTTTTTTTTTTATTCGTTCATGGGATGTGGGCGTCGCTGGCGAGGCCGGCATTTATTGCGCATCCCTAATTGCCCTTGAGAAGGTGGTGGTGAGCCGCCTTCTTGAACCGCTGCAGTCCGTGTGGTGAAGGTTCTCCCACAGTGCTGTTAGGAAGGGAGTTCCAGGATTTTGACCCAGCGACGATGAAGGAACGGCGATATATTTCCAAGTCGGAATGGTGTGTGACTTGGAGGGGAACGTGCAGGTGGTGGTGTTCCCATGTGCCTGCTGCTCTTGTCCTTCTAGGTGGTAGAAGTCGCGGGTTTGGGAGGTGCTGTCGAAGAAGCCTTGGCGAGTTGCTGCAGTGCATCCTGTGAATGGTGAATGGTAAACACTGCAGCCACTGTGTGCCGGTGGTGAAGGGAGTGAATGTTTAGGGTGCTGGATGGGGTACCAATCAGGCAGGCTGCTTTGTCCTGGATGGTGTCGAGCTTCTTGAGTGTTGTTGGAGCTGCACTCATCCAGGCAAGTGGAGAGTATTCCATCACACTCCTGACTTGTGCCTTGTAGATGGTGGAAAGGCTTTGGGGAGTCAGGAGGTGAGTCACTCGCCGCAGAATACCCAGCCTCTGACCTGCTCTTGTAGCCACAGTATTTATGTTGCTGGTCCAGTTAAGTTTCTGATCAATGGTGACCCCCAGGATGTTGATGGTGGGGGATTCGGCGATGGTAATGCCAAGGGGAGGTGGTTAGACTCTCTTGTTGGAGATGGACATTGCCTGCATTTGTCTGGCGTGAATGTTTCTTACCACTTATGAGCCCAAGCCTGGATGTTGTCCAGGTCTTGCTGCATGCAGGATCGGACTGCTTCATTATTTGAGGGGTTGCGAATGGAACTGAACACTGCAATCATCAGCGAACATCCCCATTTCTGACCTTATGATAGAGGGAAGGTCATTGATGAAGCAGTTGAAGATGGTTGGACCTAGGACACTGCCCTGAGGAACTCCTGCAGCAATGCCCTGGGGCTGAGATGATTGGCCTCCAACAACCACTACCATCCTCTTTTGTGCTAGGTATGACTCCAGCCACTGGAGAGTTTTCCCCCTGATTCCCATTGACTAGGACTCCTTGGTGCCACACTCGGACAAATGCTGCCTTGATGTCAAGGGCAGTCACTCTCACCTCTGGAATTCGGCTCTTTTGTCCATGTTTGGACCAAGGCTGTAATGAGTTCTGGAGCCGAGTGGTCCTGGTGGAACCCAAACTGAGCATCGGTGAGCAGGTTATTGGTGAGTAAGTGCCGCTTGATAGCACTGTTGACAACACCTTCCATCACTTTGCTGATGATTGAGTAGACTGATGGGGCGGTAATTGTCCGTTTGGATTTGTCCTGCTTTTTGTGTACAGGACATACCTGGGCAATTTTCCACATTGTCGGGTAGATGCCAGTGTTGTAGCTGTACTGGAACAGCTTGGCTAGAGGTGCAGCTAGTTCTGGATCACAAGTCTTCAGCACTACAGCCGGGATGTTGTCGGGGCCCATAGCCTTTGCTGTATCCAGTGCACTCAGCCGTTTCTTAATATCACGTGAAGTGAATCGAATTGGCTGAAGACTGGCTTCTGTGATGGTGGGGATATCGGGAGGAGGCCGAGATGGATCATCCACTCGGCACTTCTGGCTGAAGATGGTTGCAACGCTTCAGCCTTGTCTTTTGCACTTACGTGCTGGACTCCGCCATCGTTGAGGATGGGGATGTTTGCAGTGCCTCCTCCTCCCGTTAGTTGTTTAATTGTCCACCACCATTCACGACTGGATGTGGCAGGACTGCAGAGCTTTGATCTGATCCGTTGGTTGTGGAATCGCTTAGCTCTGTCTATAGCATGTTGTTTCCGCTGTTTAGCATGCATGTCGTCCTGAGTTGTAGCTTCACCAGGTTGGCACCTCATTTTTAGGTACGCCTGGTGCTGCTCCTGGCATGCTCTTCTACACTCTTCATTGAACCAGGATTGATCCCCTGGCTTGTTGGTAATGGTAGAGTGAGGAATATGCCAGACCATGAGGTTACAGATTGTGCTGGAATACAATTCTGCTGCTGCTGATGGCCCACAGCGTCTCATGGATGCCCATTTTTGAGCTGCTAGATCTGTTCTGAATCTATCCCATTTAGCACGGTGTAGTGCCACACAACACGTTGGATGGTATCCTCAGTTTGAAGACGGGACTTCATCTCCACGAGGACTGTGCGGTGGTCACTCCTACCAATACTGTCATGGACAGATGCATTTGCGACAGGTAGATTGGTGAGGACGAGGTCAAGTAAGTTTTTTCCCTCGTGTTGGTTCGCTCACCACCTGCCGCAGGCCCAGTCTGGCAGCTATGTCCTTCAGGACTCGGCCGACTCAGTCAGTAGTGGTGCTACCGAGCCACTCTTGGTGATGGACATTGAAGTCCCCCACCAGAGTACATTCTGTGCCCTTGCTACCCTCAATGCTTCCTCCAAGTGGTGTTCAACATGGAGGAGGACTGAGTCATCAGCTGAGGGAGGGCGGTAGGTGGTAATCAGCAGGAGGTTTCCTTGCCCATGTTTGACCTGAAGCCATGAGATTTCATGGGGTCCAGAGTCAATGTTGAGGACTCCCAGGGCCACTCCCTCCTGACTGAGTACTGCCTATCATAGCTACATCATCAATTAAATACTTAAACTTGCATGTGTTACTTCTTGATGCAATGATTCCATGCTGTTCCATCTACCAGCCTCCACAAACTCCCACTTATCTAGAATTCCACTCGCTCTTTACCCTAGTCCTCGCTGGCCTGTATATTTCCTAAATGTAGTCAATTTAAAATCCTCAACTTTTTCTTCAGATTCCTCCATGGCCTCACCGCACCCTAGTTCTGCAGCCACGTCCAGCCTTGTAGCTGCCCCCATACTCTTTGGTCTTCTGACTGGGCTTATATGCATTCCCTCCCCACCCCCGCCCCTTTCCCTTCTTCCCACCATTGGTAGCAGAACCTTCAGCTGTCTCAGCTCTAATCTCTAACTCCCTCTCTAATACCCCGCCACCTCTCCATTTCTCTCTTCTCTTCAAAAACCGTCTCAAAACCCATCTTTTTTGACTACATTTTTGGTCCCCTCTGTCCTAATCTCTCCCTTCATGACTCGGGGTCCATTACCCATCTCTATTGTGAATTGACTTGGGATTTTTTAAATATATGTTGATGAAGCTATATAAATGCAAGGTGTTGCAGACTAAAGTACGACATATAATGTGGGTCATTCAGAGTTTCCATTTTACATGTTAATTTCCTCCATTAATTCTGAAAATAATTGTGACGTAGTATATTTCAACTGATTGTTCTTCAACAAAACAAACCTGTGAGGGTCCTCATCTTTTTTTTTACCCCTTTCCATTTTTTTGCCTTCCCACACTTTAACGCAAATAGCTGTTCTTCATGTATATGCCTGAGCAGTGAGTGTGAGGCTATTTGACCCATAAGGAGGTCACAGCCGAGCTCGATACTATCATCGCCCGACATCCACAAACACAGGAGTCGCTGGCCAGTGATGGAGAGCAGGAATCCTGACTGATCCCCACCCTCCTTCCCCCTATCCCAAGGACACACTGAAGTCAATCGCAGTGCCCCTATTCCTCCTCACGTGTTTGAAAAAACCTGTGGTTGCGACTCTGGTTTGCTTTATCAAGCTGCCATATACAATGGGGCGTTTGATGCAGTTGCCTCTTGGTAACACTAGCTTGTTAGAATCTTGTATGTTCTACAAACTTGGGAGTAGGAGGCAGGGATTTTACCAGACCTGTCAACATAAGATGCCATCAGCTTTCTTTTGAAGCAGCTGTTACCATTGAGAAAGTCAGACAAAATAAACGGCACATTAAAGATAAAGGTCGTGTTAATTACTTAACATTCCTTTGGGTCAAAATACTCTTAAACCCTGTAACTTTGCTCTCTGTAACTTTGCTCTCTTAAGAGCCCGCTCGGTTTGCCGGCAGCTGCCTGCCGTTAACAGCTTTATACACTTGGCATCCCTCCACAATGCTTGAAACAGACTTTTGTGTTATACGGTGAGGTCAAAAAGAGAACGGGGGAGAGAAGGAAAGAAACAAATCCAAAATATTTTTGATTCCCTCTGGGACCTCTTTAGGGTTGAATGAAGTATATCTAAATAGAAAATGCTCCATAAATGTAAAAACATACATCGTGGAGGTACCTTAAGGAAAAGTTAAATGGGTCAAATGGTTTCCCTAATCTATACTGATCTTTGGGAGGACATTCAGTTTACTGTTACAGAATCATAGAATGATATAGCACAGAAGGAAGCCTTTCAGTCCATCGTGCCTGTGCCGGCTCTTTGAAAGAGATATCCAATTAATCCCACTCCCCTGCCCTTTCCCCATAGCCCTGCAATTTTTCCTTTTCAAGTATTTATCCAATTCCCTTTTGAAAGTTACTATAGAATCTGTTTCCACCGCCCTTTCAGGCAGTGCATTCCAGATCATAACAACTCGCATAAAAAAAAATTCTCCTCATCTCTCCTCTTCCTTTTGCCAATTACCTTAAATCTGTGTCCTCTGGTTACTGACCCTTCTGCCACAGTTTCTCCTATAATTCTCCTCAATGTTTTCAGTAACAGAAAAATATTATGAAACCGAACTGAGGAGGGAAAAAGCCTTACTTTGTATTTTTCTAAGTGACCATTCATTCCCCTTGTCATGGTCAGCGCACTTTAAAGCAATTCATTGATGAGAAGCGCTTTGGGACATTTCTGAAAAAGATGATAAGCAGCTGCATTCATGCTTTTTTTTTCTTCTTTTGTTTGTTCTGTTCAAGTGTGTTCCATTGAAACCATAGGTCTCCACTCCTGCCAGAAAGCCTGCCTGCTCCACCAGTCCACTGGGTTTTTGTACTCCCATTCAGCCGTGGTCAGTCTGGTTCAAACTCGCCCAGTCGAGAGGGTTGGGTAGTCTGGGGTTTGCCAACTAATATACGTAGATATATTTCACCTTGGTGGAAATTCCCTTCTCGGTTAGGGATCTTGTTCCTGGTCCTCATTGCTATCCAGAAAGTGCGTCTGTATGGTTCCTCGAGGAGGACGGGATTGGGCTTGGCTGCAACATCCCTCGTAGGAGAATTTCCTGCCACCGCTCCCTGTGTAGCCTCACACGTTAGAATGGTTGCCCTGGGCAGAACTGCCAGCGCTTGTGGAACAGTTCCCCAGTAAAATATTTAACACCATCAGCAGTGGAGGGGGAAGAACCAACATGTCCTTCCACAGGCTGCTTCTGCAAGTTATTTCTCTGCATCTACTTCTCCCCCACCCCTCTATCCTGCTACCCCAAAAGGAACATTCTACTACATAAACTGCAGGCTGCTTCATCCAACAGTCTCTGGCAGAATGCTGAAGAACCAACCGGTTGTTACTGATGTTAAACTGTGTACTTCTTCCCTCATACAGAGGTGAGACTGGCTGCTGTAGGGCTTCCCACTCCTCGGCGATGCTGAGAATGGGTGGAACTCCTCACAAGGCAGTAGTGAAGATTTTGCCACGGTCTGACTAAAAGCTTGCAGCTTTGGCAATTGACCAGTGTGGAAGCCGTTTATTGCCTCGTACATGCTGGACGAATGGATGTTATTGCTTAAATAGCCTTCTGACCTAATTTCACAGCAGCCAGAACTCGAGCAAGACTTTTAATTCAACCTGAGTACTTAAATTTCCTGGCAAGTAGCGGGATCTGATGCTCGTTCTACGCAGTGCACAGAGGAGCATTTGATGGAATGAAACACTTGACTGTTACAAACTGAGATTAAAGAATGCAAAATGTAAATAGTAAAATATCACTGAGTTAGGGAGTGGGCTTCAGTTTGCAGTAATTCCCTCATGCACTCTTGGTCAATGAAGTACAGAGATATTTTGGCAGCACTGTTTCACCCCCTTCATATGCAGTGTTTAGCAGTTCGTGGTGTTAATTGTCATAATTGCTGAGGCCAGTCCTGTGGTTTTTAGAAATTGAATTTCTTTCCCAATTTTCACCCTTTCTGTCCCAAAGTTTCAGATTCCTGCTAGGGTCCAGCAGCTCACCAAGTGGCCATTCTCACTGTCTGAACCTATACGGTGGTTGTTTGCAGCATGTGGAGGGCATCACAGCCAAGTCCGATCCTGACACAACTAGGCACTCACGTACACGAGCACTTTTCAGCAGGGGTCACTGATCAGAAGCAAGAACATTGCCTGATATTTTTTTCCTCTATTTCTTTAGCCCAGAGATGCTGAGGCCAGTTGTAGAATTCTCCCATTGCGAGAGCTGAGATCAGCTAATTCAGCGTAGACTGTAGATATTAAACCTGAGCTGTATGGCTCAAAGTTACATCAGATGGTGCCTTTACCCACTAAACCATGCAGCAAACCAGAAATGGATACTAGGTGTCAGCCTTGGCTCAGTGGTCGCCCTCTTGCCTCTACGTCAGAAGGTCGTGGATTCAAGCTCAACACTTGAGCACATAATCTAGGTTAATACTTATCCAGTACAGAGGGGGTACTGCACAGCTGGGGGTGCCGTCTTTCTGATGCGACATTAAACCAAGGCCCCATCTGCGCTCTCAGGTGTTTGTAAAAGATTCCTTGGCACTATTTGAAGAGCAGGGGAGTTCTCCCAGTGTTGTGGCCAATATTTAAACACCACTAAAAGCAGATTATCAGATAATTTATCTCATAGCTGTTTGTGGGATCTTGCTGTGTACAAATTGGCTTTGTGTTTCCCTACATTACAACAGTGACTACACTTCAAAAAGTACTTCATTGTATGTGAAGCGCTTTGGGGCGTCCTGAGGAAGTGAAAGTTTCTATATAAATGCAAGTTCGTTCTTTTTATATTTGATGTGAATTGTATTCAAACTGGGATTGCAGAAGTAAATTTGGAGCAGGAATTTAACCATTTTTTAAAAATCATGTACACATGAGATATTGATGCATTAATCAGGGAACAAGAAGTTGGGGGGGGGGGGGAAGAGATAATAAAAAAAAAATACAAATCTTGGAAATTGGAAGAACAACAGAAAATGTTGGCCATAGCCAGGAGGTCTGTCTATATCTGAAACGGTGGAGACCCCTTCATCAGAACAAAAAAGGGATATGCATTTTTGGAAAAAGAATAGATTTCTTAAATCACCAGTCAACTCTAAAAGTTTCCACTAAATCTTCAGGAGATACAGTCACACTGCTGCTAACAAACGATGGAAAATTTCACCAAGAACTTTCCTGTTATTTCCCTTTTTCTTGGTCCAGCTACAACTAGACCATTCTTTCGGTTCCTCCTAGTGGAATCCTAATTGTGCCCTGATATTCTGTACTTGTATATTATTAAACAGATAGGCTGTCAAAACAGCCATCTGCTGTAAACCACCCATCTGTTTTGGTGCAGTAAAGAGTGGTTCGGGATAGTTAATACATTTCCGGCTTCTGGCATTCTTTACAACTGAGCCGTTTCAGCTGATCCATTCCTATTGATGTCCACCAGAATCTCCAATAACCACAGCAAGTGTTCACAAGAGCCAGCATCTAAAACTTCCTTTCTTGTGCCCAGAACAGTGCAGTGTACTTTGCCATATGTTAGACTCAGAGTGGAAAATCCCAGCTGACCAGCTAACCAATCAGAGACTTGGAAAGACAACTGGCCAAGCTATAAATATAGCTGTAATGGAGAAATTAGGAAGAAGCCTATGTGGTCCCCAAAGCTTCTGCAGAATCTGCTGTCTGATACTTGGCTCAACATTGCATTTACCACAACAGAGCCTCTATATTAAAGAGGATTAGGGATGCAGAAGAAAAGCATTTTGTGGGAGATACATGTGTCTGTTATAGGAATCCGTCCTCTTGTCTCTGCCCAGTACCACGGAAATGCTCAGTTGTTGCGCCTCAGTTCCACAGCATCGAAAGGAGCCTCAAGAGGTGCACGTGTGGCTATTTCTCTCCCACTGTCACGCTCTCTCTCTCTCTCTCTCTCTCTCTCTCTCTCTCTCTCTCTCTCTCTCTCTCTCTTCCTCCCCCTCCCTGCCCCCCCACCACTTCCATTCACTCTCTCCCATTAGCTTTGTCAAGCAAGTATGATGAGATGAAATGTTTCAACCATTGAAGTGGTTTCATTAGTAGATTTACCTAGCTTATTAGCTAATGGGCATTAGTGAAAAATATATTTAGAACGTGTACTAGGGAAAACCTTGCTCTGGGATTGAGAAATATTTGACATAATTTACCAGGTGAAATTATAGAAGCAATAACACTGGGGTTAGTTAAAATACAAATAGAGGCCATGATGGGAGAGTTAATTTATGAGAAAGGGGTGGGTGTCAAGGTGAGAGATAGTGTACTTTAGAGATGGGATTTGATGGGAGTTAGGATACCAGAGGGTGGGCTTTGATGGAAGAATTGGTGTATTGGAGAGATGGACTTTAATGGGAGAGTTAGGGTAGAATTGGTCAAGTGGCTTTTTCTTGTATTGTTATGAAATGTATCTAGATTTGGACAGCCCGGTAACGTAGCCCCATTTGCAAAAATATTGGCTAATTCAAGGCAATCAATGGCTGTATTACATTTCTGTAATTTTGTTCCTTGTTGTACATCCCTTGTGATCCACCTTTGACTTCACATAAGCATTGTTCTGCATCCACCTCACCTGACTAATCAATTCACCCCAGTTTACCAGCAGACAATGAAATAGAAATGAAGGGGGTAGAGGGAGAAAGTACTTTTGTACAATACTGTACTAAAAACAGATGTTGAGGAAGAGTTGCAGGAGTCTGCAGATTCTGAGCTTGTATCATGTATATAATTGCCGAAAACCGGCTCCCAACCACCGTATGTGTCTGCAATCCATCTCCAAATATCCATTGTTCTGTCGAGCAGTTCTGTGCAAGCTAGACATTTCTTGGCAAACCAGTTGCTCATTTATCAGGACTGAACCGAGCAAGAATGAGCATTTGTGCTTTTGCTTTGAAAGGAGGAAATAATGAGGTGAGGTGCTTCGGGAAGGGCTGTGCTCAGTGGGTTTGGCGAGAGTTCTGTTGGATCTATTTAAAAGAAATTCATTAACAGCTTTTCACTTGACAAACAAAAGATAAATCAAACCAAAACAGCAATTCAAAAAAAACCTTTCACTCATTCCAGGTTGCATGCTACAGGCAAATCTGTCAAGTATGGGTCCAACAAGTTTAAAAACCAGCAGAATGCCAGATAGTGGCGAAGTAGGAAAAAAGAAAGGACTTGCATTTATACGATGCTTTATCGTGTACCCCGACACCCCAAAGCACTCCACAGCCAATGAATCACTTTTGAAGTGCAGTCACTGTTACGTAGGCAAACGCAGCAGCCAATTTGCGCTCAGAGAGGTCCTAGAAACAGCAAATAAAATGAATGACCAGGTAGGGATGTATGCCAGGGAGCTCGCTGATCATCTTAAAATGGTGCCATGGGATCTTTTACATCCATCTAAACAGGCAGTTTAATGTCTCATCTGGTAGAAGGCACCACCGGCAATGCACCAGTCTCCCAATAATGCACTGGAGTGTCGATCTGGATTAGGCGCTTATGTCCTAGAGCAAGACTAGTGAGGCAGGAATGTGCTGTAGGAGTCCACCCTGATTCAAGCCAACCGTTTAATCTGTGTGCCAATAAATGCCAGGGCTTCAAGTTTAGTATGTGAAGCTGTAGATAGTGGCTACCAGCCTTAAAATATTTGGTCAGTGAGCATCCTATAGCATAATGTGTCAGTGATCAATATGTCGTACCATGGATTGAAAGGAGTTGGATACGTAGCAGTGATTTTGGTGCACGATGAATTCCGAAATAGTGGCACAGTATTTCCATAAGGGAGACTGGGAAATCTTGGAGTGAGTCTCCTGTAAACCTTGAAACTCCTATTGCTTACAGAGCAGGTCATCTGGCAGCTTTCTTGGCTGGGGGAATGCTGTGTGATCTGGGGACCGGGTGGAGGAGTAGAGCTTAATACAATCTTTGTGGTGATTTCCCTCCTTAAGTTGTAACTGATGTGAGCTGTAAAGCTGGTGAAGGACCAAGCCGGGGGAGGGAGCGGTACTTCAATGCCTTGCCCAAATCACGGAGCCAGACCCCATTCTTGGTCACCAGCAGTTTTATTGGAGCGGAGTGCAGCTCCGGCAAAGTTGGCTATGTGTAGATTTGGTCAGGAACTGGAACAAGTGGCCAAAGACATTTTAATATCAACACTCAAAAGTGAATTTTGCTTGGTCGCAGTCACATCCAACAAAAATAAATGTTTTAAGACTGAATGTAATTTCAATTTGCCAACCCAGGTATCAAGTGTTACACACAGATGTGGGCGTAGGGGCCTCTGACAACTGGATGAGCACTCATAACTGACAGCTCGCAAGAAGTAAATGAAGATCCGTTCTCAGGTGCCAGTACCCTATAGAGGGTATCCTAGTGTGTGTGGAGGCAGGTTCAGAAGCAGTGAAATCGACACTGCTACAGTAACTTGTGATTCCCCACAATGTAAAAGATGGTTTTTCATGTAAACATAGGCATCAACAGAGCCTCCAGTGATCAGTCACAGAGCAGTGTCGAAAGATTGCCTGCTCATCCAATTGATGGGTTCATTGGGCATGTTTGCTTGCCCCAGTCCTGTTCAATATATTCTCAGTCTGAATTAATCAAAACAAATGAAGACATAGAAAATGTTGGAGTGGACTTCAGTGGAAGAGTCATCCACAGTTTGAGATTTTCTGCTTATGGAGGATTACCAACTGAAACAGAAGGAAAGCAGTCAGAAATAGTTACTAAATATGAATGGAAAATGATAAAAGTATGGCCCAGAGATCAGTAAGTGAAAATCACAGTCCCTTTTTATTCAGTGAGCAGTGTAGTGTGAAATAGCATCTGGATAATGAGGAACTGACAAAGTCCTGAGGTCTACATGCCCCATGGAATCCTGTATATTGATTGGCAGGAATGAAATAGTAAAAACACAGCTGGACTGAATGGAGATATTGTGAAAGAAAGATTAGCATTTATAGAGCCCTTATCATTGTCTCTCAGAAATGTCTCAAAGCACTTCACATGTAATCAATTATTTTTAAGTGTGGTGACTGTTGCTATGTAGGCAAATGCATCAGCCAGTATGTGCCCAGCGAGATGCAGCAAACAGCAGTGAAATGGATGACCAGTTAACCTATTTTGCATGGTGTAATGGAGCAGTGTTGTCCAGGGCAACTCCAGAACTCCCTGCACTTCTTCAAAAGATCTTAAACAGTCTTCTGATCCACCAGATCAAGCAGATGGAACCTCTGTTTTAACATCTCATCCAAAGGACGGCACTTCTGATAATGTGGCACTCCCTCAGTACTGCACAAAAGTATGACCTCAAACCCCTGGTACAAGACTTGAACCCACAGAGGCTCAAATGCTACCAACTGAGCCAAGCTGCCACAAAGAGGTGGCAAATTTGAGTCTTGAGAGTGCGAGTTCTTGTCTTCCCAAGTTTGCTATTCCAAAAGTTAGTACAGGAGCACATGGCACATCAAGGTGTTGGCAGAATTGAAGCTTACCATGTGGGAGGCGCTGTAGGGGACACAAGGAGGTGTAGATTTATTGGGGGGGTGGGGGTGACATTCTTCTCTCTGAGGAGAAGTTCAAGCGGGCAGGAAAGTGGTGTTGAGGTAGCAGATCAACCATGATCTTATTGAATGGCGGAGCAGGCCCGAGGGGTCATATGGCCTACTCCTGCTCCTATTATGTTCTTATGTTCATATCTGCCCCAACCAATTTTCCTGCATGTCAACTCCTGGCAAGATTCCTGCCATCAAGAGGGTGCCCATCGGTGCAAAGGAGGAGGACCCTGGGCAGTGGGGACATCACTTAAAGGGGTAGAAGCGCTCTGAAGGTTACAGGCGATGTCCAACATAAGCCCTCGAATGAGACTAGGGCCTTCAACAGGCACGTGTCCAGAGCCGACTAGAGGGAGAGGAGACCCTCTACGGGGACACTTCAGCCCTTACTGCCACACTCCAGGGCCTACCACCACCACCCACGTGGCACCTTCGGGAAGTAGTGACAACACAGTGGAAAGAAGGAAAATCCACTGGGAGCTCAACCCCCAACACTATTTGCATGCGGTGGGCAGGGAAGGAACAGGGACTATCGGCTGCCCGAGGGCAATCAAGGGGAACAAAGTCCTGGTGGGGGCAGTGAGACAGCAGTTTCTGCCACGATCCCGCTCAATTTTGGGCATGATTGGTGTTTGTGCCTACGTTATACTGGACACACAAACAAGCTAAGCTAGCTTAGCCATTGTTATATCCCCCCCCACCCTCTGACCATGTGGGAAATTGTGGAATTCTTGTGTGGTTTCAGAAAAATAGAAATAGCTTAATCTATTCTTCTATTCTGGGCTTTTAACACTGGCATATGTCAGTCATTCATAATGTGCAAACATATAATGACTGTGGGTTTATACGTGATACACGACAGCCACGGATAAACATTGTGGCAGCACACTATGTTACGTGGTTTTGATGACTGTTTGTTGCTGTGGCTGGCCTAAATGTTAATGTCTTTGCTTTCTAGGCAAGTATTTGAGGCAGAAGCGAATAGACTTTCAGTTACCGTACGACATCCTGTGGCAGTGGAAACACAATCAGGTACGTAACCTGCAGACATGCAGGGCAGTCAGAGAGTGCGGGTAGATGTGTGATGTTTTCTCTGTTACTTCTCCCACCTCATTACATCGCAGCAGCACACGTCATTACGAGTGGGCAGCCAGACACAAGCTTTGCTGGCCTCTGCTCTTAGCACTGGCTGATGGGAGGTGGTAGCAGTGATGTAAATTGAATAATGCAGGAACAACAACAACTTGCTTTTATACAACCCGTCAACGTAGGAAAACGGCTTCACAGAGCATTATCAAACAAAATTTAACACCGAGGCACATGAGGTATTAGGACAGAGGACCAAAAGCTTGGTCCAACAGATAGGTTTTAAGTTGGGCCTTAAAGGAGGAGAGAGAGGTGGACAGGTTTAGGGAGGGAATTCCAGAGCTTAGGGCCCAGGCAACTGAAGGCACGGCCGCCAATGGTGGAGTGATAGAAATCGGGGATGCGCAAGAGGCCAGAATTGAAGGAGGGCAGAGATCGCAGAGGGCTGTAGGGCTGGAGGAGGGGGCGAGGCCATGGAGGGGGTTTGAGAACTTTAAAATCAAAGGCTGTTTTGCATGTGCAGATGACAGGTCAGTTGCAGTGAATCCCACTTTTATTCGGCTTGTATTCAAGCTCTTCCCATGTCCCAAATCTTTTACAGCCATGTTCTGTCAGCAGTCGGCCCACTTGTATGCAACTTTGGTCCAGTCCAACCGATTGGATATGACCGGGCCCACTGCCTTCAGAAGATGGATCGTTCAATTTAATAGAAATGTAGCCAATGGCTTTTTTTTAGACTCTACAATACCAGGAACAGACCTGTACCCACCAGTACTGTACCCCAGTGTTACACAGTGACAGCTGAAAATGCTCTCTCCAGCCGTAGCCCAAGCTTCAAAGGACAGAATCTACAATTGTACTGGCAGTTTGTTTTTCACCATTTCAGTACATACAGGATGAGAATTTGACTTATCCACCATTACCCTTTACTGAAATGGCAGTGACGATGGTGTAATGGGTGCTGAAGGAGCCATGCTCTACGCTGGTTGTGATCAGAATAAAGACTTGTTTTTTTTTTTGTCCGGCAGCTGCTAAGGTATCAGTGACACTGACACCTCGTGCTGTTTCCTTCAGTGAAGAGAAAGTAATTTATATAATGTTTGGCTTTCTGCTATATCTGATTTCTACGGGAACGACTGGGTCAGTACAAGGTTATTTTCTCCTGAACCGTTCATTCATTTTGAAAGTACTTTTTCTTCTCTGTGACAAATGCTGAACAAAAAAGAAAAAGAATCTGATTGAAGAGACTTGGACCCACAGCTCCATAAAAACCCACTTTGTCCCAGTAGATTGAAAGAGGAGGAGGGAAAGAATCCAATAACAGTATCAGGCAGGAAGGTGGGTGTTTATCCAAATCATAGCCCACCAGAAACTTGGCTCGGCTGCTGATGATCAAAAGTCCACAGAAATTGGCCAAGGATTGCTTTTTCTTAAAAAAAAAAGTTAAAGCAATCCTGAATCAATTTTGTGTTTGGTATCAGAAATTGGTTTAATTTTTTGAAAGTCAGGGCAAAAGTGGTCTAATGCTGAATCTCGAAGAGAAATGTCCAAGATTACAGATTATACAGTCCTTTAAGTAGCAACTCAACAAACTGCCCAGTGGGCTTAACAAGGGCCAGAGGGGTAGTGATGATGTAACATGGACCCCAGGAGCTTGCTTCACTGCCTTACGGAGTTGACAGGAATTTCCCACAGGTTTCTTTCCTCCCCATGATTCATGTTACTGGTGGTTGGGAGGGAGGTGCACAGGTTCGCCAATGGAACAGCTGAAGTAACTGGCCTGATGGTCTCCAGTTGCCCTGGTGTTCGTATTTCTGGTAACAGGTCAATAGGGATCTCTGATCCCCAGGGCACTCCACAAGTAAAACAGGAAGGTGCAGGTGAAAAACGGTGAGTGCTGGTCTGTATGGTTGGAGTTTAGGGAATATAAAATGTACAGCACCTAATCAATTACTCAGGACATCCCAAAACACTTACTTCGACTACATTTTAGTAAAGATAATTAATTTAATGTTGTTATGTGGGCAATCATGACGGTCAATTCTGCACACAGCAAGATCCCATAAGCAGCAAATGATCAAGATGGCCAGTTAATCTGCTATTAGTAATGTTGGTTGAGGGGGAATGTTATCCAGGATACTGGGAGAACTCCCTGTTCTTTGAAAAGTGCCTGTGATATTTTATATCCACCTGAACAGGCAGATGAGATCTCGCTTTAACGTCTCAACCAAAGTGACTCAATAAGACGTCTTCTGTTTTATTACCCGGGATTCTGGGATTTTGACCAATGTTTTGCAGTTTGAGTTCCGCAATTCCACCCATTTTTCTGTGAAAACTGTAAATCAGTGACTTACCCATAATTTAACACAGATGTGGCTGTTTTGTTTTGTTGAAGAACTGTGCTGGGTTTGTTCCAAACTCATTTACTCTTTTCACGCAAGACTCTTTCAGCCAGCTGAGGGAGACTGATTTGATCCCATCAGTCTGCACTGAATTCACAACCTACTTTTTGGATTCAAGAGCAGAACAGAACCTGCTGCGTCACCGTCCCATGTTATGAAGCATTTGTAAATGTCAACACTATTCTTGGGAGGGGTGGGGATACTTTTGTTTAAAAGCATTCCTCCCAGTAAATATTCAGGAGTTCGGGGGTGGTCTTTGAAAACAGCTCCCCCCTGTGAGGAGATACTCAGCCTCATGGACTGACCCCGTCTGTCTCCTCTCTCAGCCAGGAAAGTCCCACTTGATGACTTGCCCGGCAGGCTTGGCTCTGGATAGCTGTTGTTGACACGAGCACGGATCAGCAAGCTTGCCTGCCCCTGGATGCCAAACCTGGCACTGAAACGTAAACACCGAGTCCAGTACTGGCTGGGACTCGGGCTCCTTTCCCCCTGTCAAGAATTCTGTTCCCTTTACAGTTTACTTTTGGAAATGCTGAAGAATTAAAAAGCAAGTAATGGTGCTCCTCTGTTGCCTCCTCTTTCTCCACCCCCCCCCCCCCTCCCAGACTGTGCAGATACTGCTGGAGGGAGTCTTATTAAATAACTTGTGATATTAATGGGGACTGCAAGAGGTTGCAGCTGTGTTGGGCAGTGCCATAACTCCATGCTTCATGTCTTCTGATAAATGCATTGGGCCTGACTGGATAATTCATGCATTGGAGATGTTCACTGCAAACAGTGGAGATGGATCAATAGGTAAATCCCTATCTCTGTAACCTTCTCCAGCCCTACAACCCTCTGAGATCTCTGCACTCCTCCAATTCTGGCCTCTTGCGCATCCCCGATTTTTATCGCTGCACCATTGGCGGCCGTGCCTTCAGCTGCCTAGGCCCTAAGCTCTGGAATTTCCTCCCTAAACCTCTCCGCCTCTCTCTCCTCCTTTAAGACGCTCCTTAAAACCTACCTCTTTGACCAAACTTTTGGTCACCTGCCCTAGTATCTCCATATGTGGCTCGGTGTCAAATTTTGGCTGATAATGCTCCTGTGAAGCGCCTTATGACATCTTGCTACGTTAAAGGCACTGTATAAATGCATGTAAGATTGACCCCTGATCTGCTCTGAGTTCTGTCAGTCTCCACTGAGGTGTAATAGGGACACTGCATTTGTTCTCAATACCCCCAAAGCTAGCTATGGCAAATATCAGCTGCACCTGCTGTTGGTTGCTGTCCAGTTACCCCTGCTGGAAAGTTTGTGTGTGCTGCTGAGTGAGGGCAGACGTGGCCAGCATCAGTTGGTCTGTTGACGCTCCCTGTCCAGGTCCACATTTGAAGACTTGAGGACGGCACTGGAGGGCTTCCAGTCCCCCGGGAACCAGAACCCAGCAAGAGTTAACACCTTCAGGGAGGAAGGGACAAAGTGTAATATTTAAAGGGGAGTGCAGTCATCTGTGTTGCAGTAGATCTGACAAGTGCAAGGTTAAACACACAAGTTTGTTTCATAGTGGTGGATTTATTTTTCCCACTTGCCCTGTTGTTTCACGTTTGAAAAAAGCATGGAGTAAAAATCACCAAACCGTAGCAAAATAATAACTGGAAATGTGGAAAGTATTTTCCAGCACTGGCAGCCCACACAAGCATAAGGAGATTTGGAAACACAATGGGAGAACCTCTCATTTCTTTTTGGCAAAATGTCCTTTCCTCTGCATTCAATTTCTGACAGTTGTCGTTGACTTAATTGGAAAGAAAAGACTCTGAAGTTTAAATGTTTCTCTCATGTCTCCAACTAACCTCAGATGTAAAGCACCCACGCACCAGATGAAATCTGAGACGTTTACAGCAGCTGTGTGTTTTTAGGGCAGCTGCATGTGTAGAATTTTTGTTTTGGTGCAGAATTGCTGCTGCGTTCTTCAAAGGGTTAACTGGACATTGCTTTGTGCAGAAATGGAACCTCCGTGCAATTAAAAAAAATAATAAACGTGCAGCGACAGGAAGGTCAAAGTCCCGTCTCTATTTATTGAAAGGCTTTTGATTTTTGGTTTAAAATGCTTTTAACTCCATTCTGAACAACATAACTGCCCAGTGATCAAGCTTCTTTTCTCCCTCCCCCTTCCCCGCACCTTTTCCTCCTCCTACCTAGAAGGTGACCAGCTGACCTCCAGTACCTCGCCCAAGTGACCTTTCCTCATGTGTCAGCCCGAGCAATGGAGGGTTATTGAACAGTGAAGGCCATTGAAACTGAACCTGATCCGCCAGCTCGGTCACTCCCCGCCCGCTCACTCGCCCACTTTTGCTCTTTAGAATCACTGGATAAAGACAAAAGGCCCGTATCGAACCCACTGCTCCACCCAGTTGTCATCCAGCTCACCCATCAAAAATTGTCTTCTTTTTTAAATCTTGAAGCCAATAAAATTTATGAACAAAAAAACCTTTTAAGCATAGCCACACATGCCTGTTTTCATTGCTGTAGTGACATTTTTTTTCCACTAAATTCATTGTGCCAGTGAAGGGGTTAACAGTCTAATTATAGTTCTGAAATATCCTCACAAAATAAACTTCAGATGCCCATGTAAGGACAGTAATGCCGTTCTTAAATTCAGTGAAAGCTGCATATTGAGTTTTATTTTGGGGCCATGCCTAGTGTTTTTCAGCGAGATCTCTCTCTTTTTGGGCTATCCCTCGGAGATTTAAAATGTACAGCCAACTCGGCTGAGAATTTTTTTCTGTTGTGTTTTTCTTGGCAGGGTCTGTGGAGAGTGGAATGTCTTTTTCACTTGCAAAAAAAAAGTAACTGTTGCTCCAAAGCTTGAACAAAGAAAAAATTGTTCTCATGGGGTGGGGGTGGGAGGGGGGGGGGGAGGGTAGGAGGGGAGAGGAGAGGAGTGGAAATAGTAGTTTAATGGATGTTGTGGTTATATCTGCACACTTGGCAGTCTGGTAGTTGTAATACTGGAGTACTGCGCTCCCAGCGAGCGGAGAGTGTGACTCCCTGTCTGAACTAATAGTTATAATGGTGCCTCCTCGAATTGTGCCCTTGTATTGATCGCGCAGCCACCCTGTATAGAGTCAGTGAGCTCTGCACCTCCGGCAGCACCCAAGTCCCAAGGGCAGCCATCAGGGACAGCAGAAAATCGGAGACCCTCTCTCCGCTCTCCAATAGGGATCTCCAGCGCACTAAAGAGAAAGGTGGAGACTGAGCTCGGGAGTAGCAGGGCTCTCCCAACATCAGTATGAAAGTGCCTACTAATCCTGCAAATGAGGGGAATGCACTCTGTTCAAGCATGCCCTCTCACGTGTCAGTCAAGGGACATTTACCCTGGTCCATGTGCCGGGACACACACCTACACTTCAGCAGCAGAATGCATTGCTTGTTACATGGTATAATGCTCCAATTGTTACCAAAACACCATAACCAGCGACTCACCGTGAATAGCACACGGGCACTCCACCAGTATACGTAAATAGGTTAAAATAAAGTGAATCTAGATGCCCTGCAACTATTTGTATAGGTGTAAAGTGCACAAATTCTTGGACTCTCTTGCTGATCTTCCCAGTGTAGCAGCTGTTTTACTTTGTCTCATGTGATGAAGGTAGAGAAGCTCTCATGGCGAAACACCAAGGGTTCATTTACACCACGGTTAGCGAATTGCCCTCAAGAGTGGCTGGCTTCTCCAGTCCCATTCTCGGATCCTCATCACAAAGCCAATTATCATCCCCAGTTACGTCACGAGGTTCTACGCCATGTCACATGAGAGCTTGGGCCCCAATCTGCTCAAGTCCATGTTTACAGCACAATAAAGGGATCTGCAATTCAGGGTTGAAACTCCCAGCTGCCGAGCTTTGTGTCGAACCCCCAGTGCAGAGGGCGGTCTGACTCCATGTTTATATTCCTACTTTTGCTGTGCCCCTAAAGTTGGTGTGTAACTGCACCCTATGATTATATTGCATTGCAACATAGAAAAAGGCTGCTGGTGTGATGAAAAAGTAGCTACCACTGTGTATTACAGGTGTGTTGGTGTGTACACTACAGTATATTGTAAACTTGTGGCTAACTTGCGTTTTCTCCTCTCTTTTTAAGCTGTATAAAAAGCCTGATGTCCCACTTTATAAGAAGATCCGATCCAGTAAGGCAGTTTCCATTTCTGTACTTCCATCTTCAAAAGTTCTTTTTTAATTATTAATCTTTACTTCAATCTGTGACTTAATCTGTTTTATTTTTAATTAATTTTACTTGTTGCACTTGCTGTTTGGTTACAACATGTTGACGTACATAACATAGCACACAGTGTTACAGGGTACAATGTGCAGGGTGGGCTTGTGTGCCCACAGTTGTGGGCGAACCTGGGGACCGATTCCAGGGAGAGGCAGTGATGCTGCTGTGCTCGTCTTTTTTTATTCATTCATGGGATGTGGGCGTCACTGGCGAGGCCAGCATTTATTGCCCATCCCTAATCGCCCTTGAGAAGGTGGTGGTGAGCTGCCTTGAACCGCTGCAGTCCGTGTGGTGAAGGTTCTCCCACAGTGCTGTTAGGAAGGGAGTTCCAGGATTTTGACCCAGTGACAATGAACGAACGGCGATATATTTCCAAGTCAGGATGGTTGAGAGACCTGGAGGGGAACGTGCAGGTGGTGGTGTTCCCATGCGCCTGCTGCCCTTGTCCTTCTAGGTGGTAGAGGTCGCGGGTTTGGGAGGTGCTGTCAAAGAAGCCTTGGCGAGTTGCTGTAGTGCATCCTGTGGATGGTACACACTGCAGCCACAGTGCGCTGGTGGTGAAGGGAGTGAATGTTTAGGGTGGTGGATGGGGTGCCAATCAAGTGGGCTGCTTTGTCCTGGATGGTGTTGAGCTGCACTCATCTTGAGTTACTGTCTAGTGGGTTTTGGTTGTGACATGACAATGATCCCATTCAGTTGTGCTGCATTAGGGTCCTTGCTATGCAAATCTGTTTCCATCCCAAGTTGTGCCATTTGCTTCAGCTGCCCCCCATGGCTTAATTGGTAACACCAGCGCGAAAGTGGTCCCTACCACCAGAAGGTTCCAGCTTGCCTCCTTGGTTGATACTGTGTTAACTGCCATTGGCCCAAGGAACCAGTTCAGACACTCTGGCCTCACTGCCCCTGGGCTAAGGAGGGGGAAAATCATTGTGGGTTCCTGCTGTTGATCACTGCTGGAAATTCTGCACGTGGGCATTGGGTGAGAACAGAATCCGGCTGGGATGTTCCCCACCCCCAGTCACTGCCACCCAGGTGAGTTAGCAATAGGCTGCCAGCACCTGTGGACCAGTATCCCAGCAGGAGTCGGCGCCTTAGCAAGGGACCAAGACAGGTGGCAGCAAAGATATTAAAGGTCGGCATCAGCCCAGTGTCGGGTTTTCCAGCAAGGAGGCTGCACCTGTTTACATGAAAATGCGTGTAGGCAGCTTTCTTGACGGGAATCTCAGCTGTTGATTTGCTGTCAACGAGGTTTAATGTTTGACTGTTGACGGCTGGGAACTTCTCAACAAACGTGGGCTTGTGTGATACAAGCTGCAGATTGTGCTGACAGAGCTGAATTACAAAATGGACCTGGGAGGGGTGACTTTCAAAGCCTGTGATGAACGCATACCTAGATCAAGGATAACCTATCCATCAGAACGTAGGTCATATGCAACTAGACACCAAGAAAAGTGTTAGAGGAGAGACTATTCAGAGATATCCTGTTTTCATTCTTAAGCCAACTAGTCATCTTGTATAGAGTGAGTCAGAACAGACGATTGCTGAGAACCAGACTTGGCCTTATGCTGGAATCTCTGTACCAGCTGGCAGCATTGTTTCCTGGGACTGGCCAGCTCCAGACCAGTTCTCAAGCTGGTCCTGAGTTTGGGCCTCGTTGCTTTCAGTGGAGCCGCTCCGGGGAAACTCCCCAACAGGGACGAGGGCCGGTGAGATAGCGAGGATATCCATCCTGGCACGGCGCTAGGATTCTTCTTCAATAATACATGGAGGGCAACTCTGAACAAACATACTCCTGTAGAATGTCTTTTCCTTTAAGATTACAAGCTTGTGGACGGGTTGCTTCAGTCTGGATGGTACATGTGTCGATGTCAATGTATTTGGGAATATCTTCACGGTGTTACACACACTTTATGTATTTGGGAGCATTCAGTGTAACCGCAAGGCATGTTATCCTCTTTATAGATGTGTTTGTAGATGTTAAACCTCTTTCCGGGTGTGAGCCCACAACTTGCAACTGTAAGAGGCCAGCAGACCCTCTTGAGAAGAGCTGTATGGAAGACTGTCTGAACAGGTAGGCAAGTATGTGTAAAAGCCTCCAAAAAATGTCTCTGCAGTGCTGCTGTCCTTGAGACATGTTGAGAATACTGTCATTTCATCCACATTTTATAACCCAGCCCAGACAGATTGGGCAAAGATGCTGCCAATCAGTGGCAGCTGTCGAGCGTCCTGCAATAATTTAACCTTGGTAATACAAGGCTGAAAGTCAAGTAAGCTTGATTGAATTGACTAGATTTGCATATCTAGTCATCTTTGGTCAAAATCCAAGTCCAGTTGATGTGCTCAGCACTGGATCCAGGCTCCCTGATTGTTCAGCTGGTTACGGCAACGAGTCACTGAGTCCTAAAGACCAGAAGGACCCAGGGTTCAACTCCCTGCTCAGTTTGCCAATCTCAGCCAGATCCATAAGGGCGCTACAATTGGTCTGTGAGCCCCTGAGCAAGGGAGGGAAAAAAATAAGGCAGGGTTCATTCTCGTGATCAGTATTCTTGGAGAGGAAAAGGCAGCTTGCCACCGGGTCCTAAAGCTTCATATTAGCCATGAATGACCCAGTTTCGATCACTAGCCTGTGCTGCGTTAGCTGATCTCAACCATGGCAGTAATGGGGACTACAGTTGATCTCAACACCACTGGATTATGGAGGAGGACATTTGCCGGGATTCCTGCTCATTGCTATTCAGTGATTCCTGCTAGAAATGCACATGTGGACACCAGGAGCAGGCAGAATTAGGCTCAGCTGTGAAGTCTTCCACAGTCAAATAGCTGGCCAACACACACTGTCCAAGCTCACACATGAAGGGCTTGGGCTACGGAGGGCGTCTAGCATCCGTGGATCTTTATCCCATTAACCTGAGCCCCAAAGCATCGCCGTCGCCTCTGACTAGCTGGACACGAGCTGCAGCTTCCTTATCTGACAGGAGAGGATAGCACGCCCTGGTAACTGGGGCTGTGGCAACTGGCCAAGTTCATTTTGCCACTTGGCTCCATGCTGTGGTGTGTTGATGCGCATTTTAAGCTATTTGATGCAAACTCATTAGTTGCTCTTGGCAGTTTGCCTATAAACTGTGCACTGATGTTTTTTTTATTATTAATTATAATCTGAAGATTTTGAGTTTTAATAAAACAGGAAGCCTGGCGTGCTGCTTGTACTGCGCTCCCAACACCGAAACAGATGCACAGGCATCGTTCCCGTCTCGATTCATCAGAGCTGGCGATAGCTTCCGTGCCTCCCATCGATTGGACTTGTTGAGCAGCTAAGCAATTGCCATGGGTTTTCTGTTATCAATGTTGTGTTCATCAAGGTCAGGGATGTCATTGTTGGGAAACTGAATATTTTTCATTTCAGGCCCCCAGTATTAGCATCAAACACACTAAAGGCAGGTATAACATGGGTTAGATACAGAATAAAGCCCCCTCTACACTGTCCCATCAAACACTCCCAGGGCAGGTACAGCACGGGTTAGATACAGAGTAAAGCTCCCTCTACACTGTCCCATCAAACACTCCCAGAGCAGGTACAGCACGGGTTAGATACAGAGTAAAGCTCCCTCTACACTGTCCCATCAAACACTCCCAGGGCAGGTACAGCACGGGTTAGATACAGAGTAAAGCTCCCTCTACACTGTCCCATCAAACACTCCCAGGGCAGGTACAGCACGGGTTAGATACAGAGTAAAGCTCCCTCTACACTGTCCCATCAAACACTCCCAGGGCAGGTACAGCACGGGTTAGATACAGAGTAAAGCTCCCTCTACACTGTCCCAGCGCCATGCCTCGCCCCAAACTTAAGAGCCCCACACTGCTGCACCAGTGTGACAAATTTCTGTTTCCCACACCAGCCATCCTGTGGCCTCTGAGACTATAACATTAGTGCCAAAATGAAGACATTGCCTGGAATTTCTGCAGGGCTTCTCCACTTAGGGATCAGCGGAACCCCCTCGCCTGCCTGGTGTAAATGACCCTTAACTTTGTTTCTCCAGGGTTTCAGCTAATCTTCCGCCCAAATTAGGGTGGGAGATGAGGAGAATGCATGCTGAAATCTAGAGCCCATGGTGTTACTGCTGTTGCCATGATAAGGTAGTATTCTCGGGAGTAATAAATAGCTTCAGAAACAAAGTAAAAGCCCCACTTTGTGAGTTATTCTGTCCATGGTGAGTGCTTCAGGACAGCAACAAACTATTCTACCAGGACACCAAAACAGCCAAGTGTTACCTCTCGCCACCTGTAGAATGAGGGTTGGATTGGACTGGTGTGCAGAATGTCTCATGCAGTGTGTTATCGAGGCCAACAGGAGCAGATGATGTTTCTGTAAATCTGCTGTCATTTGTTGAGCTTTGGAGGCCTCTTCTACTGCTCCCTCACCCACTCCTCAACCTTCCACTAAAGTTCATCGAGCTCTGATGTTCCTCCCCGCCCTTCTCTTCTGGAGGCACCGACTGTTGCTGGGGAGAGGATCAGTGGCTACTGGCAAACCTCTGGTTTCCACACATTCTTCATGTGTGAGTCTAGGCAGTGAAGGTCACCAGGTCATGATAGCAGAGTCCAATCCTGTCCACACCCAGTGTCCACACACACATGCCCTTTCCAGCAGAAGTCATTGGATTCCTGACAGATTTCCCCACCCCCAGGGTCACTGAAGCCAATTTTAGGCACCCCTATAGCTGCCTTAACTGTCAGCTAATTGAGCACAGACTGTAGCACTGAGCCTTACAGAGCAGAAAGTCCCAGCCTTGAAGCTTTTTATGGAGTCATGAATAACCCTGCAGTATTGCTCAATATTACATGTAGTGTTTGTGCATTATGCCTGGTTATTGTCACAACCTTAGTAAGGAGTAGGTAACCCGCATGAATGAAGCTTACACTTCCTTTACTTTGTCATTGAGAATAAACTTGACAAGAACCAGGTCCCACTAAGATTACAGATAAGTGTAACTGGTCAAAGCTGTTACTTTCTCCCTTTGCGGCAATTCACATGTAGGTAACAAGCGCTGCTCAGGTGACAGGCGTCCATCCCCTCCCAGAGTAAAGTTTAAACTGCAAACTTTTAAAAATGTTATCACTGTGACAAGTTTATGGGAGAGAAAAACTTTCAGACTTTTAATAGGAAAGTTTAATTGAACTTGGCAGCAGTAAAGAAAAACTATTTACTTAG
The DNA here is from genome assembly GCF_035084215.1 of Heptranchias perlo. NCBI lineage: Eukaryota > Metazoa > Chordata > Chondrichthyes > Hexanchiformes > Hexanchidae > Heptranchias > Heptranchias perlo. The sequence goes on along the minus strand of NC_090368.1, from coordinate 1,553,685 downwards.
AAGCCTGTGGGTGAAATACTAGACGGGTGCCTGGTGTTTAATATCCAGTGGCCGCATGTTGAAGAGTAACATCAGATATTAGGGGGTAGATTCCCCCTCCCACTGGGGGAGCTCACACACTAGTCACCTGATCGGGAGGCCTGGTAGACTGCAGGCAGAAAACGAGTGCCCCAGGGCAGCCTGCCAGCTCCAGGCCAGAAGAAGGTAGATTGGGGGTTTGGGTGGGCTGGCATTGGGGTATCTTTTCTCGGGATGGGGAGGGACCCGTTGAAGCAGCGACCCAGGTCGTTTTTGTGGCGTTCCGGAGAACCACTCTTGCTCCTCTTGGCCCCACAAAAGTAAATTAAAGCTCACCTGCTGGGCTTCTCTTCGACTGGACCGCCAACGGACACTGGGCGGAGCTGCGCCCAGTACTGCCCTAAAATGGCAATCGGAGTCCTGTGTACATCAGTTTGTATATTAAAGGGGCCTACCGCTCCACCACCCAGGGTGGGGCCTAGGGAAGGTAGGGACGGCCACACTGTGGGTGGGAACAGGCTGTAAGTTATTCCCCATCATTTTCAGGGCGCTATCGCTACGTTTCCCCTAGATGGGAGGCCTCGAAATTACTGCCACAGCCTCAGTTTTGGGAGCGCTAGTTTTAGGACGTCATGTAACATGCAGTCTCTTTCAGTACCAGTTGTGTGTACAACATGCATCACAGTAACCCCACCCATTGCAGTGGGTGAGAATTGATTAGAATTATGGGGACCACCTTGAAGAAAGTAAGACAGAGAAAAACCGGGAATGCTGGAAATGAAGAACAGTTGGAGAGCCATTGTGAGAAGGGTCATGAAACGTCACCCCATCTTTCCTCTGTTCAGACCTGCTGTACATTTCCAGCTTCTCCTGTTAGTTCAAATCGCACCAAACTCAGAGGACTGAATTATTTCTTGAGTTGGTTGTTGCCTGGAAATAAGCATCTGTTAAGTGCAGCTTATCCCCTGTTTGTGCGGCAGGATGATCTTTGCAGAGTGCGCCCCGAGTACGTGCCCCTGCGACGAGCATTGCTGCAACCAGCGGATCCAGAGGCACGAGTGGGTGCAGTGCCTGGAGCGGTTCCGAGCGGAGGGAAAAGGCTGGGGGATCCGCACCAAGGAAACTCTGAAGGCCGGACAGTTCATCATCGAGTATCTGGGGGAGGTCGTCAGCGAGCAAGAATTCAGGTACAAAGATCTTCCACAGCCCATTTGCACAGAGACTGGCTTTGCCCCAAACTGAGTTCAGTTTCCCAACAGAATAAACTTCCTACAATTTATGTTCATTACTTAGCCAGAGTAAGCGCTCAGCGGCAAACATGAAGTGTGATGCAGTGCCAGAACGTGGATTTTGTTTTTGGCAACGATGCTTCTGTACTTATAACAGGGCAGTCTAGGAGTATGTACAGTGCTTACATTGGCTGCAGAGGTGAACAATTACTATTTACAGTGATGGTATGGGGTGCAGATCTGTGCACGCCCCAGACAGTCTCATAAATCATACACTTGGCAAGGGCATGTGAGAAATGCAAATGGAATGTTTGACCCACTAATGACTCCCCTAAATGATTCAGACTCCTGGGTGTCTCCAACCTCAAATCTACACCTACTATCCTACGTTTCTTAAAAGAAAGGACTCCCATTTATACAGGGCCTGTGAAATGCAGCTGTATTTTACCGTGTAGAGATCAAAGTGGGATGTTGTCACTGCGGTGAGCCATGGATCTCTGCAACTTCTCGTTTTACGGAATCCATATCTCTATAGTCACTTGATACTGGCTACCAAATGTGAGTTTTTTTTGGGGGGGAGGAAACATAGAAAATTTAATGTCTCATTTAAAAGATGTCACCTCTGACAATGTCGCACTCCCTCAGCATTGTGCTGGAGTGTCACCCTAGATTATAGGGTCAAGCCCTGAAGCGGGACTTGAACCCACAGCCATATGACTCAGACGAGAGTGCTATCCACAGAGCAAAGCAGGCGCAATGATATTTGCTCTTCTCCCCTCTAGGAACCGAATGATAGAACAGTACCAGAACCACAATGATCATTACTGCCTGAACCTGGACAGTGGGATGGTGATCGACAGTTACCGCATGGGGAACGAAGCTCGCTTCATAAACCACAGCTGCAGTCCTAACTGCGAAATGCAGAAATGGTAAGAGGAAGTTACACGAAAAGCACATGTACCTTGCCCGTGCTGCACGCAGTGTTTACAAGCAGTGTATCTGGTTAAAATCACGTTCTGCAATAGAACCATAGAAAAGATACAACACAGAAGGGGCCCATTGTGTCCACGTCGGCTCGAAGAACAACCAGGTGCCCATTCTAATCCCACCTTCCAGCACCCGGACCATAGTTAACAGCACTTTAGGTGCAGGTCCAGGTACTTTTTAAAAGAGTTGAGGGCCCCTGCCTCTACCACCAATTCGGGCAGCGAATTCCATACACCCACCACCCTCTGGGTAAAAAAGTTTTTCCTCATGTCCCCTCTAATCCTTCCGCCAATCAGCTTAAATCTATGTCCTCTAGTTCTTGAACTCTCCGCTAGGGGAAACAGGTACTTCCTGTCTACTCTATCTAGGCCCCTCATAATTTTGTACACCTCAATCAAGTCACCCCTCAGCCTCCTCTGCTCCAAGGAAAATAACCCCAGCCTATCCAATCTCTCTTCGTAGCTGCAATTTTCAAGCCCTGGCAACATTCTTGTAAATCTTCTCTGCACTCTCTCCAGAGCAATCACGTCCTTCCTGTAATGTGGTGACCAGAACTGCGCACAATACTCCAGCTGTGACCTTACCATCGTTTATACAGTTCCATCGTTACATCCCTGCTTTTGTATTCTATACCTCGGTTAATAATGGAGAGCATTCTGTATGCCTTCTTCACAATCTTATCTACCTGGACTGCCACCTTCAGGGACCTGTGCACATGCACTCCAAGGTCTCTCACTTCCTCTACCCCTCTCAATATATTCCCGTTTACTGCGTATTCCATTTTACAGTTTGCCCTCCCTAAGTGCATTACCTTACACTTCTCCAGGTTGAACTCCATTTGCCACTTTTCTGCCCACTCCACCAACCCATTGATATCTTCTTGGAGTCTACAGTTATCCTCTTCACTATCAACTACACGGCCAGTTATTGTGTCGTCTGCAAATTTGCAATCATGCCCCCTACATTCAAGTTCAAATCATTAATATATACCACAAACAGCAAGGGACACAATACTGAGCCCTGTGGCACACCACTGGAAACGGATTTCCATTTGCAAAGACATCCATCGACTTTTACCCTTTGCTTCCTGTTACTGAGCCAATTTTGGATCCAATTCGCCACATTTCCCTGTATCCCATGGGCTTTTACCCCACTGACCAGTCTGCCATGTGGGACCTTGTCAAATGCCTTACTAAAATCCATGTAGACAACATCCACTGCACTACCCTCATCAATCCTCCTTGTTACTTCCTCAAAGAATTCAATCAGATTTGTAAGGCATGACCTTCCCTGAACAAATCCATGCTGACTATCCCTGATTAAACCATGCCTTTCCAAGTGACAGTTTATCCTATCTCTCAGTATTGATTCTAATAGTTTGCCCATCAACGAGGTAAGACTGACCGGCCTATAATTGTTTGGCCTTTCCCTTGAACCCTTTTTAAACAATGGTACTATGTTTGCAGTCTTCCAGTACCTCCCCTGTATCTAGTGAGGATTGGAAAATGATCCTCAGAGCATCCGCTATTTCCTCCCTGGCTTCCTTCAATAGCCTAGGAAACAATCCATCTGGCCCTGTGACTTATCAACGTTCAAGGATTCCAGTCCCTCTAGTACTTCCTCTCTCGTTATTTTTACCTTATCCAATATTTCACACCTCTCCTCTTTAACTACTACGTCCGGTCAATCCCTTTCCTTTGTGAATACAGAGACAAAATATTCATTTAAAACCCTACCCACATCCTCTGCTTCTACACACAAGTTACCCTTATCATCCCTGATAGGTCCCACCTTTTCCTTAGCTATCCTCTTGTTCTTAATGTACTGATAAAACATCTTTGGGTTTTCTTTAATCTTACTAGCTAATATTTTTTCCTGCCCTCTCTTTGCTTTCCTTATTTCCTTTTTTACGCATCCCTGTACTTTCTAAACTCCTCTAGGCTTTCTGCAGTAGTTAGTTTTCTGTGACAGTCATAAGCTTTCTTTTGCTGCTTTATCTTGCCGCATATACGTCTGGACAACCAGGGGGCTCTAAATTTGGCAGTGCCACCCTTTCTCTTTGAGGGGAAGTGTCTGCATTGTACCTGTAGAATTTCACTTTTTAGTGCCTCCCACTGGCTTGCCACTGATTTCACCTCAAGTAGTTGTGTCCAGTCCACAATATTAGCAACAAGTGTGTTAACTAGTCTGTAGAAAATTCCCGTGCCCGCTATTTTAACAAGGACGTTAACCCAGTCACATGAAGCATCTTACTCTCGACCCCATATTCCTAAAATCCAACAGAGCTCTTTGGTTAAATATGTGTTTGCATTGGTGCGATTTCCTGGGATTACGTAGAATTTACAGCACAGAAACAGGCCATTCGCTAGTGTTTATGCTCCACATGAGCCTCATCTAACCCTATCAGCGTATCCTTCTATTCTTTTCTCCCTCGTACTTATCTAACTTCCCCTTAAATGGATTTCTAAGAAGCTTTCAGTGTTGAAGAAACCAGCAAGGTGATGTAAGAATTAAAGAAAGAAAGAATGAATTTGCATTTATTTAGCACCTTATCAGAAACAACACCACCTGCACGTTCCCCTCCAAGTCCCACACCATCCCGACTTGGAAATATATCGCCGTTCCTTCATCGTTGCTGGGTCAAAATCCTGGAATTCCCTACCTAATAGCACTGTGGGAGAACCTTCACCACACAGACTGCAGCGGTTCAAGAACGCGGCTCACCACCACCTTCTCAATGGCAATTAGGGATGGGCAATAAATGCTGGCCTTGCCAGCGATGCCCACATCCCATGAATGAATAATAATTTTTTTAATGTCTCCAATGCTTCACATACAATGAATTACTTTGAGGGACAGTGACTGTTGTTTCACAGGCAAATGTGACAACTATTTTCATTTTTTTTAACTGGTTTGTTTGAATGAGGAGTATTGGCTGAAACCCCCAGCTCTCTTTCAAATAATACCACGCGATCTTTAAGACCCATCTGAACAAGTAGGCGGGACCTCGGTTTAACCCCTTTACTGAAGGATGGCACCTTTGACAGTGCAGCACTCCCTCAGTCCTGCATTGGACTGTCAGCCAAGATTATGGTCCAGGAATTCCTGGTAGATAAGTGCGGCAGAGTAGAACGCATCCTTGCCCAAATCCCGGGGACCGGGTCATTTGTATAGATGGGTGGTGGCTGCATCAGCCCAGCTTCTAAGACACAGCCAAGTCCTTTCAAGGCCCAAATGAGCCAAAGAGGATTTTTTTTGTTTTAAACACTGGAACTACTCTGACCAGGGAATTTAATCTCTCTGGAATTGATTACATTACTCTAAGGTTTTGGAGCTTCAGAAGGCTTTGAAGGGACTCACACCAGGACTCTGTATCCTGCTATGGCTGTCAAGCTTTGCACACTGGGTCTAGTTATTGTACAGTGGAGCCCAGCCATGCTGCCGAGACCAGCTCTTAAAGGAAAGCGTAAAAGGAACAGCCCTCGTCAAGTGTGAGTTTGGACTGAATGTCAGCAAGCTATTCAATTATGGGAGCATCACAGCCGAGCACGATCCTGCCCTCGCCCAGTATCCGCACAGGGTCACTGGTCAGTTATAAGGAGCAGGAGGCTTTGCTGATTTTTTTTTTTCCCCCCCTTCTATCCTGGTGCACTGAGACCATATTTTGTATCTCTTGGCTCAGACTTGATTGGTGAAGCAGCATGCTGCCATTTTTGCAAAGTATAAAATCATATACTCAGTACAGCTGTTCAGATTCTAATTGTGTAGTGACTCGGGTAAGCTGCATAAACCATTCATGAACAAACTGCACCTTCCATTTTACCCCCCTCCCCGTCTTCTGTAGGTCGGTCAATGGCGTTTACAGGATTGGACTATTTGCGCTGAAAGATGTAATTGCCGGGACTGAACTGACGTATGACTACAACTTCCACGCATTCAATCTGGAGAAGCAGGTAATGTGGAGAACCTGGGCATTCAAAGCCGCACTATCCAAACTGTGTAACACCACGCTTCTCCGTTTATATAAAATCTGCAAAGACTGATTCCCTACAAAGCAACAAAGACCACAGCTGTAAAGAAAAATGTGAATTTGTACAAAATCGGAGGGTGCTTTATTTTATCAGGTACAATACATTGAATTACATAGAATGTACAGCACAGAAACAGGCCATTCAGCCCAACAAGTCCATGCCGGTGTTTATACTCCACACGAGTCTCCTCTCGCCCTTCATCTAACCCCATCAACATATCCTTCTATCCCTTTCTCCCTCATGTGTTTATCTAGATTCCCCTTAAATGCATCTATGCTATTTGCCTCAACCACTCCTTGTGGTAGTGAGTTCCACATTCCAACCACTCTCTGGGTTAAGAAGTTTCTCCTGAATTCCCTATTGGATTTATTAGTGACTCTCTTATATTTATGGCCCCCTAGTTCTGGTCTCCCCCACAAGTGGAAACATCTACTCTACGTCTACCCTATCGAACCCCTTTCATAATTTTAAAGCCCTCTATCAGGTCACCCCTCAGTCTTTTTTCTAGAGAAAAGAGCCCCAGCCTGTTCAACCTTTCCTGATAGATATAACCTCTCAGTTCCAGTATCATCCGAGTAAATCTTTTTGCACCTTCTCCAGTGCCTCTATATCCTTTTTACAATATGGAGACCAGAACTGTTCACAGTACTCCAAAGTATGGTCTAACAAAGGTTCTACACAAGTATAACATAACTTCCCTGCTTTTCAATTCTATCCCTCTAGAAATGAACCCCAGTGCTCTGCGTTTTTTAATGACCTTTATCAACCTGCGTCACTACTTTGTGATTTGTGTATCTGTACCCACAGATCCCTCTGCTCCTCTACCCCATTTAGACACTTATTTTCCATGGAGTATGTGGCCTGCTTATTCTTCCTACCAAAATGTACCACCTCACATTAATCTATATTGAAATTCATTTGCCAATTACACACCCATTCTGCAAGGTTATTAATGTCTCCCTGTATTTTGTCGCAGTCCTCCTCAGTATTAACTATACTTCGCAATTTGGTGTCGTCCGCAAATTTTGAAATTGTACTTCCAATTAAGACCAAATCGTTTATGTAAATGGTGAACAACAGTGGCCCCAGCACCAATCCCTGTGGAACACCACTTCCCACCTTTTGCCAGTCTGTGTAATTACCTTTAACCCCAGCTCTCTGTTTTCTGTTTTGTAGCCAGCTTGCTAATTGGTCTATAGTTCCCTGGACTTGTTCTAGCTCCCTTTTTAAGCATAGGAATTACGTTAGCTGTCTGCCAGTACTCTGGCACTATTCCCTTTTCTAATGAATTTTTATATATATGTAAAATACACTTCTAAAATACACCTAGGTAACTCAGAGTGCCGCATTCGCAGCAAGGATAGGTTGTACCCCGTCTGAGTGGTGTTGGGGGAAATCATAAAGCACATTCCTGATCAAAAACCACATGAACTGACACACCGTGAATATACAGTAAGGTGTTAATGAAAGAGGGACATTATTGGAAGGCAACATTTCTTCCTCCTTTAAACTTGCAGTTTTTGCATCGCACCCAACAGGTGCAAGTTAAGAGGAGCGTATAGTTATTTTTCCTCACTCCCTCTCTTTTAGGGCTCCGTGGAGTGTTCCCTGATCAAAAGGCCTTTGCTAAAAGTGTTGGCCATTTGTCGCCTGGACATGGCGCAGTAAGACTTGAATGGGGAGGGGGCTGTGCTTGGAGCTGAGGACTCAGCAATTTTTTCTTCCCCTTCCATCCTATTAGGGACCTGCTTCACTCTTACATGCCAGCTCCTGTACCTCTCCCAAACAGTCTGGGTGGAGGTGGAATCTTGTTTGGGGAATTGCAGACAAAAGAGCACAGTACTGCCTAAGTGACGCTCCACGATTTGTGGCACAGTGTTATTGGAACTAACTCAAAGAAAGCAGCACAACTGAAAAAAATTGAGAATTGCTGCTGAGGCTGCAGCAGTTAAACCGTTTCCCATATGTTCCTTTTTACTTAATATTTAAACACAAACAATGAATGACAGCTGTAAATATTCTCATTTCACCTCTGGGTCCCAGATGATGTGATGGAAGTCTCCTAGCTTTACGTTTCCTGTGTTAAATGAGTTTGGGGCACTCTCGGCTTTGTTCCCAGTGGGGCATTGGACTGCAACACAGAACTACTCTTAATGTGGAAATAAATTGACAATCTCAATCGAGAGGCCTCAGCATGATTGATGTGGGAAATGGAAAATGTCACATTGTGCAGTAGGGGGCCTCTCCAGTGCTACGAACATCTAGAGGGAGCTTTACCCTGTACCTAACCAGTGCTGTACCTGCCCTGGGACTGTTTGGGACAGTGTAGAGGGAGCTTTACTCTGTATCTAACCTGTGCTGTACCTGCCCTGGGAGTGTTTGATGGTGGCACGGGGTGCTTGAGGTGGGAAAGTGTGCTATTTTTTTAACAATGAAGCTCTTCATCTTGATTGAGCACAAATTCTTTTTACCAAAAAAAAATAGTAGAATGAGAAATAATGTATTTATATCTGAATTGTGTACAAGTGCTTTGTATCAGGAGTTCATTATGAATGAATGGGATATGGTGATACTCCGCTTACAATGGATGTGGTTTGTTGGCAGATTCAAGTAGACCAGAAAAACCACGTCCACCTAAATGAAATGCACTGACAGTATGGCACGTATCACCAGTTTGTCCGGTTAGGGTTATCGGTTTGTTCAGACATACTCTGGACTCAGTCAGAAAGAGCTTTGGAATTCCTGAGTCAGGCAGCGCTAGAGAAGCCTTGAATCAATCCTTCCATGTTCTTTCTACAATAAAATTTCTCAACGGGTCTGATTTGCCTGAATACCACTAACAGCTGATATGCCAGGCAAACTAGGTTTAAAGAGCGAAGTCCTCTGGGGGCAGCTTAACATTGGAAGTTTGCTTCACCTGGGCGTGGGTATACGACTGGTTTGAAAATATCGTGTGGGTGTTTGTGTGTTACAGCAACTTTGTAAATGTGGGGCTGAGAGATGCCGTGGCATCATCGGAGGTCGCAGCCAGAGGATGAATGGATTGCTAAACAAAAATGGTCAGCAGGCAAACGGACAGAAGAAACCAGGCAGGTTGAAGGAGAAGAGGAAATCGAAGCACCGATTAAAGAAGAGGGTGGGTACTGTAATCTAGTGACGGTGTGTTGTGGTTGTGAGAAGGGAAAGTCAACCGGAGATTCATACCCCTGTCTCTAAATACTGAGTGTGTTCGTTAGTGGCTGATGAGGAACGCAGTCACTATGTTTGCAGTCAAATTGGACTGAAGTAGTAAACAGCGGAGTGGGCGAGGGGGTAAACTTAAATGTTATGTTGTCGTCACTTAAAGAACCTGCTTCCTACCCAAACTGCAAAATAACCCACATCGCAGATAAAGATAATCCGAAACCTTCAAAACGTGGCAGTGGGTGAGGAGCCCTCTCTACCCTGCATGGTGGACCGCCCAAGCCCCAGGGTTCTCCAGTGTCTTCATTGTCCGTTGGAAATAAATATATGTTTTTATTTTCTTTCCTCCTATTGAAGGGACTGACTCTTGCTGGAGCACCCCCTCGGGACTCTCCCAAGCAATCGCTCCTCACATTAGGTTCAGCAGCGATGTCAGGGCACATCACAGCCGAGCCTGATCCTGTTCTCATCCACTACCCACACTCGCGCACTTTCCAGCAGCGATGGTGATCAGGAACAGGAACCCTGGCTGATTTCACAGACTGCCAATCACCACTCCCTAACCAAGAGACAGAGGCCAGGCCAGTTGCAGCCCAAGAAATGCTGCCTCACCTGAGATCAGGTAACTGAGCACAGATTGGGGGGGAAACCTGGCACCTTCTTGTCTATATGACATAGTCCTGCCTGGGGCAGCGGCTTTACTCGCTGTGATCCTGGGAGAGCTACGTGATTGTTTTATCTAAAGATGTGCACCTTCTGTGGTTGTAGTGTCCCTATGGTTTAAGCGATGCCACGTCAGTAGCAAATGTGAGCAGCGTGCTACTGAAAATACCTCACCAGTTATGTCATGTTTCCTCACCAGAGAGGGCATGTGTCAGAGGAACCGAGCGAGAGTGTCAACAACCCTGCCAAGCTGAGCCAACCACACCAGATGAAGCCCATGTCCAACAGGGAGAGGTAGGACTTATTGTCCAACACCAGAATCACAGGGCTTAGTGTAAAATTCTATGGTGTAGTCTGGGAACTGACTGACACTGCGTTGTGCTGTGTGGTAGGCATCTTCTCCCACACAGACCTGCTATACGATTCCTTGCATAAGTTTTTTTAAAAAAACCTTCCCCTTTCTGTCCTACAAACAATGCCCCCAGAACCTCGTTTTCAAGGCTTTTAAACCGTGAGAATATAGGCACCGAGTACTGACAAGTTGTTCAGCTAGGGAGGACATTGTGCAGCATTTTCTGATCTAGAGGATCAGCTGGCAATCTCTGGCGTCTGTCCACCAGTTGTTGCACAGAAAACGTTTTGGCAGAGGTGGGGGAAATCATAGAATGATACAGTACAGAAGAAGGCCATTCAGCCCATCATGCCTGTGCCTGCAAATTTTTCCTTTTTAACTATATATCTAACTCCCTTTTGAATCTTTCTGCAATACTTTTCCTCCCTCTCTCTGGGTGAATGCTTGACCTCCCACCCTCCAAAAAAAAAAGCCTTGGGTACTCTCTGGGGAATTGTCACTGTCTAACCCGGCACAGTCCGGGAATGGAAGCTGGGACGTTTCTGGATGATGTGACTCAGTGCTGCGCTGGACGACAGATTTACCCCCTCGGATCACAGGCACAGCTCACACAGAAACTGAGCGACAGCTTTATTCTCTTCCCCCCACCCCCACCGGCTGCATCACTGGCACAGCTTACACAGCAAATTCCTGATCCCACACAACCCATTAGAGAATATCCGGTGCTGAGTGACGATAGGAAACTTTCCACAAGCAATGGGAATTAGGTGATCAAGTTAAACCACACCACCCAGGCACACTGCCAAGTAACTGATCCAAGAGCAGCATTGATGGAGTGGCAGAATGCCCTTTGGTTATTTTACTGTGTCCGGACCATGCTGTTGCAGTCAGGCTTTAGCTGTAGCTTTTGTGTTGTTCACTGGAGTGATGCAGACTGAAGGCCGCTGACATTTTAGCCCCCTCCCCCACCCCGAGGAAGCAGCTGCAGCTGCTGCGTGAAGTGCCAAAACAGCTCACCGTTAAATGATTTCATACTACCATAAAATGGCACTGATTGTTTCGTTCAGGTCCTGTTTAACATGGATCGAGTGGGCTAAGATCTTTAATAAAAGCCGTTGGTGCTGGAAACCCACTACGTGCCCGTCAGCATCTGAGAACACCAAGACAGGCTGAGGTTTCAGATGGAGACCCCTTGTCAGAACAGCCAGTTTCTGTCGGAACCGACTTGGGCCTCCACCTGAAACATTAACCCATCTTTGTCTGTTTCAGGCACTGATGCACCCACTGTGTATTTCCAGCAATTCCTATTACCCAGCATTTGCAGTTTACTCTTGATCTGTGTTTGGAGGAGGACTTCTTTATTTAAAGGAAGTAATAGCATTTCTGAATTTTTTCTTCAGTCAGAGCAGTGACTCTCAATTCCCTGTGTCAGTATATAATGGGGTTTATGGGGCTGGGGGGTGGGTGGGTGGTAACATTGTCTTTTCATTTCCCCTTTCCTCGATTTTCTCACCGATCCTTAAGCTGCTAACTCTTGACAGTGTGCAGTCCTGTGGATACCAGCAGTCCTCCAGTACCTTGCCACATTGCCATTCTGCTGCATGACCCTGGACAGTGTGTGTGTCATCAGGCTATCCCACCACGAAGGAAGCCACAGACAAGCCTGATCCTATCGTCATTCAACATCCACATGCACGTACTGGACCAGTGGATAGTGATCAGGAGCAGGACCAGTTATATCACCCCCAGCCTGACATCAGCTAAATCACCACAGGCCAGGGATTGAGGGCCTGTATGGCTCAGTAGCCAACCTGACGATACATTTCCTGACAGATCCATAGGGAGCACCATCTTTTAAGTTTTAAGCAGCTCCCTTGAATGTCCTCGTTAGAGAGGCGATATTGACCTTTTGGGAAGTTTTGAGGTTGGTCTGGAAGCAGGAATGCCCTGCTCCAAAAGCTGTGCTTAGTGCTGTCTCATCGCTGCCTGGGAATGTTAGCAGGGCAGCAGACGAGGTGGTGTGAGGGGGGGTTTAACAGTAGTGCAGTCAGTGATCTAAATGGTGTTGGGTTGTCAGTTACATCACTAGTGCTGAGTGTACACAGACACAGCTAATCATCTGGCCCTTCACATAATGCGACTTGCTTGTGTCTGAGGGTGCCGTGGTTCTTTTTGTAGTATTCTTTGTAATTTATAAGACACAAATTGATGTCATCTGCAAAACATTTTTCGAGATGAAGTGCGGTCAGACAGTGTTGCATGACGATGGGGAGGAGGAGGTAGAGAATGTTGAGCCTTACTGCTAGTCTAAGTTTGAGGATATCATTTTGAAGCTGCATAGTGCTCTGGTCAGGCCACACCTGAATGCTGGTTTCAGCTCTGGTCACCGAGAGAGAAAGGCCATAAGGCTGATTCCTTGTGTCAGAGGACTGAGTTACAAAGAGCCAGGGCACACTGGCCATATAGCAGATTTCCTGAGCGCCCCATGAATGGTTCTGCAGCACAGTATTATCGGCGCCCCCTCGAGAATGGTTCTGCAGCGCAGTATTATCGGCGCCCCCTCGAGAATGGTTCTGCAGCGCAGTATTATCGGCGCCCCCTCGAGAATCCCTCGCCTTTTCAGAGAGCTAATACACCCCCGATGAGCAGTTACAAACAATAGGACTTTCCAGCCTTGAATGGACCAAGGAGATGGGACTCTATCAAAATATATAACATACTAAGTGAAATGATAACAGGTTAATACTGAGCACTCTCAAATTCAACCATCATCGCTTCTGGAATTGTATCTAATGGCCCCTCTGTATCCGTGGCAAAAACTCTCCATTCATGTTGAACAACATTCCCAAATTGATCATTTGCCTCCCTCGGCCTCCCGATCCTTATTGTTATGGGAATGGAGATCTCAATTTGGCTGGCATGGGAGGCAGCCAGTTACTTATTCACAGGGGGTGAAAACCGTGTAGGTGAGAAACAATGGCAGAGACACTTTGGTGAGTTAACGGCACATGGTTTAGAGAGAGAGAGAGAGAGAGAAAAATAACTAGGAGAAAGAGTGGAAAAAATAAATGTGCAAATTACAGAGTGAGATCTTTTGGGTGTGTGCATGTTTATATAATGCTGCATACTTGTGGTATTATTACAAATTAATCATGTCCTGAGGGGATTTTGTTGAAGCTTAAAATAAGAATGCACACATTTATATAATGTAGAAGTATATATGTACAGTATCCAGTTAGATAGTATCCATTTGCTTTGTTAATTTAGCTTGGCTTGTCTGTTGTTAGAGCTGTTTCAGATTTAGACTAGTTAAAAAGTAGAACTGTGTCTTTCAGTTCACGTTCCAGCTGTTCATTCTGATCAGTCGAGGCTCAATGTAATTAGGATCCTGAATCAATCTTGATATTTGTTGCCTCAGAATATGGGACTCTTCATCAGAGATGCATTGTTTAGCCCTCCTGATGGCTCAGGTTTGATGCCTTGTCACTGCTGCTTTAGCTGATCCCAGCCAGTTTAGGGGAAGGAACACAATACCCTTGGGTTAGGGAGGGGAAGATCAATCAGGGTTCTTGCTGCTGACTACCATCCAGGGACATCTGTCTCAAAACGCTTGAGTTCAGACAGGCACAGAATTAGACTCGACTTCAATGTGCTCGTCCCCTAGTCAAATACCCTGCTGACACTCACTGACCAGGTCTAGGTTCATGAATGAACGGTCACTTCGGAGAGGTACTGGAGGGCAGGCAGCACCTGTGGAACCCGTACCCCAGGAAGATACAGTGCCTTCAGGGGAGGAGAAACTGATCAGAAAGAAGAGGGGGGGGAAAAGTGCACAGTTTGAAACTTGGCCCTGACTGATGTTTGAGCATTGCTGCATCACATCTCTGATGTGACAAGGACAATGCTGTAGTTATGAATTCAGACCAGTGCACAGATCAGTATGAAAGAGTGAAATTGCCAGAGGCAGGCAAAAAAATCGATGGTGGGAGAAACGAGAGGGTTGGGGGAACGATTATTGGAGAGAGTGAAGTATATTCAGAGTTCAGATTTTTGCCAGCGAGCTGCGGAGTGAGGCGGGAACGCGAGAGGTTGGGCTGAAGTATAGTGATTGTTGGTTTTTCCCAGTCCCTTGTCTGCCTCATGACTCCCAATAGGTCAGTCATACCTGTGAAGGTCACTCATGCCTGTGAAGACATTTCTTGGATTAAAGAAAAAAGACTTGTATTTAGTAATCCCTTATCACATCTCAAAGCACTTAACACTTAACAACAGTCGCTGCACTTCAAAGTGATATATTACATAAGCAAACACAGCAGCTTTTTTTTGCACAGCAAGACTCCACAAACAGCAATGAGATGAATGGGCAGTTCATGTCCCACTGCCCTCTCAGTGTAATTACTTGTTTTCACATGTGATGGACATACATTGAGGACCATGCTTGACTGGTTGGGGGGTGGGCTATGTCAGCTTTTGCTAGTTTTCTAGAGTTGGCCTTTCATTTTCTGTCTTGGCTTTCCTTTTCTTGAATAGGAATTTCGTGTTGAAGCATCATGTATTTCTAGTGCGAAACTGGGAGAAGATGCGGCAGAAACAGGAGGAGGCAAAGCAGGAGAATGACAACAGTCAGTCTGCGTCACTGTACAACCGCTGGAACGGCATTTGCCGGGACGATGGCAACATCAAATCTGGTACAGAGAAAGAATGAGTTTTCTTGGTGAGGGGGGCAACGAGAGACCAGAGACTTTCAATGGTTGATAATGGAATCAGTGCATTGTTATAGTTTGTGAAGGCTGCATTTGTGTTCCTGTATTGAACAAGAGGTTGGGTCTGATTAAAGTTTTGGGAGTATTGTGTGTTGCAGTGGGCGGACACTGACCTTTCACCTCTGGGACCTATGATCAAATCCAGCACTTATTAATGGGATGAATGTCTCCTCTAACTGGGGTAATGGTCCTATGGGAAATTTAATTGGGACATTCTGAATCTGGTCCCTAGTGGGTATGGGCCCCACAACTCCTTAATTGGCAACCTCGCTTGGAGAACTCAAAGAATGGCTGGCATAGGAAATGGAGCATGTTAAACTGATGCAGAAGGGCTAAGGAGGGCCACGAAGGCAGACTAGAAGTTGCTTTACCTGTACGGAATGCACTTGATGCTGACACCAGGTGCCTGCAGTACAACATAGTGTTTCCCAGCACTATGTCCCTCAACTTTCAACACAACAAAAAGCAGAAATCCCAAGGTGAGAGTTTAAACATCAAGCACCGCTCAGATTAGGTCAAGCATAAATTTTTATGCAAGATAGAACTCCTTCTACTCTGCTGCTTTACAGCTGGTAAATTTCAGCCTCATTAAACTGGCCTGGGTTTGCCCCTGGGTCGCAGGGGTGAAAGGTCAGTCTTTTAACTGTCACTGCAGAGTATCTCAATCGGAAGCGTGTTTGATTTTTCAGATACAGTGAGTTCAAGTTTCAGTGCTTGTAAACAAGTATTCTCACCAACACAATTTCACTACCAATAATATACAGAGGAAGATTTACCCTCTGCCCTCACTCATGTGTTTGAACTGGGTCTGGAAGAGTTTTTTTTTATTCATTCATGGGATGTGGGCGTCGCTGGCAAGGCCAGCATTTATTGCCCATCCCTAATCGCCCTTGAGAAGGTGGTGGTGAGCCGCCTTCTTGAACCGCTGCAGTCCGTGTGGTGAAGGTTCTCCCACAGTGCTGTTAGGAAGGGAGTTCCAGGATTTTGACCCAGCGACGATGAAGGAACGGCGATATATTTCCAAGTCGGGATGGTGTGTGACTTGGAGGGCAACGTGCAGGTGGTGTTGTTCCCATGTGCCTGCTGCTCTTGTCCTTCTAGGTGGTAGAGGTCGCGGGTTTGGGAGTTGCTGTCGAAGAAGTCTTGGCGACTTGCTGCAGTGCATCCTGTGGATGGTACACACTGGAGCCACGGTGCCCCGGTGGTGAAGGGAGTGAATGTTTAGGGTGGTGGATGGGGTGCCGATGAAGCGGGCTGCTTTGTCCTGGAGTGGCTGTCATTTGTGGGTGATAACACATTGGGATTACTCCACGCACAAATGTGTGATCCTAATCCTTACCCTCTCTGTATGGAGCACAGCGGTAATGCTTTTGTGGTGTATTCCCTTGCAGACTTGATGTAAGTGGTTAGTGAGTATTGATGCTTAATATAAACATGGCTTCAGAATAGGTTATTTTGAGTCAGAATTATTTCTGCCTTTTTAGGAGCTCATTTTGTGAGTAATCATTTTTGAAATAAAAAATTATAGGGCAAGATTGCAATTATAAGAGTTGAGTTGTGGGGTTATCACAAAGCTTTTGCACTGAACTGTTCAGTAACTTAGTGTGTATTGATGCCATCTGGTGGCAGTGTACCTGATACATTTTGTCCATCTTAATAAGATAGTTCCCCCACCTTTGGTGCTGTTCTTACATTACTTATCCTAACGGAAGATATTTCTCCAGGTTTGGTGTTTCTCCTGTGTTAAGAGCATTTATATAGTGCACCATGGGCAAAAGAATGTCTCCAAGGACTTTGCAACCTGGGCACAGTGGTGTAGTTTGTTACTGGACAAGTAATCCAGAGAACTTGAATTCAAATCCCACCTTGGGAGTTTGAGAATTTAAATTCAGTCCAAAAAAGCTGGTATCAGTAAAAGAGACCATGAAGCTGTCAGATTGTTGTAAACCCCAAATGGGTCCTTACCTGGTCTGGCCTATATGTGACTCCAATCCCACAGGGAGACGTAAGGTTATAGAGAGGGAGCAGGTAGTGAGATTAGTTTAGGATTTTTCTAGCAAAGAGCCAGCACAGACATAATGGACCAAATGGCCTCATACTGTGCTATAAACATACCTGGTTCTTATGTGATTATAAGGTATGTATATTTTTACAGGTAAATATAAATTGTCCCCCTTTTTTTCTTGTTCTTGCCAGTCCTCTCTTGGTGAAACACACTGCTTTGTTTGAATGACTGTGTACATTTTAAAGGCAAAAGTGGGTCCAGTTTACAAAAATGTCTGGAGGGGGCCATTTGCCCGATTACACGCGCTCCATCCAAAGTTCATGTGTAATTATTCTGCCCCCAACCACTACCTGTTCATCCCCTATTTAATGAGCACTTGGAGGAGAGAGCGGGGGAGAATTGCACTGATCGCTATGTGATGGAACATCATGAATGCATTCAAAAAGAACACGTTGACGATTTCACTACAGGTAGTGAGCAGAACGATTCTTCCGCCTCCTCTCCGGGTTCATTTTTCTACCAACCTCTGTGCTGTTAATATCTCTTATAGCTCTCAATGCCCCTTCTCGGGATATCGATCCATCTTTTTTAAAGGTGTAATCTCTCCCTGAATCAACTTCCTTCTCTGGGAGCCTGTTCTATATACACTGCTCTGTGGGGGAGGGTTCTAATATCTACTCTTGCTCGAGTCTTGTGAGTTCTGTACTTGTGTCCTCTAATCCTCAAGTTAAATAGCTTGTTTTAGGTTAAGATCACGCTGCGGGTTCTCCCATTTTTAAAAGATCTGAGTATGAATCAAAGCTGCCCACTTGGGACTTCCATCTTCTTCAACAATTCCAAACATTAAAGCCGGAGCCGTAATTCCAAGTTCTGGGTGAATAAGTGGGTGAAATGTGGTTCTGATCTCTGCATACTGTGCAGCAGGGTTTGACACACTATTCGCAGGCTGGCTTCCTCATTAATCAGCAGAATTGTGCAGCTTCACGTGGTGAAGGAGCGCGGTGGCATGTAACACCTTCAGTTATTTTTCCTCCCTTTGTTGCAGATGTTTTCATGACCCAATTTTCAGCGCTCCAAACATCCCGTTCGGTCAGAACCCGGAGGCTCGCCGCAGCGGAGGAGAACATCGAAGTGGCTCGCACCGCACGTCTGGCGCAGATCTTCAAAGACATCTCCGATACAATCATATCCTACAAAGGTGCTGATCTGAACGTGGGGTCCAACAGGACTGAGGGAAATAGAAGCATAGGAACAGGAGGAGGCTATTCAGCCCCTCGAGCCTGTTCCACCATTCCATTGGATCATGGCTGATCTGTAATCTTAACTCCATTTACCCGCCTCGGTTCCATAATCCTTAACACCCTTGCCTAACAAAAATCTATCAATCTCAGTTTTGAAATTTTCAGTTTGACCCCCAGCCTCAACAGCTGTTTGGGGGAAGAGAGTTCCAGATTTCCACTCCCCTTTGTGTGATGCTTCCTGACATCACCCCTGAACGGCCTAGCTCTAATTTTAAGATTATGCCCCCTTTGTTCTGGACTCACCCCACCAGAGGAAATAGTTTCTCTCTCTCTCTCTCTCTCTCTCTCTCTCTCTCTCTCTCTCTCTCCCCCCCCATAAAATCCTTTAATCATCTTAAACACTTATATTAGATCACCCCTTAATCTTCTATACTCAAGGGAATTAAAGCCTAGGCTATGCGACCTATCCTAATAATTTAACCTTTTAGCCCTGGTAAATAGTTATAGTCAATGTGTTCACATTTGCAGGAGGCTATTGTAAGTTTGTAAGTTGATGAAAATTAGATCAGAATGAGTTCATATAATGAAGAAATGTGAAATAAGTGATTCATCCTCCCTTTTAATTTTTTAATAACTTTTTGGTGAACATTTCCCATTAATGTGGACCCCAACAACAACATCTCCTCCCATTTGTACAGCACCTTTAACGTCGTGAAACGCCCCAAGGCGCTTCAGAGGAGCGTAAATCAGACAAAAATTGACACGAGCCCAAAGAGAGATTAGGACAGGTGACCAAACGCTTGGTCAAAGAGAGGTTTTAAGGCCCCAAGTGGAACATGTGGCATAGTCTGAGTGCAACTGAGCCCTTCAGGCCCACAACTTGCATTTATATAGCACCTTTAACGTAGAAAAACGTTCCAGCTTCAATCCCCAGTCTGTGTCGCATTAGCTGATATCGGCCAAGGTGCTGCTGGGCATGGAATGGGTTCCTGTTCCTGCTCGCTGTCCAATCAGCGCTGCTGGAAAATACACGTGTGCAAATGTCGGAAAGACATAGGATCCGGCACAGCTTTGATGCCCCTATAGCCGAATAGCCTGCTGCCATTCACTGCCTAAGCTCACGCATGAAGAATGATCACTTGGGTGAGGCACTGGAGGGCAACTGGCACCTGTGGGACCCGTATCCCAGCATGAGTCAACATCTTCGGAGGGGGAAAGAGACATGAACTAGTTTATATTTCTAATATGTGTTTTTAACAGTTCACATTAATTTTACATACGTCATTTGATATCTGTATGACTTGGTGCAGTCCTGATTCAGTTATCCTGCAGTAAAATAACCATTTGCTACAATTAACGTTTCAGGGTTTTTTATACACTCATTGTTTCAAAATTTCTTTAGATTCATCGGAACAAGCACTGGCTACACCTCTACTGAATCTGCCGTCAAGGAAAAAGTAAGCAGTTAACCATTGCCATTTGTTTAGTACGTAACCCAGGTGCACTTTACCAGGGACGGAGGGGATTAAAGGTAACTAAAGAGGTGCTGCAAGATTGCCTAAATCTCAGCAAACATTAACTGCCTTGAAACTCACTCCAAGTTCCACCACTGGCTCAGTGGGTAAACACACTGTGTGTTGCGGTGCTGAGCCATTCGGATCAGAAGATCTTGCATTCAGTTCCCTGATCTGTGATGAGTTAGCCGATCTCAGTTAGAGCACTGCAAATGGTCCAAGTGCCCCGAAGCTAACTACTGATAGAAAGCATGTGCGTTTTTTCGTTTGTGTGCGTGTGTGTCTGTGTGCATGTGTATATACATGTCAGCTGAGGATATGAACGAGCTCAGCTGTGATTGCCCCTATTTTCTGTCCCCATTCTCCCCTCTTTCCTTACCCCCCACACCCCCCCCCCCTTCCCCTGCTCACTGCCTAGGATCTCACACACAGAATGGCCATGTGGATGAGGTACCCAATGTCAGTCAGTGCCCATCAACACAGACCCCAAGAAGGAGTCAGCATCTTGAGGAAAGGAGGGGAAGAAATTGTAATATAAACAATGTGCAAGAACTTTTCTACATATTTTCCTGGGTTAAAGAGCAACCATGTCAAAACCACTGAATGTCATTTGGGGAACAGAGTAAACATAGAGCCTCTAACCTATGTCCCAGTCCCCAGAGTAAAATAAATTAAAGAAAAACATAAAATCCAGGGCAAGGAAGGGCCATTCAGCCCATCAGTCCCACTCCCTCCAGAGCCCATTTACAACAGGTATCATGGATTCCTGCTTTCCCTGTACATTCCCCTTTTAGTCCCCTACCTCCTAAATTGCCTACATAAAGCTGACTACCCTTCAGAAAGTGATTCACTGGGAATGAATCACTTTGGGAAGTCCTGAGGATGTGACGAGGTGCTGAATAAATCGAGCTTCGATCTTTCTTCCTGACTTACCTCATCTTCCCTCCAGTTTTCACTTTGCTGGTATTCTACACTCTGTGCCTCTATCTTTCACCTGGATTTCTTATAGACTCCTGGGGTTGGGGGGGTGGGGAATTGCCCCACAGCTGTTTGATCCTGTCGTGCAATTGTTGCTTAAGTGCTCACATCTGGGAAGCTTGGCGCTGTGCACTTCCTGCAAGACAGTATTAAACTAATCAGTGATGGATGGTGTGGGACCTGCTAATTGGTTTTCCTATAAGTAGGTGTTTGCTACAGCAGAGTTCAATGAGATGTTGGGACATTCTGTCAAATGTAACTTTTTGAGAAATCGTTTCGCCATCAAACCCAATATCCATGTTGTAAGTAATTTTGATAGGATAATTCCCTTTATTCCAGAATGGAAAATCTTAGCCTTAAAATGGCACTCTGAATATTACTGTAAGAACATTTAACACGTCAAAGCCTCTGTTAAAATAATGACAAATAAGGTTAAGCATTTGTACAGTAATATCACACAGCATAATGTCTAGTCTCCTAGAGCAGGAATGTCAAACCTGCAGCCCCCTGTGCTGCAGCACAAAAAAAGCCCAGACACTCCTGTCCTAGAGCATTAAAACTCCCCTTCTGGCTGTACCCACAGTGCCACGAGAATGTTGAGTGTGTTTGTTTCTCTTGCATATGTAGTGAAAATAATATAAATAACTGATCAAAACAAAGGAGTATTTTACCCTCCTAGATTTGCCTCGTGAGTTCAATCTCACTGATTTAAGTGAGCTGCTGCTAGTGCCGGGATATTTGGATGGGAGGGGTGGGATTTATTCACTCTTGGAATGTGGGCGTCGTTGGCAAGGCCGGCATTTATTGCCCATCGCTAGTTGCCCTGACTGGCTTGCTAGGCCATTTCAGAGGATAGTTAAGAGTCAACCACATTGGATGATTGGAGGCAGACGGGGTAAGGACGGCAGGTTTCCTTTCCTAAAGGACATTAGTGAACCAGTCGGGTTTTTACGACAATCTGACGGCTTCACAGTCACTTTTACTGACACCAGATTTTACTTCCAGATTTAGACTGAATTCAAATTCTCAAATTGCCATGGTAGGATTTGAACTCACGTTCTCTGGATTATTAGGCCAGGCCTCTGGGTTACCAGTCCAGTAACATAACCACTGCATTACCGTACCCAACAAGTGAGGATGGGGAGGGCACATTACAGCGAAGCCTCATTATAAAAATATGTGCACCCCACCCCCGGGTGGTTCAGCTGATTAAGGCAGTGAGTAGTTGAGTAAAACAGGACGGTAGGGTCAAGGTAGCTGATCTCAGCCAAGGCAGCCTTAGGGGCGTTGCAATTGTCAGGGAGGTGAAAGTCACCCGGGGTCCCTGCCTCTGACTGTGATCCAACAGGCCCTGCTGAAAGTGGACATTTGTGGGAATTGAGTGAGGGCAACCCCCACCTTTTGTGGTTGAATAATGTGAAGGCACTCCCTGAATCTGGTCACGTATAAAGAATAACCAGTTGGGTGAGGTACCTCAAACCCATGAAACTGTACCGCAGCAAAAGGGTGCCGTTTTCAGGAGGGAAGGGAGAAAATGGGAATGTAAAAACTTCTTGACTCAACAAAGTTTTCCCTATCGGAAGTCGACCAAGGAGCCGAATCCAGACAAAAGGTGAAGCATCGATTAGAGGAGATGCACTTCGTAAAGTGTGTCCTCTGTTGCCAACTCGGAACCTGGCACCCCTTGACATCGAGCAGTGCTTGTTCTCAATAAGTGTTTAATTGTTAAAATAAATCTTCCCTGCAGATACAGTTTTATTTTGTATCGGATATTTCTTTCTCTTTATGACTTACACTGGACAGGCACCCCCTGCTAAAGCTGCTTTGTAACCCCTCAAAGCAGCTCCAGTTGACGATTAACTATACGTATCACCCCCTGTGACATTGATACATTGATTCATGTTCATCAGCTATAGTTGGCTGGAATCTGTACTTGTATCTTTGCAATATCCTGGAAAGCTCCCGCTCAATGCTAAACTCGCGTGCACCAAATGATGCTGTACCATGTGTCGAAGATAATAAATAAAATGCTTGGTTCCTTAGCTTGTGGCTGTGGTCTAGAGCTGCAGGCCTGTTTTGCACTCCAGGTGAGTGTTGTCCATTCTTAATTTACACAGTGACACAGGAGACGTCTCGATAGCGCCACATACAAGCCCATTGGGTAGAGAATCTTGAGGTAGCTTGTTGCGTTGAGCCCCCCTTCCTGGCAGAATACAGAGCTGCATTGGCTGCATGCCTTTGGTTAGCTCCCTAGTTTATTCAGCGATCTCTCAAAGACGTGTGCACTGACTTTATTTTAAATTTTTACCCAGAAAATCCGATTATTACGAGAAGATCACGGACCCAATCGACCTCATTAGCATCGAGAAGCAGATCCTCACGGGCCAGTATAAGACTGTAGAAGCCTTTGATGCAGACATGCTGAAAGTCTTCAGGAATGCCGAGGTGAGTAAGTAGATTCTGAGTTCTCAATTCTTTTCCTGTGGTTTGGAAGCAAAGACGGCTGATATTGGGAAGTAGTGAGATCCTCACTGCACGATTCCCAAACTGCACAATCCCCGTGAGTCACTTGCTTTCCATCTTTCCAAACCCAGCAAACCAGTAACAAGAGTTAAGAGTATTTTCATGTATCCCACCACCCCCATCTGTGAGCGCATCACATTCTAGCTGCGGTACTGTAATGATAACTTGCTGTTCATGAGCCCTTCTGACGTGAGTTCCCACATCATCAGAATTATGTCCAGGTCACAGAAATATCTCACTGACCATAAGCTATCACTGGAAAATGCAGTTGGAACGTAGTTTAAAAAGCAGTCAGGACCGATGGCACAGTGGGTAAATGCACTGCTGATGTGGTACTGAGCCATACAGTTCAGGACGTCCCAGATTCAATCCCCAGTCTGTGCTGACTTAGTTGATCTTTTCCAGGCTAGCAGTAAGGGTGCCATTATTGATTTCAGTGCCCCTGGGTTAGGGAAAGGAAAAATCAGCCAGAGTTCCTGCTCCTGATCAGTATGCAGTGACTGAGTGTAGGGTAAGACTGTGAAGCTCCCGTCCTCTCCATGAACAAATAGCCTCCTAATACTGTCAAAGCCTTTGGGAGAAAGCATGGAGAACAAGTTACTAGGGAAGGACATTGAAGCAACAGTATAAATGGTGTCAAGAGACGATTGAATGCCTTAGTAGAGAAAGGTTGATAAATGTTGAGAGAAGCTGGGTAGGTGTGGTTGGTATCAAGGGCTGAGTGAGGGGCTTGTGAAGTCGGTTTGAGGGGTATGGAAAGTCTGGTAGGTGGGATTGAGGGGTGTGGGAAGTCGGGCAGGTGGGATTGAGGGGTGTGGGAAGTCGGGTAGGTGGGATTGAGGGGTGTGGGAAGTCGGGCAGGTGGGATTGAGGGGTGTGGGAAGTCGGGTAGGTGGGATTGAGGGGTGTGGGAAGTCGGGCAGGTGGGATTGAGGGAGATCAAAAATGGACGGACTTGTTGGACCTAATAGCCTTTAATGTTTTAAGCATTCTTTTGAGAATGTACTTGCTTGCAGGTTAATTTGCGGTAGCTCATTAACCACAATTGGGAGCAGGTGTGGGCGCAGCACGTGAGGTAATCGACCATACGTTATGGCCTTGGGCTGGGATAATGAGATGCCAGATAAATGCTGTGGATTTTGCAGCCCTGGCACCATGCCAACACTGTCATCCACATGGTCAGTGTAAAGGGGTTGTAGATATTGGTGAACAGGTTGGGGGCTTGTAATTGTTTGGTCTTCCTTTTTATTTAATGAAATGATTGTGGTAATGGAGAGCGATGTCCGTGCTGGGAATGGAACACTTTTTTTGAGGCCCCTTTTTGTCAGTACTCCCAGGTCAGGTACCGTACAGTTGAGACGGAGCGTAAAGTTCCATCTACTCTGCCCCAACAGTGTGCCTTATCCTCCAAATAGGTGCCCCTGCTACTGCGCCAATATGACATGTGTTTCATTTCCCACACTAGCTCTCCTGTGCTGCCTCTGAGTGAGATTGGTAATTTTGTGCCATGTTACGATAGTTTTGTACTCTAGGCCTGTGGCCACTAGAGGCAGGGTTGAGACTGCTCGGTCTCATTTCATGTCGGACTCTTACAGTCAGCAGACAGGTGATTCTTTCATCCCATCACTCTGGGCTGGAGTTAAATGTAGGTCTCAGAGGTGAAAGGGTGGTGTATTAATTCACAACATCTACCAGTGCCCTGCATTTGATCCTAGTTATAAATAAACCCGTTACAGGCTGAGTTTACACAGTCAATTTCATAACCACTGTTGTGACTGAGTGTGACCAGTCATTTCCTTCGGGTTAAGATATCAGATGTCGTGGTACACTAGTCGATGATGTGTATCATTTCTTCTCGCAGCATGTTCATCAATCCCAGGGCTTTTCTCAACTGGAGAATTTTTAAATGGTGTCGATGGGTGCCCAGGGGTTCAAGGGTCCCGGGGGTGCGCGGGGGTTCCAGAGTGTCCGCACAGTGCCATCATGGGAAGGGAAATATTCTTAGGTTCTCGCAAAATGGCACAGACTAAGCTCTCCCTGTCCAACATTGTTCCTCCCCTCCCAGTTTTCTCCCCTCCTGTCCAGAAGACATGAATCATGCTAGAGTGCAGTTCTCAAATGCCCATTCTTCATATGTGACAGTGGGTGTTGACAGACTTTTGGACTGTTGAGGATGTTGCAGCTGAGCCTAATCCTGTTCTCACTCAATGCCCACGCAGGCACTTTCACAGCAGGAAAATGATCAGGAACAAGGACCCTAACTGTTTGTATTCCTCCCCCAGCTAGTAAGCCTAAGGGGTTCTCAGGACGGTGGCCCTACCATTGTCATGGCTGAGATCAGCTAACTGCATGCAGATTGGCAATCAAGCTTCTGGTCTTGTGTCTTAGCACCACACTAGGTAGTGAACCTACCTGCTGAGCCATTGGGAGTTTCCCCAATTTCTTTTGAGTATAAGTGAGAGTGATGGATATTTCCGCATTGTAGTACTTCAGTATTTATTTGAAACTGTGTTCTTCAGAAATATTACGGCCGGAAGTCTTCCGTAGGCAGAGACGTTTGCCGTTTGAGGAAGGTTTACTACAATGCTCGACACGAGGCCTCCGCCCAGATTGATGAGATCATAGGAGAGACGGCCAGCGAGGCGGACAGCAGCGAGACGTCCATTGGGGAGAAGGAGAACGGGAACGAGAAAGACGACGATGTGATTCGCTGCATCTGTGGGCTGTATAAGGACGAGGGGCTGATGATTCAGTGTGAGAAGTGCATGGTGAGTGGCTGCTACAGGGCAGTGCTGCATTTCTTCGACTTGTACCATATACTGAGGGAATTAGATTGCGAAAAATTTAGATTCAGAAAACTCAGACTCCTCGTCTCAAGGGGGCAAATAAAAGAGAATTTTATAGTGGCTTTAAAAAAAGATTCTATTTATTTAATGTCACGCCCTTAGAATGTCCCAAAGCACATCACAGCCAATGAATTACTTTCTCAACGTGCAGCCGACACTGCTATATCAGCAAAAACAGCAGCCAATTTGTGCTCAGTAAGGGCCAGCAGACAGCAAATGAGATAAATAATGTTCTGTTTTGGTGATATTGATTGGGGGATGAACATTGGCCATGGCACAGGGAGAAGCCAGTGCTCTAATGGGTAGTGTATTCCTGGCTAAACCAGAAGCTGATGACTGCTCTATGCTGGGAGGCAGCACGGTTTTAACTGATTATCCTCCAGTGGTGTCCATGTACTGGCTTAGGGGTCCCTAATTCTTTGCTCTGTCAACTTGTGCCTAAACACTCAGTTTGGGTAATTAGGGTGTGACTCTATTGGGAGAGATGGGGATGTTGGAGAGAGTATTGGACAAGAAGAAACTCTGCCTGTATGGAGTTATCATTAACTGGGCTGGAGACTCTTAAATAGTGATGGGTTATTGTATAGGTTAGACACCCAACTGATTGTTTATTGATGCAAGATACGTAGAGACATGTTGTTTTGAATCTATGATTTAAATAGAGTTCGCAACACACGAACTTGCGAATACTTCAGCATTATCTGTTGATAGTTACAGTCAGGTGACTCAGACCCTCATCATCACAATCTGGATGGACCGAGGATAAAGCACATTCGGGGTCATTTAGACTTTTCGGTAACTGGGCCAGTGAGTGGCAGCTGCAGTTTAATGTGCGTAAACATAAAAAAATTGGTATGGAAGCAAGATGATAAAACAAGGAGTGTGCATTAAATGAAATATTGGTGCAGCGTGCTGATCAGCAAAGAAACCGAGGACTTATGGATCCCGATTTTCGCCTTCAGCGTCTGGGCGCAAGTGCTTCATCCACCAGCAACACTAATGGGAAATTTGGGCAGGAGCCGCATGACCAAATTTCCCCCAGGCATTCCCGATGGACAAAGCTCTTGTGCCCGGACATTGAAGACGGAAGACTAGGCCGGAATGGATGAATCTGTGAAGCTGTCGATCCAGTTGCTAAGGTACATGTGGTACTGGGTTACAGGAGCAGAGTGTAAATAAAAAGGGGTTGTATTGTTACTTTATAAGGGTGTGGTCAGCCAGTTCTGGTCACCCAAGCAGAGGAAGGATTTTATTGCCTTCGAGAGGGTACAGCAATGAGCAGCACAGATGATTCTAGCTAACTCATGAGGAAAGTTTAAGGAAGTTGGGCTTTTTTTTTGGGAAGGAGGAGACTTTGAGGCAACCTAATCGATGCTTTCAAATTGACAAAATTGGACCAAGTGAATTGTTCAAATACTGGAGAAGCCGAGATCAAAAATAGAGAAGTTTAGAGTAGGATGGGAAGATGGGTATAACCTTCTCGCACAGAGTTTGCAACAAGGCCATCGATGTGGACAGAAGGAATGAGTGTGTTTCTGGTGACTAGAGATCATAGATAGGTGCCTGATAATTCCTGTGTTTTTAAGTAAACTTAAGTGCCCTTGAATTGAACGAGGAATCTGTCCATTGACCTGGGTAGTCTGTATATTCCAGTGAAATGCTCAGCATTATGTACTCATTTCTTGTAATCCTTTCTCCCTAGGTGTGGCAGCACTGTGATTGCATGCGTGTAACTGCAGATGTTGAACACTACCTGTGTGAGCAGTGTGATCCTCGAGCTGTGGAGAGGGTAAGCTGACCCCTCTGAATATGAGAGGGTGTTGTACGTTCTGCTTAACGTTATAAGCTTGGGATGTAAAAGGCAGTCCTGGTTTTTTCTTTTGTTAAAACTTGTGTGCAGTGCCCCGTGATGAGGTAACATATTTCCCAGCACTGTTCCCTGCTGGTTAAACAGCTGCAGATATTTAACTTAATTGCACGAGTTCCTGTAAATTCTGCTTTTTAAAAAAAAAACTTTTGGGACATGTTAGTGGTGGTATGAAATGTCAGTAATGATATTACAAATGGCTGACTCCTTCACTGGTTGAAAGTGTCGCCTGGGGTCGGACTGAGCAGTGCAGGCCAGGTGATGCTTGGGCCGATGCCCAGTCTGATCTCATTGGGGGGGCTACAGCAGGAGTTCCCAGGCTGGGTAGGAGGGGAAAAAGATCAGCCGGGGTTCCCAGTCCTGATTGCTATCCAGTGACCTCTGCTCAAAAGTGTGTGGGTGGGGAGACGGTGTTAGGGTCTGTCATGATGTCTGTATTGGAATAGCCTACAGACACTTTCCTTCTAATTTTATATATGGACAAGTTATGGGATTGCAGTGCATGTGCCCCCCAACAACAGTCAGCACCTTTCAGGGAGTAGGGGAGGAAACTAGGAACAAAAATCAAATTAAGTGCTTAAATTAAAATATAAAGCGCAGGCAGGATATCCCTATGTCGGCCACCACCGCTCAGTGCAACACTGGACAATAGCACCTGACCTGTAAGCTGGCACTTTCTGCCCTGTGTCATCCTGTCACACACTTTGTTCTTTTATTGCAGGAAGTTCCCATGATCCCACAGCCACATTATGCTCAGCCCGGTTGTGTGTACTATATCTGCCTGCTGCGGGACGATCTGCTGCTCCGACATGGTAGGTGCATTGGGGGCAGGAAGAGGCCAATCGTGCATGGGTTAATGAGGATGACCATGAGAAGGCGCCAGCACTCCCCACTTACACCCAAATGTACCTGAAGCAGGAGTAGAATGCCCAAAGAGACATTAATGTTCATTTATAATTCTATCTAAGCGTTTATATTTTTTAAGGAGCTGTCGTTTTGTGGTGGGAATGGGATGTAGGGTTTCTTTGGGGTCAAGACAACTCCAAGAAGCGCCACATGGACAGTTACCGTTGTGTAAACCCTGCGAAGTAGTCTCAGTAGTGCACTACCTAAGCTGATTCACGGTCCTCCCGGGCATTGCTGCCGATTGACAATCCATCACTGGCAGCTGGGATTCCGGAACACCATGTTAGTCAGTGGCCTAACTAATAGGACAGTCCCAACTGCAGAAGAAATGGGAAGCTTACCAGTACTTTATGCTGGTAAGTTGTGCATTTTTAGTTGGTTAGACTCCAACAGTACCCCAACACTTGGCGGGGACCGGGGTTGGGGGAGAACCCAAGCCATGGCAACTTGGACCTACATTCTCTCTGGACTTCAAAAGGTGAGATGTGTCCCTACAGGAAGAGAGTGTGCATTCCACACTGGGCAAACAGAAGCTCTACCTCCATCGATTCCTTAATAGCTTGGTTTAGAGTCTCATAAACATGGTGCAAGATTCTGTGCATGTCAGAAAAGTAGCTGATCAAAGAAAAGGGGGGCATTGTTGTTCATGGTTAACACTTTAGGTAATTTTACAACACCAAGTTATAGTCCAGCAATTTTATTTTAAATTCACAAGCTTTCGGAGGCTTCCTCCTTCCTCAGGTAAATGTTCAGGAGCTCCTTGAAGCCTACGCATTTATACATATAGAACAATACATGGTGTTTACAGAATGCCCCTGCAACTGCCCGTTGCCAAGGCAATCACCGTGTTCTGTAAACACCATGTATTGTTCTATATGTATAAATGCGTAGGCTTCAAGGAGCTCCTGAACATTTACCTGAGGAAGGAGGAAGCCTCCGAAAGCTTGTGAATTTAAAATAAAATTGCTGGACTATAACTTGGTGTTGTAAAATTGTTTACAATTGTCAACCCCAGTCCATCACCGGCATCTCCACATCAACACTTTAGGTAAAAGTCCTTTGTGTACAATTGTAACACAGTCAGCAACCCGTGTAGATCGCATGAATGTGCTAGCAGAGGAAATTAAACCCCATGATTTAAGCGGCTTTTTTTCTGTCTCCTTTCTCCGATCCTTTGATAAACTCCATGTGACGTCAGTGTGTGTTCTGCCGCAGGTGACTGTGTCTATCTGATGAGAGATAATCGGCGAGGTCCTGAGGGGCAGCCTGTCCGACAGTCCTACAGACTGCTATCACACATCAACCGTGACAAACTTGATATCTTCCGCATCGAAAAGCTCTGGAAAAATGAAAAGTAAGGCGGCGAGTGATGGGACAGACCAACTCAGTAACAATTTTTAAACAGCTTAAGTTATTTCTCAGCTGTACCCACCAGTATTGTACCCCAGTGTTGTACAGAGACCTGTACCCACCAGTACTGTACCCCAGTGTTATACAGGGACAGACCTGTACCCACCAGTACTGTACCCCAGTGTTATACAGGGACAGACCTGTCCCCACCAGTACTGTACCCCAGTGTTATACAGGGACAGACCTGTACCCACCAGTACTGTACCCCAGTGTTGTACAGAGACCTGTACCCACCACTACTGTACCCCAGTGTTGTACAGAGACCTGTACCCACCACTACTGTACCCCAGTGTTGTACAGAGACCTGTACCCACCACTACTGTACCCCAGTGTTGTACAGAGACCTGTACCCACCACTACTGTACCCCAGTGTTGTACAGAGACCTGTACCCACCACTACTGTACCCCAGTGTTGTACAGAGACCTGTACCCACCACTACTGTACCCCAGTGTTGTACAGAGACCTGTACCCACCACTACTGTACCCCAGTGTTGTACAGAGACCTGTACCCACCACTACTGTACCCGTGTTGTACAGTAACAGACCTGTACTCACCAGTATTGCACCCCAGTGTTATACAGGGGCAGACCTGTACTCACCAGTATTGCACCCCAGTGTTATACAGCTTAAAAAACGCTCTCCAGACATAGCCTAAGTTTGTAAGGACAGAATCTAGAATTGTACTGAGTATTTTTCACAGTTGAAGTCTGAAAATTTTATGCATTATGCTTTACTGCAATCCCAGCGATGCACTGGTTGGAGATGTGTGTGTGTGTGTGTGTGTGTGTATGTGTAGTATTTTGAAATTCAGTCTTCATTTCATGCTGAATGACCTAATATATTGTTCTGACAGAGGGGAGCGATTTGCCTTTGGTCACCATTATTTCCGGCCCCACGAGACCCATCACTCCCCATCAAGACGGTTTTACCATAATGAGTTATTCAGGGTGCCACTGTACGAGATTATCCCTTTGGAGGCAGTGGTGGGGACCTGCTGTGTGTTGGACCTCTACACATACTGCAAAGGTGAGTGAGAGATGACTGCAAGTAAGCAGCTGCTAACTGTTCAGCCTTTTTACTCCCATCCTTTACTGCTGTTCCCTGGCTGAGCAGGCAAACGGTCCCAAGCCTCTTTTAATGACACCTCGGAGCTGTCCATTAGACAGACACAGAGCAGCTCGAGATGACATAGATTTCTCTCCCTCCCTGCAGAGCAGCCCCTGGCTTCCACTGAGCACCTACCCTTACTATTGTCCAAGTGTGAGCAAACTTTTCAAACCCAATCCTATCTTCACCCAGACTCCACATGCCTACTTTCCAGCACTACACACTGGGTACTGATTAGGAGCAGGAACCTTGGCTGACTTTTCTATGCACTAGTCTAAGGCCCTGAGGCAGATTTTTTTTTTTTATTCGTTCATGGGATTTGGGCATCACTGGCAAGGCCAGTATTTATTGCCCTTGAGAAGGTGGTGATGAGCCATCGTCTTGAACCGTTGCAGTCCATGTGGTGAAGGTTCTCCCACAATGCTGTTAGGTAGGGAGTTCCAGGATTTTGACCCAGTGACGACGAAGGAACGGCGATATATTTCCAAGTCGGGATGGTGTGTGCGGGTGGTGTTGTTCCCATGTGTCTGCTGCCCTTGTCCTTCTAGGTGGTAGAGGTCGCGGGTTTGGGAGGTGCTGTCGAAGAAGCCTTGGCGAGTTGCTGCAGTGCATCCTGTAGATGGTAAACACTGCAGCCACTGTGCGCCGGTGGTGAAGGGAGTGAATGTTTAGGGTGGTG
This sequence comes from Heptranchias perlo, assembly GCF_035084215.1. Lineage (NCBI taxonomy): Eukaryota > Metazoa > Chordata > Chondrichthyes > Hexanchiformes > Hexanchidae > Heptranchias > Heptranchias perlo. The sequence continues at coordinate 1,521,382 of NC_090368.1, read as the reverse complement.
GATGGGGTGCCAATCAAGCGGGCTGCTTTGTCCTGGATGGTGTCGAGCTTCTTGAGTGTTGTTGGAGCTGTACTCATCCAGGCAAGTGGAGGGTATTCCATCACACTCCTGATTTGTGCCTTGTAGATGGTGGAAAGGCTTGAGGAGTCAGGAGGTGAGTCACTTGACATAGAATACCCAGCCTCTGACCTGCTCTTGTAGCCACATTATTTATGTGGCTGGTCCCGTTAAGTTTCTGGTCAATGGTGACCTCCCAGCATTTCAATGGTGGGGGATTCGGCGATGGTAATGCCGTTGAGTGTCAAGGGGAGGTGGTTAGACTCTCTTGTTGGAGATGGTCATTGCCTGGCACTTGTCTGGCGTGAATGTTACTTGCCACTTATCAGCCCAAGCCTGGATGTTGTCCAAGTCTTGCTGTATGCGGACACAGACTGCTTCATTATCTGTGAGGTTGGGAATGGAACTGAACACTGTGCAGTCATCAGCGAACATCCCCATTTCTGACCTTATGATGGAGGGAAGGTTATTGATGAAGCAGCTGAAGATGGTTGGGCCTAGGACACTGCCCTGAAGAACTCCTGCAGCAATGTGCTGGGGCTGAGATGATTGGCCTCCAACAACCACTACCATCTTCCTTTGTGCTAGGTATAACTCCAGCCACTGGAGAGTTTTCCCCCTGATTCCCATTGACTTCAATTTTACTAGGACTCCTTGGTGCCACACTCTGTCAAATGCTGCCTTGATGTCAAAGGCAGTCACTCGCACCTCACCTCTGGAAATCAGCTCTTTTGTCCATGTTTGGACCAAGGTTGTAATGAGATCTGGAGCAGAGTGATCCTGGCGGAACCCAAACTGAGCATCGGTGAGTAAGTGCCGCTTGTTAGCACTGTTGCCGACACCTTCCATCACTTTGCTGATGATTGAGACTAGACTGATAGGGTGGTAATTTGAGATTAATTAGATTGTAGCACCCCTACCGCAGCTATATCAGCACCTGGGTCTTTACTGGCCTGTCGGACTTGTCTACTCACTGCTTTAAGCAGCCAAACCATCGGAGGACTGTGCACTTTGCATTTTGATTTCAGATTTCCAAATTTCTCCTTTCTCCTTTTTCCCATCACAGACCCAGGAGGATTCAGAATCTGCTGTTTAGGGGTTTATCAGAGCCGAGCCTGTGTCGAGGTGATGTGTTTTTTGTAGAGTCTGACACTCCTTTACTATGAAATCTGGAAATCTCAAATCAAAATGGAAAATGCCTAGCTCCTGCAATTAATGCATAGAAAAGTTTGGACATCAATAGTGAACGGTGGTTCGGCAACTGTCAGTTTTTGCATAGAATTTACAGCCAGTGTTTATACTCCACATGAGCCTCCTCCCATCCTATTTCATCTCCCCCTATCTGCATAACCTTCTACTTCTTTCTCCCTCATGTACTTATCTAGTTTCCCCTTAAATGCATCTATACTGTTCATCTCAACTACTCCATGTGGTAGCGAGTTCCTCATTCTAACTACTGTCTGGGTAAAGAAGTTTCTCCTGAATTCCTTATTGAGTGGTTTGGTGGGAATAGGGTCGAGAGAGCAGGAGGTGGATCTCATGGTGACATTAACACGTCACATTTAAACATGAGGGTCAGAGAATTTCTTAAACTTAATGAAAAGTCACCAATGACTATCAGAAGAAATTTTACTCGAATAGTACCAGGGATGAGGGACTTCAGTTATGTGGAGAGACTGGAGAAGCTGGGATTGTTCTCCTTAGAGCGGAGAAGGTTAAGGAGAGATTTAATCGAGGTGTTCAAAATAATGAAAGCTTTTGAGAGAGTAAATAAGGAGAAACTGTTTCCAGTGGCAGAAGGGTCGATAACCAGAGGACACCAATTTAAGGTGATCGGTAAAAGAGCCAGAGGTGACTTGAGGAAACATTGCTTTATGCCGAGAGCTGTTATGATCTGGAATGCGCTGCCTAAAAAGGTGGTGGAAGCAGATTCAATAGTAACTTTCAAAAGAGGAATTGGATAAGTACTTGAAGGGAAAAAACTTACAGGGCTGGGGAATGCGACTAAATGGATAACTCTTTCATAGAGCCAGTATGGGCCGAATGGCTGCCTCCTGTGCTGTACCTACATTGATGCTATGAAATACAATCCATTCAAGAAAAGATGTGAGACCCAGTCTTGCTCTGGCCCGAGCTTTATTAGAGGGTCACCTGGTTCTGAACGTGTGCTGGAGACTGAAGCCCTTTGTATTTTTTGTTTCAATCCTTCAGGGAGGCCGAAGGGTGTGAAAGACCAGGATGTTTACATCTGCGATTATCGCCTGGACAAATCTGCGCACCTCTTCTACAAGATCCACCGGAACCGCTACCCCGTCTGCACAAAATCGTACGCATTCGATCACTTCCCTAAGAAACTGACGCCCAAAAGAGATTTCTCTGTAAGTGTTAAGGTTGGGATCGTTGTTGGGGGAGGGCTGGAATTGGTCAGAAGGGAAACATTTGTTCAGTATATCTCCTTGTATATGACAGCAGAATGGACCAATTTCTGAGAGGACAGGTCTCAGGGAGTAACAAGTGGCGACGGCCGCTTTATTCACAGCTAGTTTATTTTCGGTAGTGCACACCACCGCCCCGATGGGCATTTAGTTTATACCCACCCTCTGCCCCATTTCTCCCATGACCTTCTCCTGAATGTTTTAGCACCTTGCACTACACAGCGAGGTGGTCAATCGTTCGACATTTTTGGAGAGCAGTGTGTTTGGGGAATTCAGCGTCCTTTAAAGGGCCCTAGTATTCCTGTCAGAAAACTACGCAAATGGAAAGACGCCGGCAGGAGACAGGCCAGGGTGGAGAAATGCAAACAAGGTCCTGGCAGGGCAGGTCCGGAGAGGGAGGGCGGGCGGTCCAGAGAGGGAGGGAGGGCGGCCGGTTGGGTCCGGAGAGGGAGGCAGGATGGGCGGGTGGGTCTGGGGAGGGTGGGCGGGTCCGGGGCGGGCGGGTCCAGAGTGGGAGGGAGGGCGGGTCCGGAGTGGGAGGGAGGGTGGGTCCGGGGCGGGCGGGTCAGAGAGGGAGGGGAGGTCCAGGGAGGGAGGGTGATCCAGAGAGGGAGGGTGGGAGAGCGGTCCGGGGATGGAGGGCGGGTCCAGAGAGGGAGGGATGGTGGCGGATGGAGGCTACCTGGCAGTGATATAATCCCAGCACCCGAGATCCATAATCTGTGAGGTGTAAATATCAGCTGCATTTTGTTTGCATTCAGTCAGTTTTTATTGTGCTGATTTAACAGCCAAACTGCACCCAGGGAACTGGGAATAACAGAGGGTCATATTGTCAGAGATACTTTCTCCACTCACCTGGTAATCAGACTGGGTTACAGAGGAAGGAAGCCTGTTTAATAATCTAATAATTTGGTATCTTGGTTTCTTGTGCGCTGGCTGTAGCAATAGTCCCTATATTCCATTTCTGATTGCTCTTTGTACAAAACTGCAGAAGTAGTTTCCCCTGTTGCTATGTGGATAAAATCAACCATGCGGTGTGTTACTAAACAAATTGGAGCAGGAAGATCCCAGGGTTCAGTCTGGGCTAAGTCATCTGATCTCAGCATCTGGGGGTGAGGGGGCGGGGAGATCAGCCCTCGACCCAGTGATCCTAGAATATTACAGCACAGAAGCAGGCCTGTGTGTGTGTTGCGATCGGGGCCCGGAGAGGGATGGGGTTTCACTGTATTGTTATGTTTTACCCCTTTTTTAAAACAAAATATGCATTCATTTTCCTTTTTTCTTTCAACTAGCCTCACTACGTACCAGAAAATTACAAGAGAAATGGAGGAAGGTGAGTGGCATTAGGAGTTAGTCTGCTGTTTAACTCTTTGGCTGCACTTTCTGTTATCCATAGCAGGATTGCCTGTAATCCTTTGAGGCCTTAAGTTTATACCAGCAAAAACCTGTTACCTTTCAGAGAATCCTGTGGATTCGGACAGTCCTGCAGCTCCCCTGATGACACGTTGGGCAGAGGCCATGTGTAACTGAGACGTACGGACCAGGTTGACCTTTACCCTTGAGTTGGCTGATCTCACGCCTTGGCTGCAGCCGAAAGTTGCAGTGAACCTCTGACCCTGGACTAGAGAGAGGAGCAGAGATCAGCCAGGGTTCCCGCCCCCCTGACCCCCGCTGCAAGGTTCGTTTTTTGTGGACAGCAAGTGAGGATGGGATGGGACTGGGCTATGATGCCCTCCACCATCCCACAACCTACCGACACTGTCACGGTTCACACCTGGAGACTGGCCAATTGGGCAATGGTACCAGAGGGCACCTTGTATCCCAGTGAAAGTCAGCTTCTTCAGGAGAGGAGAGGGAAAAGAAAAAGTAATTAGGATTGAAATCTCATTGCAGATTGCACTCAAAGGGTTAATTGGCTTGCTCTGATCTCGAAGTGCAGATTGACTGTTTACTGTACCATACTTGGGAGTGGGGCTGAGGGGGAATCTTTAACTTAGAATTTTGTTTTTCTCCCTGCTTTTAATACCCCTTCCCAGCAGACTGTGGATTGCTGTGGTCAGCTAACAAAAGGAGCGATTCAGAGCAAAATGGGATGACCTTCCTCACGTTCCCGGCCCCTCTCCCTGACCCTCCCACCAAGGAAACCGGAAATCTTCGTACTGCATAGTGACCTCTACCTGCTGACTTGCCCGAGAACTGATGAAACTCACACCCAACTGAGGGTAGTCAAGTTTATTTAGAACCCCCTCACCTTTCCATGGCCAATAGAGTGGGTGAGGAGGGGGGGGGGCGGTCTGCTGCCACACCTGTGCCACTTCACTCTGGTACCAGTCACTAGGATGTGCGCCAGAGGCTCCCACCGTGATTTGCCCCCCTCTTTTATTTTTCCCCTCTCACTCCCATGTGTGATGGGTGTCGGGCGAGGACCAGATCAGCAGGGTGCCTCTTGCAGTTGAATAGCCTACAGAGACTCGCCGCCTGGGCTCAGGTGCAGGGCGCTGTGCCGCGGAGCATTCAGTATCTGGTCACATGCCCTAACAAGTAAAGGAGAGTAAGAGGATAAATGGTTAATCTTCGAGCAGTTGATTAGGTAACGGTGAAGGGTACTCGGAAAGGTAAATGGTGTGGCAAAGGAGCTCCCTTCTTCAGGGAAACATTGGGTGCCCCGCGGTGGCTGGTTATGGGGTTAGAGGGGTGGTAGTAATTTTCCCACTTTGAAATCTGTTGCGGGTCAGAAACTTCCCTGGGCCCTGGTTCAGGACACCACTCTTAGACTGATGGGTGCACAGGATGAGGTTCCACAGGTGGAAAAAAGGGAATAAGGGAATTTTTCTGATCAGAGTTGTTTTTTTTAATTAACTTCAAGCTGGATTACTGTTTATCTAAATAATTTAGAAACCAGCAGCAAATGGAATATCCTGCATTCTGCTGTCCAGGGTCAGGTGTGAAGAATGGGCCCCTTGGGCGAGGTACTGGAGGGCGTCTGGCAGCCTCAGGAGAGAAAGGAATGGGAGAAATTAGGGGAAAGACTGAGAAAAATGGGTCAGGGAGAGATGATACAGGCACAGCATCAGGCCAAGAGTTTGAAACTGGGGCACTCGTTCCTTCTGCTCACTGCTCCTGGACCAGTGACCCAGAGCAATGGCAGACGACCCTTGCCCTTTGACTCACACAGCTGACTGGTTGGGTGAATGGAGTCAGAAGAAGCAGGAGATCATTGAGGAATGGATACCAATGTTTCAACTAATAGCTGTAACTTTTTATAATTGTTTTTAAAAAATCGAAACTGTGACTGGGCAGGGGGTCGGGGGGAGGAGGAAGCTTTATACAAAACCAGAATAGACCGATTCCTGCCTTTTGCAGACTGGGGATGTCCGTGTGAGTCATCTTCCCTTTTAAATTACTTTTAAAACACTCCAGTAATTGTTTATACAGAATACTGTTAATTCTATATACCGTAAATCTTCGAGTATCACACCTTTTTTTTCTCCTCCTCCCAAAAAATGAGGAAGGGGTGCATATTATACATGAGTACTAAAATATATTAAAACCATTTCATAAAGTTCACAGCCCAGAACTCTTGGACAGGGATAGGGGGAGATTGTTCTATGCACAGGGCGTATTACACTCAAAGATTTACGGTAGATTAAAAAGTTACTGTTTAGTTTTACAATTATTTTTGATTTCCTCACAAGCTGAAGGAAACAAAGCTCCAATTCTCCAGAACACTGCATGTCACGATACGTCAGCACACTGCAGTGTTGTGACGGGCTCCGTCGAAGAATTGTAGCTTTTTCTTTCCCGAAGTGCTGGGAATGCTTTCCGCAGTGCTGCATTCCAGTTCAGGAGTGCAGGGGACAGCACTAGGGGATGAGCGATGCGTGATCCAAACAGTAATTAAACCACGCGGCTGTACAATGTGGGATGGGTCCCCACTGAGGGGGGGATATGGGGCAGGAAGCAGAAATCCATTATCTTTAGGGTCAATTTGAATCTCCACTTGGTTCTCATTTGAACTTGACTGCACTCGTTGGGCAAGTTCCACCAGTTCTCCCCCAAGCCTTTAGGCAGAACATTGGGTGAGCTGTATTCCTTCACACAGGAGTGGGGTGGAGGGGCAGGGAATCGGACTCAACCATGGGAGGAGCGCACCTCGTATTGAGCCAACCACAGAGCAGTGTTTATCATGGCCACGGAGAAGTGCAGAGCCAGGCCACTGTGCCAGCTGGAGGGAACGGTGCGTGGCGCTAGGAGGCTGGAGTCTGCCCGATGGGGAGTGAACGGGTACCGTTTGGCCCTCTAGAAACCCATCCCACAGCAGCTCAGTTTGGAACGCAGTTCGCTCATCACCTACTGTTGCTGTTGGAGAGCGGTGCACTGTTCTCTGATATCAGCTGATTCAGAAACACCGACATTTCCACTGATACTGGGTGACTTTTATTTCCCTTCATCTTAGACTTTGCTGCACTCCCACCTACCAAACAGCCTTAACAAAGATGTGAGTAAAGACATTAGTGGATAAATAAGTGAATGAGTGGCTGACTGATTCATTTATGAAGATTTTCATAATATTTGTGCATGTGTGTGTCTATTTTAAATTGGGGCTTAATGTTGATAAGATGTTGTTCACAGAAACGCGGTTGTTATTGCAGTTATATTGGATATAATGCAGAAGGACAGGGCATCACCTTCCAGGTTAGCTGGGAACAAGCATCAAGTCTTAAGATCTTGCACTATCTTGAAATTGAACCCATGATGTATGTGTTATATTGGGTGTGGGAAGCAGTGTGGAGCAACAGTATACTATTCCCCCCCCCAGAGCTGTGTACTGTCCCTGTCCCTGTCCCCGTCCCCACCCCCGGGAGCTCTGTTCCTCCCCGCCCCCCCCCCCCCCCTCCAAGAGATCATTGAGCTACATTTTCCCATTATTGTTTAGTTGAGGTTTGGTTTCATGTTAGTTTGACTTTCCCTCTACTGCACACACTTTCCCATCGCTGGTGCTGCGTGAATCACACTAACTACTCTTGTGGCAGGAGGGGGGTGGAATATTATATAATATGAGCATGTTTGAGCTGGAGGACCAGAAGGCAGGCCAGAAAGTTTAAGGTCTGCATAGTTAGTGATTCGTAGCTTTTATCTAATGTTGCTCCCTCACCCATACAATAAGAAATGACCCACTCTTTCAAACATAGTAGGGGATGGAAGTCTATGGGTGTTTTTATATTGGTGTTAGAGCTCTGGGAGTGGACTCGAGTAGCCTAACGCTCTCCAGCCCCCAAGCTACTCTCCCCTTTTAACTGTATCTTAGTGTCACAAGTTTCCAATAGCAAGTGGAAAGAGGCTCACATTATCTGCGCTCGGGACCCACGAAAAATCAGGTCCAAGTCGGGGATGTGGAAATCACCTCTCATGGTGTCACCGAATAACATCTTCAGAACCCCAGGGGAAACGGCGATAACTTGCATTTATGCAGTGCCTTTAACGTAGTAAAACGTCCCAAGGCGCTTCACAGGAGCGTAAATCAGACAAACACTGACACTGAGCCACATCAGGAGATATTAGGACAGGTGACCAAAAGCTTGGTCAAAGAGGTAGGTTATAAGGTGCGTCTTAAAAGAGGAGAGAGAGGCGGAGAGGTTTAGGGAGGGAATTCCAGAGCTTAGGGCCCAGGCAGCTGAAGGCACGGCCACCAATGATGAAGCAATGAAAATGGGCAATGTGTAAGAGTCCAGAATTGGAGGAACGCAGAGATCTCGGAGGGTTGTGGGGCTGGAGGAGTTTACAAAGATATGGAGGGATTTGAAAACGAGGATGAGAATTTTAAAATCGAGGCGTTGCCGGACCAGGAGCCAATGTAGGTCAGTGAGCACAGGGGGTGATGGGTGAACGGGACTTGGTGTGAGTTAGGATACGGGCAGCAGAGTTTTGGATGAGCTCAAGTTTCCGGAGGGTGCAAGGTGGAAGGCCGGCCAGGGGAACATTGAAACAGACATTGAATTTTATTTATTCAGTCACTGTAAACCAAGAACCTTCTTCGAAGTTAATTTTGAAATCTTCCCCTATCACAGTGTGAGACATAAGGCAGGGATTGCTAGACACTTGCTTTGAACGTGAATCTGCCCCAACACAGGCACATCTCCCTTCAAACATCGACTTTGGAATAGTTTGGGAAAGGCCTGTGTGATCAAATACTCTAAAAGGAGGTTGAAGATCAGCCATGATCTGATTGAATGGTGGAGCAGGCTCTAGGGGCCGTATGGCCTACTCCTGCTCCTATTTATGTTCTTAAGGATGAGACATTGGAGTAAAAGGATTAAACTTTGGAACTCTGCGCACGTGTGCGTGATTTCTTTTAATGTTCAGTGAGTCACACAGCAGCAAATAGAATGAGATGTAGTATCTGACACTGTTGCAGTAGCAGACTCTGTGCGTGTGGTGTATCTTAAATATAATTAACCACAGGCCTGAGGTGGTAGACCTGCAACAAAATGTCAAGTGTTTTTCCTTTTACTTTTTTTGGGGGGCAAAAAAACACAGGTCATCGTGGAAAACAGAACGAACAAAAGTGCACTGCAAGGAGGTGGTTCAGGAGGAAGACCTGCCACCCCCCATCATCGAGGACATGTCGACCGCCCAAGAACAGCCAGCTGCTGAGATGCCACATCTGGAGGAGCAAGAGAGCGAGAGCAGCAATGCTCTGAAAGTGGACAGCAGCCCAGAGGAAAAGCAGAGAGTGCAGAGAGAGAAACTCAACAAAATCCTGCTGAACTTGCTGGCCAAAATCCCAGGAAAGAACGGTGAGGCTTGGCTATTGGCAGAACAGTTTCCCCAGTAGTGGAACGATTGAGCTGCTCAGTGTAGTACACAGCCATGCAGATAAGCAAGGTCCCAGGTGGGAATACCTGGTCTGTGCTGAGTTAGTTGTTCTTGGCCGTGGTGGCATTAGGGCACTACACAGCCTCTGTACCTCTGGACTGAAGAGGAAAACATCCTGCTCCCGATCACTATCGAGTGGGTTATACTGCAGGGAATGTGTATCAGGGCAGGGGCAGGGTTGGTTGCTTGGAACCCTGCAGCGCAGCAGGGTCAAAACGCCTGATGCTGTCTGTGTAGGCTCACAGGTGAAGAGCAGATACTTGGATAAAGATCAGAGAACTGCCATGGCCCTTGGAACGATGCTCCCAGCATGAGTGAAGGGGGTGGGCATGATAAATCGGGAAAGGAAACTTCAGTCTAGAGTAGAATTATGTCTGCCTGAAGTCTCTAAGGTAGACCATCAGTTCACAAATGGGCATCTAGGGATGGGCAATAAATGCTGGCTTGCTAGCGACACCCATATCCCCAGAATGAATTTTTAAAAACCATTGCCATCTTATTTTTGGCCATCTCTCCCATGTGCTATTAGCAACCAAAAAGACAAGCAGGGCAACAGTTCCCAGGGCTCCACCTGTGGTCACAAATTGTGCATGACAGCACCTGTGGCAATGGGGAGCTGGAATTCAACCACAGTAATAACTTGAATTTATATAGCACCTTTAATGGAGTAAAATGTCCCAGGAGCATTATCGGACAAAATTTGACACAGCCACGTCATGAGATATTAGAACAGGTGACCAAAAGATTAGTCAACGAGGTAGGTTTTAAGGAGTGTCTTAAAGGGGGAGAGAGAGGTGGAGATGTATAGGGAAGGGTTTCCAGAGCTCAGGGCCTAGGCAGCTGAAGGCACAGCGCCAATGGTGGAGCGATTAAAATCGGGGATGCACAAGAGGCCAGAATTGGAGGAGCACAAAGGTCTGGGAGGGGTGTAGGGCTGGAGGAGGTTGGAGATAGGGAGGGACGAGGCCATGGAGGGATTTGGAGGAATTCAGTGGTACTTCCACATAAAGGGCTGAGTTAAAGATACAGCACCTATCGGGTTTTTTTTCTCCCCCTCTATGTGAGGACCTGTCTGGCCTTAACCCAGCTCTCAGTGGCGTGGTTGAAATGCCAAGCTCAACGTGTCAGCAGTTGCAGGTGTCGAGCCGCGTCCTGTCACTCTGCTGCAGCGTGTTAGAGCTTTACTTAGAGCGCTCCTTCAGCTCAACATTATTTGGGGCACTTGCTGACTGAAAAGGTTAGCGAGTGACACTTAGGGTGGCTGTGATGGTGAAGCCTGGTTACTGTGGCAGGACACAGACTGTCCTGCAATTCAAACTGCATCATTGGAGGCTCGAGCAAATACAGAAAATGCTGGAAACACTCGGCAGGTTGATCAGTATTTGTGGAGAGAACAGATAAGTTAACATTTCAGGCGTTGGAAATCTGCCATCCTGTGGTGTCTCTCACTGTTCACTGAGCTGTTAGATGTGGCTGCCCCTATAAATGGTCGGGGTCCATCCTGCAGTCACCTGGCCTGTTACCTTAGTGGTAATTCTAAAACTTTGATTTAAACTTGATCATCTGTATCATGGAGATGAGAATTTTTTTTTTACACAGCGAGTTGTTATGATCTGGAATGTGCTGCCTGAAAGGGCGGTGGAAGCAGATTCAATAATAACTTTCAAAAGGGGAATTGGATAAATACTTGAAAAGGAAAAATTTGCAGGGCTATGGGGAAAGAGTAGGGGGGAGTGGGGCTATTCGGATAGCTCTTTCAAAGAGCCAGCACAGGCACAATGGGCCGAATGGCGGCCTCCTGTTCTATAATAATTAACCTTGTTATTTTGAATGAAATGGTTAATGAGCCTAAGCATCAATAAATCACAGTGAGCAACTAAATTCTTCTTTGATTTGTGTGCATTCTAGCTATTGATGTTACCTATCTGTTGGAAGAAGGTTCCGGAAGACGACTGCGTAGACGCACACTAATGTTAACCGAGAGCAGCTTCAGGAAGTGATGTGCAACCGTGGAAAAGAGCGTTTCCTGTGTTGGAAATCCTGGAGTCCGCCCTGTCACTATTGCGTCCTGACAGCGAGAGAGTTGGGGAGGCAATAACCCCTCCCCCAGAGCTCTCTGATTAAAACCATTAGAAATAGGACAGGAGGGTGAAGAAGAAACTGACAAATTGAAAACAGTTAGCACTTGGATACGGTGGGCCAGCCAGCGCTGCCGCTGTTGACCTACGGTGCTCTTACAGTGTGTGTGCGTGTGTGTGTGTGTGTGTACGGTGCTCCTCGTATTAACTTCGGGGACCCGGTTAGCTCGGTGGTCCTTTGGCCTGAGGCAGCCAAAACTTTTTTTTTGTGTGGGGGGGGGAGTGGGGTGGGGTGGGGGGGGTGCTATTACAGTTGCCAAACCGCCACCCACTAATTGGAGGGAGGTGGCATCTGAATGAAATGTTAATACACGAGGAGCGTCAGAGATCATTTTTAAAAGATGAGAGGACTGAACTCCATTTCTGTTCCTGTTCTTTGATTGTATGTGTGAATTCACCAGTGTGATTGTCATACAGTTTGTCCAGAGTGTATATATATGTATATGGAGCAAGAGAAAGAGAAGACAGCTGATAAACAAGGTGGGTGGGCTGGGGAAGTTTACAATCCAAGCCCAGTTTTTGCACTCACTCTGAGCGATAAAGGCAACCTGTGCGCTGGTCCAGTAGCCTATCACGGTACATGCTTGGAACATGTCATGTGCACCCCCTTCCCCCCCTCCCTCGAGCAGCAAAAAAAAAAGCAATTAATAAACAGAGAGAAAAAAAAAATGGAAAAAAAAAACCTGGAGTTAAAAAGGACACGAGTGGATTGGGAGACTGATTAATAGCACTTAAAGTGTCTTTGTGGAGGGAAGAGTAGGATCTTTGGAGGTTTTTTTTTCTTAATTCGCTGAGGACGTTTGAAGATTTGAAGATGCCATTGCTGTTGTTCTAAGCTGTGCATCTGGTGTGCTGTGCAAAGAAAAAATAACACACACAAAAAAAAGAAAACCCTGAGGTTCACACAGAAGGGTCCTCGGGGAAGCGGATTCTGCTGGGACTGATGGTGGCATCGCACGGTGCGCTGGAGACATCTACATTAATGACGTCTACACTTGAGGGCAGTCTGTAAGAGCTCGCAGTAAGTTGTGCTTCCAATACTTTGGTAAAGGGGAAGGAGATAAAAGAACAAAGCACCAAAGAGTTAATTTTTTTTTAAAAAACAAACGAGTGATCTGTGAATGAAGTATCTTATTCCCATATTAAGATATGCAAGGTTAACACATCACCTGAGGGATTTGCTCCCAGTTAGAACCACACTGTGACCAGAAGATTGGTGTTCATTGAATGTTTGATTTGGGGCAGTTTTATTTCTCTATATTCTGTTAAGAGAAGAGAGTTCAGAACAAGACAAGCATTTGGCCCATCAAGCCCACTCCTTCCACAGTCCATGCGTGACTACCCCTATGATAATGGGCTCTTTCTCTGCCTCAAATCACTCTTTAATTGGCCCAGGATTGATTGCTTTGTTTTGCCCCATTTCCTGCCAGCCTCGCTGTCCACATCTTTCCTTTAACACTGGAGGCAAATGGGTCCCGCACTGTGACACTAAACTGGGACTTATAATCCCAGGTCTAATTAGGCATGCTGTTCCTTAGTATTCACCCCCTCCAAAAAAAAATGGGTAAACAACAAGAAGAAAGGAGTAGACATAGGAACTGCTACCCTTTCCTCTCACTCCTGTCCCTCATACTCACCCGTTACTTATTCCAGAATTCTAAAGGTGTAATTTGCATTATTTCTTATATCTCCCACTTCTTTCAGCGAGAACCACAGTCAAAGTCACGGACCATTGACTGCAACTGCCAATAGTCGTGCTACGTATTACAGAAAATTACACTTGATTGTTCTTCACCCCAACCCTTCGTTGTGTTCTGAGGTCCAGTTAGCAATTCCCCCAGAATCTGATCACATCTGCGTGTGGCAAATAGATCTGATCGCAGGACCATGTGCATTTTAAACCTTAAAACAGAAGTGTACTGTTTGTAACTCCTGCTCCCCTGTTCCCTGGTGACATTCAACACTGAGTGACTGTACCCGAGTTCCTGTGTGTGCCGCCTCGGCCAGAAAGCAAGGTGCAGAAGCTGTACATTCTCTTTTGCTCTGTTCAGCATTCCCCACCCCCGCCCCGATGCTGTAACCGTCAGGGGAAGTTCTCGTCACGGGGTGTGCACCCAAGTTCAAGCACACAGTGCCACGGAATGTTTCAGCGCTAACCCACTGGACGGGGGCTCACCAGAGCTGCTGAGCACTTCTTTCCCATCTGGCTGTAATTTGTGAGCAAGTTTCTGCATTTCATTAACACTGGGAACTTCACACATGCCCATAGCCACTGCACCAAAGTCACAGATCCCAGCTTGCAATCTCGGCCAATAACCATTCACACAGGGATTGTCTGAGGGAGTGGAGGAACTGGGCCAGGAGGTCTCTTCTCTCACTTCAGTGGGTTGACGAGGAGCAGTGTAGAGGATGGTGTTTGGATGTCCTGACCAGGGAAGGTGGTACAAACAGTGGTGGCAGGAGAGGAGAGTGGGGAAGAGACTGAAGGTTAACCACTCGTATAGAGGCCAAATGAAAATAAATTTTAACAGCGAATTGATGTGTGAACAGATGGGAAGCTGACGTCTTCACTCGTGTATACTGTAACCAGCTCCGTGTGCAACACCATTAACATCAAGTCACCAAAGTCTGCTTCCCTGAGTGGAACCAGTGTGAAAACTTCTCTTTTTAAAAAAAAAAATTTAAAAAATAAAAGTAGACAGGAGAAAACAAAAGGAAAGCCACTACATAAATGAAGAGCAGTATTCAAAATAAAAAAAGTATTTGTTGTGAAGTAGAAAACATTCGCGTAGAAGTAATAATAAAGACACTACGTCTGTGTTCTGTTGAACTGTACAGTGTGGTACCTTCCCCCACCCTCTTTTTAACTAAAAATTAAAAATGAAAAAAAATTGCTTTGCTTTGTCCGTCCGTAAGCTTATGCAGTCCCGCTCCCAACATCCTTTTAAATAAGTAAAAACAAAAAATTATGTGCCAATGTGTACATATCAGTTGTGTGGTTGTCAGCAATACTGTCGTCACATGTTCCTTTACACGGACCAACTCTGTCCAAATGTACAAATGCATTGCGTTAATCTCAGCGGAACATGTTCCATCCCATTCCCTTTTTGTGTCTCAAAAGAAAGAAAACCCTTTGAGATCGTATTTTATTAAAAAAAAACGAAAAAAAGAGAAAGATTGTTTTGACTATTTTCTTACTGCGGAGCAACACTGTACAGTAGCAGAAAATCGAGTATATGATACTCGATGCATCGTTGATAGGAGTTTTGACAGGTCTGTAATATTTTCATTTGTCTCCTATAGACATTTCATTCTTGGTAATAGTGTCAAACACTAAGAAAAATACAAAAAAAAAAATTTATATATGTAGAAGGCACACTATGTCTGTCATTTTCTCTTTCTTTGCTGAAAGACTAAATCATGTTTTAGACAATCAGTGGTTAGGTAATGCCATTTTTTTTCCTCCTCTCCTTCCCTTCCCCTCCCTTCCCTCCTTACCGGCATAGAAAGTGATGACAGGTTTTTTTTTAATGTTTTTTTTTTGGGTTACTTTTTAAAAAAAATCACAAAAACAAAGTCACGGAATCGCTGTTTAAAAGCACTACATTATTGCAAATAGATATAACTATAGTCTGCATGGGTGTAGGCAGTGTGATTGTTTGCTGAAAAAATGCTGCTAATATATTTACTTTTTACAGAAGCATATCTAATAGATAATTGTTTTGACTTTAATCTTTGTAAATTATGTATTACGAATTTTAACGTTGGATGTAATTGCATAAAGACGCTTGTATCTCAACTTGAGAAAGTCTAGTATTAAATGGAGAAACTGTTTTTTTTCTTAATCATGGCTTGTGGTTTTTCTTTGAATTTAAACTCAAAGTTTCCCGTTTACAAATGTACGGAATGCTTCCCCTTGTCTGTTCCCCCGTGGTGACCCTTTCTACGTCCTGTAAGAGTGCGCATGTGTTGTCCTGATGAACAGTTAGTAAATGCATTGCATAGTTGTGGTACTGAGCCATAAGGACCAGGAAAGCCCCCAGCGTTAGAGGTAGCGATATTCCATTTGCTCTCAGCTCCCATGGGCCAGGGTTCCCAATCCTGATGCGAGGTTTATTGGGAAGCACGTTTGTGGATATCCGGTGAGGTTCAAGCTTGGCTGTGATCCCCACCATAGTCAGATGGACTGCCCACTCTCACAGCATTGGCTCCCAGGTGAAGAATAGCCCCTTGCATGTGGGTGATGGCTGACTGTGGAACTCTGCCCAGCATTAGTCTGTCTTCAGGAAGGAGGACGATTTATTTTGGAAGGACCTTATGAAAAAACAATAGCACTCATGACCCTGCAAGATCACCTCTCCAGGATTCTAATCAACTCCTTCTGTCCCACTGTTTTCATCATCATTAGTGCTGCCTCTAATCAGCTAAGTTACACTCTTCAATTCAAAACTCATTTTCACCTTGCTGGCCTGCGTTTCCGGTTTCCTAGACGTACAATGAATTTCAAGTCCAAAAATACTTTCTCTACTCCAAATGACGATTCATGCTAAGAAGGACTGATTAGAATACAGAAATCCCAACACGGGTTAGTCCTTGATGCACAGCGCTAAAAATGGTCTCCATGGAAAAGCTAACAGGATGCAACGTTCAAATGTACTTTTTGTGCACAAATTGGCAGCCATATTTACCTACAATTGGTTGTAAAGTGCTTCGGGATATCCTAAGGATGTAATAAGGTGCTGCGTAAATGCATACTTGTTCTTTTTTTTAAAACACAGATTGCACTGAGGTGCTGGTGTCGAGGCTGCCCAGCAGCATAGAAGAAATTTGTACTATGTGTGCTTTTTGACGGCAAGGAATTCTTTGCTGACAAGATTAAGAGACTCAAAAAAAAAAAGGTTGAAGAACAGTTAACAGTTGATGAAAGCCT
Source organism: Heptranchias perlo (assembly GCF_035084215.1). Classification (NCBI taxonomy): domain Eukaryota; kingdom Metazoa; phylum Chordata; class Chondrichthyes; order Hexanchiformes; family Hexanchidae; genus Heptranchias; species Heptranchias perlo. The sequence continues at coordinate 1,504,946 of NC_090368.1, read as the reverse complement.
TGCCCTGTCTGGGTCCAAGTTCAGCGAGTGTTCGAAGAAGACTTCCTTTCAGAACAATAACTCCTTTCTGACAGGGTTCAGACACTTGACTCTGAACAAAAGCAAGATTGGCTGCTGCTATTTTAATCTCACCAGACACTCAATGTCATCGGCACCTTTCATTCATGGTTCAGCTTGTTCAAACATGGAGTGGCAATTATCATCATTCCTTGGGCGAAAGAAACTGGCATATCCTCTCAGATGTTTGTATGGTGATAAATCAGAAGTAGAAATTTTCTCGCATGCTACCAACGAGGCCAGGCCAGTGACTTCCACTCTCAATAATTTGCTGCGCTCAAGAGAACAGGAGGATCCAATCTATCAACCACCCTAAACAGCTGAACAAGATCTCGAGGAAAAGTCCAAAAGATTCCACTGCCTGCAGTCATTGCTATAAATTCACATCTCCAAGGATTTCACATGTGGCCCTAGCTTGCCAGTGAAGCTACCCACACCTCAAACAGGCTAACCTGCATAAAAACCAAATTGGTAGCCTGTGTTCACAAGCCCGTCAGTCCACTGTTGGCCTTTGATTTTCAGCTTGATCTCGTGTCAACTTGTCAACTCTTAACTCATCCATCCAGAAGGAGCCTACAGCCTGCCCCACCACGGGGGAACAAAGCTAGGCTCAGTCCTGCTCATACAACTTCTGAACAAATGATATTCCCACAGGGATCATTGAATACTAATCAAGAGCAGAAACCCTAGCTGGTTCTTCCTTTCTCTTCTCCCACCCCACCCCCCAATCACCTGACGCCATTTATATCATCCCCACTTTGGCTGTGATCAGCTAACTCATCATCGGCTGACTTGAACTGGAGTCATTTCTGGTACAACCCAGGTACTGCATTTACCCACAAAGTCATGAAGGGAGATAAGTACACATTTCCTTTAAGAAACATAGTCTACACTACTGTTTACAGTCATTGTGGTTTCTACCAATGTGGGAACCACAGGATACTGAAAATTAATACATTTTTTACTGACTGCAAATATGAAATTCTATCTCTGCATTCTTACATTATTTACACAGCTCAAGGCATATGTGGTAATGGTAAGTATTCAATGACCTATCACCTCTGGTAGTATGCACTCCATGACCTTTCAGATGTGGTAAAGGTGAGCATTCAATGACCTTTCGGGTGTGGTAGAGGTGAGCACTCAATGACCTTTCAGATGAGGTAAAGGTGAGCACTCACTGACCTTTCAGATGCGGTAAAGGTTAAAGGTGAGCACTCAGTGACCTTTCGGGTGTGGTAAAGAGGAGTACTCAGTGACCTTATATTCTTTGAAAGAATGGAGGTGTAATAACGAAGGGATGAATTCAGGCTTGCAGCCTTATTTTAAAGACTGGGGATTGGATAATGGATATAAGCCAATAGAGTTTTGTTTTGGGTGGTTATGAATTATCTGAATCTCTCCATCTTGTATTCCTTCTCTGCCACTGTCCTTTTTTTTTAAATGTGTTATCTGCAATTCTAAAATATTGTGTTCGTTTTTTTTCCACCTCAGCTCATTTTTCAGGGCTTTGAGGGTAGAGGTGAGAAAAGATAGAGGGATATGTAACTGAGACGACAGGTACTGAGGACTATGCAGAGCGAGAGGAACTGATACAGAGGAGAGACTGATGGGTGCCGATGAGAAGCCAGAGTCTGAGCGTCAGGGAGCAGAGGTTGATGTAGACTGTTAAGCTCCAAAGAAACTAGTGCTATAGACTGAAGCAAAGAGATGAGACAGGAATGAACAATGTAAAGAATAAACAGCAGCCTGGTGAAGTGGGTTATACAGGAAACCACCCATGACGCAGTGAGTTGAAAAGAATACTAGGATCAAAATGTCAGATTGAGAAAGTAACCTGCCTCTCCCAGTAATTAATTTCAGAATGTCTAGTTGTGGAGTTGTCCGGTTTCTATCCACTTCTTATTTCCTCCTCTGCAGGTGCTTACTGGGCAACCCAAAGTGACACGAGTCTATAAGGTGAGTATCAGCTGATTATTTGACTGTAGGAGCATCACAATGAAGCCCAGCCCTGTCCTAACCGATATCCACACACCTGCTCTTCCCAGCAGGGAATCATTGAATGGCAATCGGGACCAGAAATCTTGGATCTTCATTACTTACCCAAGAGCTCTTACGGTCAATTGTAGTTTCCAACTTCCGCCCCAACTAACTCAGCACAAACCAGGGAACAGACCTGGGGTCAAGCAGAGGGGTGACCATTAACAGCTGCCACTGTGTTTAAAAAAAAACCCTAGTAAATTGCCCAGTGTGTTCCTCACAGTCAGGTGATGCAAATAAGGTTTTTGTTTAATATATATCATGTGCAAAATGGCACTGGAATTGGGAGAGAGACTTCAGAAACCCGCTCCACGGTGCAACCTCATGGCACAGCCTGCAGCTGCAGCGTTACCGGTCGCTGTTTACATAGGAAATTCTCATTGAAATTGCCTAAGTTATGAGTTATAATGATAAATCTTAATATACAAGGGTGGCTGAAATTGTGACAACAGGAAATGAAGTTTACGCTTATTATAATACTAGCCGATCTCCTGTGGCCTTGTACATAGTGTCAGCCATGGTTCAGTTAGTAGCAATCCTTTGAGTCAGAAGACTGTAGGTTCAAGTCCCACTCCAGAGACTTGAGCACAAAATTTAGGCAAACACTTCCAGTGCGGCACTGAGGGAGTGCTGCACTGGCAGAGGTGCCGTCTTTCGGGTGAGATGTTAAACCGAAGCCCCGTCTGCCCCCTCAGGTGGACGTAAAAGATCCCACGGCCACTATTGGAAGAAGAGCAGGGGAGTTCTCCCTGGTGTCCTGGGCCAATATTTATCCCTCAACCAACATCACTAAAACAGGTTATCTGGTCATTATCACATTCCTGTTTGTGGGATCTTGCTGTGCGTAAATTGGCTGCTGCGTTTCCTACATTGCAACAATGACGACACTTCAAAAGCACTTTGAGAGTGAAAGCCAAGTGTAGCGAGTGGGAGATGTCTGGTCCAGGATGCACAGAGGTAATTCATGCTCCATTTTATAATTAAACAGCAATTTGGGATGTAGTTGTTTGGAGCCTAGGACTATCTCTGCAGTACAGTGCTGAGGAGCTGAGAGACACAAGATTATGACCTACAGTGGCTGGAGGGTGTAAGTACAGCATGACCAGGTTACATTGGCAGTTTCCACTGTAAAGGATGACTGGAATTTATTGTGGAAAAAGTTGGCATCAAAACACGACAACAGGAAGTTAGACTTTTCAGATTGGGAGCATATGCATTCAGCTTTAACTTTTTTTATATAATATATATATATATATCAGGCTCTGTCCCTCGATTAGCAGCAGTGACGTTACCGCCACGAGCTGCTCCTATACCGGTGTCAGTGGGGTGTTTGCACTGCCCGTTAGCGAAGCACAGGATCTCGAACGGCCGGTAGCAGCCACAATACAAACCTGTCGGATTCAGTAAGGCCGACGTCCAGAAAGGGCCTTGGGTGGGGGGAGGAATATCAGCCAGTGTTCCTGTTCTCAGTCGTGTCCAGCAACACCTGTCAAAGGGTGGGGCGAGGCTATACAACCTACGCAAACACCCCATCAGCACCAGTATAACAACAGGCAGCCCACTTAATGTGATTGTTGCCCATATTTCCACTGGCAGGAGGGCTGGTAACCAGAGGACACAGATTTAAAACAACTGGCAAACAAACCAGGGGGGGAAAGAGGAGAATTTTTTTTTACGCAGCGAGTTGTTATGATCTGGAATTCGCTGACTGAAAGGGCGGTGGAAGCAGATTCAGTAGTAATTTTCAAAAGGGAATTGGATCAATCCTTGAAAAGGAAAAATTTGCAGGGCTACGGGGGAAAGAGCAGGGGGAGTGGGACTAATTGGGCAGCTCTTTCAAAGAGCCGGCACAGGCACGAGGGGCCGAATGGCCTCCTCCTGCTGTAAGATTCTATGATTAGCGTATGGACAGCTGCTGCCGGTATAAAACTGAACTGAAAACCCAAATAACTGCAAATAACAAACACCAGGGAGTCATTTCAAGGTTGTAATCTAATCTTGGGGTTTGGGAGACTGAGAAACCACTGGAGTATTTATGGTATTAACCTCCATGATTAGATACACTCTGTTAGTCATTAAAATTAAAATCCTGCTTTTCCTGTGAGTAACTTTGACTTACAGGCGAGGAGAGTCCCCAGTTCACCACCACCTCCTCCCACCACCACCCCCCCCCTCCCACCACATGCTGATTTGACGGGGTAGATGTTGAGATGCTGCAATTGGTTTCGAGCCCCCGGGGCTGGAGAGCGGGAAATCATCCACGATTCCAGCTTCTCCTCACAATCCCGTGGCCCATTCTGGAAAGTGAGTGTGTGCATGTCAACAGGGGAGAAAAGGATCAAGCGCAGCTGGGATGGCTCCCTACAGTTGAATACCTTACTGCCAGACTTATAAAGAATGGCTACGTGTGCCAGAGAACCACCAGTGAGAGTCAACACCTTCAGGAGAGGAGGGGACCTGTACCCCAGTGAGAGTCAACACCTTCAGGAGAAGAGGGGACCTGTACCCCAGTGATAGTGCTTTCAGGAGAAGAGGGGACCTGTAACCCAGTGATAGTCGGCACCTTCAGGAGAGGAGGGGACCTGTACCCCAGTGAGAGTCAACACCTTCGGGAGAAGAGGGGACCTGTAACCCAGTGATAGTCAGTGCTTTCAGGAGAGGAGGGGACCTGTACCCCAGTGAGAGTCAGCACCTTCAGGAGAGGAGGGGACCCATACCCCAGTGAGAGTCAGCACCTTCAGGAGAGGAGGGGACCCGTACCCCAGTGAGAGTTAACACCTTCGGGAGAGGAGGGGACCCGTACCCCAGTGAGAGTCAGCACCTTCAGGAGAGGAGGGGACCCGTACCCCAGTGAGAGTCAGCACCTTCAGGACAGGAGGAGCCCTGTACCCCAGCGAGAGTCGGCACCTTCAGGAGAGATGGGGAGAGGATGAAAAGATAAAAATGAAGCACCAGCTCACCAGTACGGGTTAATTTGCGAGCAGAGGTGTATAATGAAAAGCGTGTTTCCTAGCAGCTGACAGTCCCCATTGCCATGTAGAAAGAGAAGCTGGCTCTGTATTCAATTTAAAAGAATCATCCTTCTCTCTCACCCACTCCCAAAAGAAATGCAGGTTGTAACAATGGAGTGAGCTGGAAATTTGTGCGAGTAAGATTGAGCTGGAAGGAGAAGAGGATTCAATAGCGGCTGAAAGCAGCACATAAAGGGAAGGATTAATGGGAAGAGGTATGAGACCCAGTTACACATTACTCATCATCTCACAGCTGGTGTTGAAACTCCTCCGCACTATCAGCTTGGCATTCTGTCTGGCAATACACAGTCAGTCCCTGTGACCCCAAATATGTTTTTCAAAGATCAGTCACACAACCATCAACACAGGCCGAAAAGAAACCGGATTTACACTCGCTTGCCTTTGTTTAAATATATATTCACTTGTTAAATTCCATTTTATTGGAATTAATTTGTGCCCTAACTATAATCTTTCAAAGTTCTCTAGATTCAGGAACTGTCCCTCGAGATTGGAAAATTGCACATATCCCTCCGCTTTTTAAGAAAGGAGAGCGAGGGAAACCGGGGAATTATAGACCAGTTAGCCTAACATCTGTTGTGGGAAAAATGCTGGAGTCTATAATTAAGGATAGGGTGACTGAACACCTCGAGAATTTTCAGTTAATCAGAGAGAGCAAGCATGGATTTGTGTACATAAGAACATAAGAAATAGGAGCAGGAGTGGGCCAATCGGCCCCTCGAGCCTGCTCCGCCATTCAATAAGATCATGGCTGATCTGATCCTAACCTCAAATCTAAATTCATGTCGAATTTCCTGCCCGCTCCCCGTAACCCCTAATTCCCTTTACTTCTAGGAAAGGTAGGTCGTGCCTGACAAACCTGATTGAATTTTTTGAAAAGGTGACTAAAGTAGTGGACAGGGGAATGTCAATGGATGTTATTTATATGGACTTCCAGAAGGCATCTGATAAGGTCCCACATAAGAGACTGTTAGCTAAGATAGAAGCCCATGGAATCGAGGGAAAAGTACGGACTTGGTTAGGAAGTTGGCTGAGCGAAAGGCGACAGAGAGTAGGGATAATGGGTAGGTACTCACATTGGCAGGATGTGACTAGTGGAGTCCCGCAGGGATCTGTCTTGGGGCCTCAATTATTCACAATATTTATTAACGACTTAGATGAAGGCATAGAAAGTCTCATCTAAGTTTGCCGATGACACAAAGATTGGTGGCATTGTAAGCAGTGTAGATGAAAACATAAAATTACAAAGCGATATTGATAGATTAGGTGAATGGGCAAAACTGTGGCAAATGGAATTCAATGTAGACAAGTGTGAGGTCATCCACTTTGGATCAAAAAAGGATAGAACAGGGTACTTTCTAAATGGTAAAAAGTTAAAAACAGTGGATCTCCAAAGGGACTTAGGGGTTCAGGTACATGGATCATTGAAGTGTCATGAACAGGTGCAGAAAATAATCAATAAGGCTAATGGAATGCTGGCCTTTATATCTAGAGGACTAGAGTACAAGGGGGCAGAAGTTATGCTGCAGCTATACAAAACCCTGGTTAGACCACACCTGGAGTACTGTGAGCAGTTCTGGGCACCTCACCTTCAGAAGGACATATTGGCCTTGGAGGGAGTGCAGCGTAGGTTTACTAGAATGATACCCGGACTTCAAGGGTTAAGTTACGAGGAGAGATTACACAAATGGGGGTTGTATTCTCTAGAGTTTCGAAGGTTAAGGGGTGATCTGATCGAAGTTTATAAGATATTAAGGGGAACGGATAGGGTGGATAGAGAGAAACTATTTCCGCTGGTTGGGGATTCTAGGAGTAGGGGGCACAGTCTAAAAATTAGAGCCAGACCTTTCAGGAGCGAGATTAGAAAACATTTCTATACACAAAGGGTGGTAGAAGTTTGGAACTCTCTTCCGCAAACGGCAATTGATACTAGCTCAATTGCTAAATTTAAATCTGAGATAGATAGCTTTTTGGCAACCAAAGGTATTAAGGGATATGGGCCAAAGGCAGGTATCTGGAGTTAGATCACAGATCAGCCATGATCTTATCAAATGGCGGAGCAGGCATGAGGGGCTGAATGGCCTTCTCCTGTTCCTATGTTCCTATATTTAGTCAAGATCACTAAGGACTGGTGCTCCCTAACGCCTGGTTTTATTTATTTTTATGTGCCCAGTTTTTCTATTTTTGTGCCCCTTTTTAAATAAAAAGGCTCTCTGTTAAAGAAACAAAGAATTTGCATTTATACAGAGCCTTTCACGGCCTCAGGACGACCCAAAGCACTTTCCAGCCAATGAAGTGTACTCACTGTTGCAATGTAGGAAATACGGCAGTCAATTTGCACACGGCAAGATCCCCCAAACAGCAATTTGATAATGAGCAGATAATCTGTTTTAGTGGTGTTGGCTGAGGGATAAATATTGACCAGGACACCGAGGAGAATTCCCCTGCTCTCCTTAAGATAGTTCCATGGGATCTTAGAGGGCAGATGGGGCCTCGGTTTAATGTCTCATCAGAAAGGTGTTGTCGACCAGTTGCCAGATCTCTACAAATGTTGCTGTGAAGTAGGGGCAAAATCTCACCGACCTCTGTTTCGCCCCTTACCTTGAAATAAGGAACTCTGCCTGTGTCACAGGTCAGGGGCATCAGCCCACTCCCCGACCCTCTGCATTCATTCAGCTGATGCAGTTGCTGGTGTGCGTCATTCGACAACCTGGCAGTGCGAGGGAGCCAAGTCAACGTGCATGCAGCTGAAAGGTGAAGGAACCTGTGTTAATGACTACAAACTGATGTTAACATCGCTCGCTCTCACCGTGGGATTACTAACTCTTGGCCACTTCCCCTCAATCATTCCGTCAAGTCTTACACTTTTTGAATTTTTCTTTAATTCCCCCAAGTAATTAAATGAACAAAAAGATGTTGGGAGATTTTTTGTAATTTAACATTTTCACAGGCACGCAGATAGTGCCGAGGGGTTCCGATATCCTGCATTGGAGTTTACCACAATTCTGTGGCTTCCCGATGACTTACACATTAAGAACGGGAACTTGGGTGAGGTGGCAGCATCCAGCAAGAGTCAGCAGCTTTGGGGAGGGAAGGAGACTGGCTGAGGGAGACAGAGTATAGGAGGTGGCACAGGGGGTTGATGCTGCAGGGTATTTTTTGTGCATTCTGGGGATGTGGGTGTCGCTGGCGAGGCCGACATTTATTGCCCATCCCTAATTGCCCCTTGAGAAGGTGGTGGTGAGCCGCCGCCTTGAACCGCTGCAGTCCGTGTGGTGACGGTTCTCCCACAGTGCTGTTAGGAAGGGAGTTCCAGGATTTTGACCCAGCGACGATGAAGGAACGGCCGCTATATGTCCAAGTCGATTGACGTGTGTGATTTGGAGGGGAACTTGAAGGTGATGGTGTTCCCTTGCCCCTGCTGACCTTGGCCTTCTAGGTGGTGGAGGTCGCAGGTTTTCACTGGAAACAGTTAAGAAGCAACATTGTGAAGCAGCAGGCAACATGTGTGGAGAGGTCCACAGCAACAACTACATCAGCTTTCTAATCCGTTAAGGTGGAAAACCCACTAGCGACTGCAAGATAAACATGTCCAAAAGCTCTATCCACCTTTATCAGACAGCCTGAGGGTCCCTTTAAGGTATCGCTAGAAATGGCCACATCCAATGGTGGGTGGGAGCAGAAACTGGCAGTAGACAGGCAGAGACAAAAGTGGTGTCAGGGTCCAAATAACATCACCTGAATCCAATATGCATGTATGCAGTGAGGCTCCCGCTTGCTCTAGCTGCTGGGATTCAAGACTGCCTGGAAGTCAAAACGGGTGTTTAAGTGGCAGAGTCAGGTGGACTAGCAGCCACTCCATTTCGGTTACACAGTCACCCCGTTGAGTGAAAACAAGGCGGTAACGAGACATGAATAACCCACAGCACTTCTGAGCTCCAAATGAGGACAGGATCAGGCTCGGTTTGATACCCCCACAGTCAGTTAGCTCTATCCACACTGCCCGTCTGGTTTCGTAGAATCATACAGCACAGAAGGAGGCCATTCGTCCCATCATGCCTCAGCTGGCTCTTTGAAAGAGCCACTCCCCTGCTCTTTCCCCGTAGCCCTACAAATTTTTCCCCTTCAAGTATTTATCCAATTCCCCTTTTGAAAGTTATTATTGAACCTGCTTCCACCGCCCTTTCAGGCAGCGCATTCCAGATCGGAACAACTCGCTGTGTAAAAAAATTCTCCTCATCACCCCTCTGGTTCTTTTGCCAATTACCTTCAATCTGTGTCCTCTGATTACTGACCCACCTGCCACTGGAAACAGTTTCTCCTTACTTACTCTTATCAAAACCCCTCATAATTTTGAACACCTCTATTAAGTCTCCCTTTAACCTTCTCTATTCCAAGGAGAACGATCCCAGCACGTAAAATGGCCATGGGTAAGTGAGGTACTGGAGGGCGAGAGGTTACTGTGGCCATGTACCCCTGCAGGAGACAAACCATCCAGAGAAGATTGAAGAAAATTGCTCAAAACAAATAAACATTGGTTCTAAAACTCAGCCCAGAATGCAGGACAACACTGAGCTTAGACAGTGAGGTGAGGCAGATTAATTAGTGCTTAGGTGTCGATTATTGGAGGAAGGCAGAGAGCTGAACAGTTGCACAGCTTTGCGCATCACCCGATTTCCTTCGCTCCGTAATTGGCGGCCGTGCCTTCAGCTGCCTAGGCCCTAAGCTCTGGAATTCCCTGCCTAAACCTCTTTGCCTCTCCCTCCTTTAAGACGCTCCTTAAAACCTACCTCTTTGACAAAGCTTTTGGTCACCTGTCCTAATATCTCCTTATGTGGTTGTTGGAGGACAATCATCTTGGCCCCAGGACATCGCGGCAGGAGTTCCTAAGGGCAGTGTCCTAGGCCCAACCATCTTCAGCTGCTTCATCAATGACCTTCCCTCCATCATAAGGTCAGACATAGGGATGTTTGCTGATGACTGTACAGTGTTCAGTTCCATTTGCAACCCCTCAGATAATGAAGCAGTCCGTGCCCGCATGCAGCAAGACCTGGACGACATTCAGGCTTGGGCTGATAAGTGGCAAGTAACATTCGCGCCAGACAAGTGCCAGGCAATGACCATCTCCAACAAGAGAGAGTCTAACCACCTCCCCTTGACATTCAATAGCATTATCATTGCTGAATCCCCCACCATCAACATCCTGGAGGTCACCATTGACCAGAAACTTAACTGGACCAGCAACATAAATACTGTGGCTACAAGAGCATGTCAGAGGCTGGGTATTCTGTGGCGAGTGACTCACCTCCTGACTCCCCAAAGCCTTTCCACCATCTACAAGGCACAAGTCAGGAGTGTGATGGAATACTCTCCACTTGCCTGGATGAGTGCAGCTCCAACAACACTCAAGAAGCTCAACATCATCCAGGCCAAAGCAGCCTGCTTGATTGGCACCCCATCCACCACCCTAAACATTCATTCCCTTCACCACCAGCGCACAGTGGCTGCAGTGTGTACCATCCACAGGATGCACTGCAGCAACTCGCCAAGGTTTTCGACAGCACCTCCCAAACCCGTGACTTCTACCACCTAGAAGGGCAACATAGGAACATAGGACAAGAGCAGCAGGTACATGGGAACAACACCACCTGCATGTTCCCCTCCAAGTCACACACCATCCCGACTTGGAAATATATTGCCGTTCCTTCATCGTCGCTGGGTCAAAATCCTGGAACTCCCTAACAGCACTGTGGGAGAACCTTCACTACACAGACTGCAGCGGTTCAAGAAGGCGGCTCACCACCACCTTCACAAGGGGCAACTAGGGGATGGGCAATAAATGCCGGCCTTGCCAGCGATGCCCACATCCCATGAATGAATAAAAACAAATGTGGCTTGGAGTCAAATTCTTGTCTGATTTACGCTCCTGTGAAGCCTTGGGATGTTTTACGACGTTTAAAGCACTGTATAAATGCAAATTGCTGTTGAAATGCTGGGAAAGAATGAGTTGGAAAAGGAGTCTTGACTTCAACAGGAGAGAAAGTTTTTCAACAAAGCAGTGTGCAGGCTGTTGAAAGAGTTAATTAGGGAGCGTATGAACTGAGTGATTTATTGGCCTGCTGACAATGTCCTGGAACTCTGCTGTCTGCTTTATGTCAAGTCTCACATCAGACAAGTGTGCTTTTCATTTCCCTCCCCCTGTGGCTTTGGCAAGGGGAGGGGGAAAAATATCCTGTGTTAAATGTTTTACTTCAGAATCAAAGTGAATGCTTTTTTGAGCAGTCCTCACACTGACCTTGTACCTTGAGCAGTGCAAACTTTTAATCAGAGTCATTTGATAGATGGGATTGAAAACAAACTGAGTTACTGAATCATTCGGCAGCACTAGTAGCCCAGCGGGCTTCTGCTCAGTCCCAACGGTGTGGGAACGCAAGTTCTCGGCTTTCCCCCCGATGGCCTAGTGGGTAAATACACCTCCAGGCATAGCACGAGCCAGTGGAAGAGTCTCGGGTTTGGCCCCTGGTCAGCTTAGTTCAGTCGGTAACGCTCTTGCCTCCTAAGTCAGTAGGTCATAGTATACAATCTAGGCTCACACTTTGGCGCAGTACTGAGGGAGTGCTGCAATGTCGGAGGTGCCATCTTTCGGTTGAGATGTTAAACCGAAGCCCCATCTGCCCTCTCAGGTGGATGTAAAAGATCCCATTGCACTGGTAGTAGAGCAGGGGCATCGAAGTAGAGCAGGAGCATTCTCCCCGGTGTCCTAGGCCAATATTTATCCCACAACCAACACCTATCATCTCATTGCTGTTTGTGGGATCTTGCTGTGCGCAAACTGGCTGCCGCGTTTCCTACATTACAACAGTGACTACCCTTCAAAAAAAATACTTCATTGGCTGTAAAACACTTCAGGACGTCCTGAGATTGTGGAACTCCAGTGGTTAGGAGGCCATCAGTAATGAAGAGCAACGATAATGTGTCACCACAGATCAGTGAATATCTGATATAAGGCGCAGCAATACAATGAACTAACTGGTAGATTCTGAGACAGGACCGTGCAGTCCCAGGAATTGAGAACAGAGGAAGAGGGAAGCTAAAGTTACTTGGATGTAATCGTAAAGGGTTTTTACGTCAAGACTGCACTTTCAAACCCCTCGTAAAAATCGCTGCTGTAAAGATCACAGCAGCCTCCCATCTCTTCCACTATCTTTGATGTTGCTGATTTGTTACATTAACCACTACACCAGCGTTCTTTGCAGACAGCACTGAAGCGTTTGTCCTCCCACTCCACCCTTCCCTGTAGGGCAGTACTGGGGCTTTAGCTATGATTTATTGGGACGGTTTTACGTCCTCCCACCACAACATCTTTAGGAGACTCCCAAGTACTGAAACCTGAAGAGCATTTTCTAAATGGTTTACTTAGGAAAAGGAAGACAAATTGAGTAAGCTTTGTAACAGATCTAATTTGGCTGCTGGAGTCGGGGGCTGAATGGTCCTGGCCTTGAGATGACGCCGTGCGAGCATCAGTGTTCACTTAACGAGTTCTGATGACATTCCTTTGTCAGTTGGCAGCACTCCGCTCAGACATTTCTGGATCGAAGCCCCGCTGCAGGATTGAGAACATAATCTTGGCTGACACGACAGTGCAGGGAGTGCTGTATTGTCATGAGGTGCTGACCTCTGGAATGAGCCATTATGCCAAAGCCCCCGTCTGCCTGTTCAGATGGATGTTGAAGATCCCCCAGCACTATTCAGAGAGAGTTCCCTGTTCTTCTTCTGTATCCTGGTCAACATTCTTCCCTCAACCATCCAGGAAAAAAACAATTAACTGGTCTTACTGTTTGTGGGATCTTGCTGCGTGCAAATTGGCTGCTGTATTAGCCTACACAAACAGAACTGACTGTAGTCCAAAAGTAATTCATTGATCTGTGAGGTGCTTTGGGATGTACTGAGGTTGGAAGAGGTTGCTATAGAAATGCAGGTTCATTCTTTATCTGGCTCATTGCGTGGTAATAATCTGCAGTCAGGGTCTGTCTGACTGTCTTGTAACCAGACGATGCGGAGCTTGAGGCATCTCTCCCATATCGGCACGTTATAGAACAAGAAACTCTTCCCTTCACATGGAGGGAGGGACTGTTCTGCTTACTGACATGATCTTGGGTACTTGAAGTGTCTCCACTTAGCATTCTTAGCATGGACAGCAGTTCTAAAGATTAAAATCACGTCACTTCATTCCTTCATCTTTGGTGTTTTGGTGTGATTTTCCTTTCCGATATCTCCGCTTTCTCTGCTGAAGGTGCGGACTCTTACTGGGGTTCTGTCTGTCCCCTTCACTCCCCCGGTATTTCAAGTGGCCGTTCTTTGTGTGAGAGTGTAATGGTTTTAGGGGAGGAGATTTCACTATTTTCTTTGTTGAAATTATGAAAGGTTTTGGTAGAGTAGATGGGGAGAAACTGTTTTCAGTGGCAGAAGGGTCAGTAACCAGAGGACACAGATTTAAGATAATTGACCAAAAAAGCAGAGGGGAGATGAGGAGAAATGTTTTTACGCAGCGAGTTGTTCTGATCTGGAATGCGCTGCCTGAAAGGGCGGTGGAAGCAGATTCAATAATAACTTTCAAAAGGGGAATTGGATAAATACTTGAAAAGGAGAAATTTGCAGGGCTATGGGGGAAAGAGCAGGGGGGAGTGGGACTAATTGGAGAGCTCCTTCAAAGAGCCGGTACAGGCACGATGGGCCGAATGGCCTCCTCCTGTGCTGTAGGATTCTATGAACAGTCTAACAGCCACACAGACCTGAAAGGACCCAGTTTCAGACTCTGGTTCTATACTGTGATAAATCCCCTCGGTTTGGGCAGCAGAAGGGGCATTATAGTCAGCCTCAGCATGTCTGGGTGTAAGGGGGGGCGGGGGGGATTCAGTCTGGGGTTCAATGTGTGAGGTCATCCACTTTGGACCCGAGGAAGAGAAATCAGAGTATTTTCTAAAATGGTGAGAAACTAGGGACTGTAGAGGAGCAGAGATTTGGGAGTCCAAATACACAAATCACTAAAAGCCATTAGACAGGTACAAAAAGCAATCAAAAAGGCTAATGGAATGTTGGCCTTCATCTCAAGGGGGCTGGAATACAAAGGGGAGGGAAGTTATGCTTCAGTTATATAAAGCTCTGGTCAGACCCCGTCTGGAGACACTGCGTTCAGTTCTGGGCACCGCACCTCAGCAAGGATATATTGGCCTTGGAGGGGGTGCAGCGCAGATTCACCAAAATGATACTGGGGCTAAAAGGGTTAAATTATGAGGACAGGTTGCATAGACTAGGCTTGTATTCCCTTGAGTTTGGACGATTGAGGGGTGATCTGATCTAGATGTTTAAAATGATAAAGGGATTCGATAGGGTGGATACGGAGAAACCATTTTCTTTGGTGGGGGAATCAAGAACAAGGGGAAATAACCTTCAAATTAGAGCTAGGCCATTTAGGAGTGAAATCAGGAAGTACTTTTTCACACAAAGGGTGGTGGAAATCTGGTACCCTCTTCCCCGCCCCAAAAGGCTGTGGATACTGGGGGACAAATGGAGCTTTCAAGACTGAGCAAGAGCAATCGATAGATTTTTGTTGAGGTAAGGGTATCAAGGAAAATGGAGTTAAGGTACAGATCAGCCATGATCCAATTGAATGGCGGAGTAGAACCGAGGGGCTGAATGGCCTCCTCCTGTCCCATGTTCCGGCACCTGATCACTATCCAGTTGGAAGGAGGGTAACCAGGATTTATGGAACTGATTCATGGCACAAGCGAACGCCTTCAGGAAAGAGGGGGAAAATTGCGGGAGAAATTATCTGAAACCTTTTTTAACAGTGGATTTGTAGCAAGGTCTATCGATGATAGAACTCCCTCCCTCCCCAAGATACTGCTTAAAAGCAGCTCTTTACAACTTGAGCCTATTATTCAGGAATTTAATGTTGTAAATTTCCAGCTCTTGCTGTGTTATTGTGGGTTGGACCCTTTTACATTCTGAATCAGTCAGTTTTTCCTTCTCTTGGTTCTCCTGAAGGATTAATCCGCCGGGGGCTCACTCAGTGTGTTTGTTACCCCCACCACCACCACTGGCCCCTGCTATATCGTAGGTGAACTCAAAGGGTTAATGGCAGTCGGTGTAATTCTGGAGGCAGACCCAGTCTTGTCTTCTCCAGGTCCCCCCACGCCTTCATACCTGCAGTCAGTGCAATCAACTGGGGGCCTCTTTCCATCTGAAAACTCACATTAAGTAGCGTGGTTTCAGTAAGGATATTTTTGCGATGCCAGTGGTCGGTACAGACAGAAATAAAATGCATGGGACACCTTGGAGTACTCTCAGCTCCAGGGAAGCACTGAGCCACAGGCAGGATTTATTCTCTGCACTAGTGTTCTCCCCTCCTCGTGTATTGGGGCGCACTGCCATGGCTCGGCCCCCCTAAATGGCCATCAGTGTGTGAATGTACCCATTTCCCAACGGAACAACCAAGAATGGAAACCCTTGAGTGTTTCTGTTTTTCTCCCACCCCCCACCCACCCCACACAAACCAATTTCCACGCAGCCCCCACCACCCTCAGCTGAGCTCAGCCCACTCAGCACAGGCTAGGGTTGAATCCTGCATCCATCCCCAGTCTATGTGGCTCCATACCACACTGGGTGAGATACAGAGCCATCAGGGAACCTCGGCGGATAGATTTCAACCCCCACCCCTCCCCTCCCCATTTCCCCCTCCTGCCCTGGGTCTGATATCTCCTTGTATTAGCCTCTGTCACAGTGTATAGATGTCCTCAAAAGAGTTAGTGCTTTTTCCCGACCAAGCATCCTCTTTTCCCCGACGCATTACGTTTTTGCAGAGTGGAGTTTTCAGCTGAGCAGCTATTCGGTGTTGTAGAAATCTTCTTCGGACCCCCGGAGAGGCTGACTGCGCACCCTGGGTTTCTGCGTCAGTCCCACGGGTGAGAGGCAGCAGAGCCACATTGAGAGCAGCTGCACAGCACTGTAGTGTAACGAGAATAAGATGTAACAGCTCTGATGGACTGATGTAGACCAGCACTGATGGGAGAGTGTTGTTATTGCACCCCAGAGTGCAGTTAGTGCATGAATTATGTCCCTCAGCTTGTCAGCCTTAGAGAAACAGCAGGTACCAGTGATGGGATGGCAAATCGATGTTCCAATTCAGGCAGGCAAGTAATTTAACTCTTTAGAGGCTAAACACATTCGCTTTGCAGTTTCATAAAATCTTATACATTTCAGTACAAAAGAAGGCCAATCAGCCCACTGCGCCATTGCTGAAGCTAACTCCTTCACTCGAGCTGGTCTATTCTAATCCCATTTCCCTGCTCTTTCGCAGTACTCTTCAATATTCTTCTTCAAGTGTTTATCTAAATTCCTTTTAAATGTAATTAACTCGACCAGTCTGTGATGCTGCATTCCCTAGCCCTTTTTATCTGAAATTCTTTCTGACCTCCCCTTTCATTGTTTCCAGTACTATTCCTGAGTTTATGTCCCTTGTTACCGATTCACCAACCGTTGGAAACACTTTTTCACACTTTACCCTCTCAAGCCCTTCCATAATTTTGTACACTTTGTCGCTCAGTGGGCAGCACTCTCTCCCCTCTGAGTCAGAACATTGTGGGTTCGAGCCCCTCTCCACAGACTTGAGCACATAATCCAGGCCGACACTGCCAGTGCAGTACTGAGGGAGCGCTGCACTGTCGGAGGTGCCGTCTTTCGGTTGAGACGTTAAACCGAGGCCCCGTCTGCCCCCACAGGTGGATGTAAAAGATCCCACAGCAATATTTCAAAGAAGAGCAGGGGGGAGTTCTCCCCGGTGTCCTGGGGCCAATATTTATCCCTCAACCAACATCCCTAAAACAGATTATCTGATCATTATCTCATTGCTATTTGTGGGATCTTGCTGTGCACAAATCGGCTGCCGTGTTTCCTACATTACAGCAGTGACTGCACTTCATTGGCTGTAAAGCGCTTTGGGACGTCCCGGGGTGGTGAGAGGGGCGAGAGAGATCCAAGTTCTTGCTTTGTTTTTGATGTTTGAACAGCGGGTTGGGCGGGGAGAGTATCTGCTTCATCTGCTCAGTATAGGGGTTGGGGGTATAACTTTCTCTGCTGACCTGGGGTTTGGGTGGCTTGCTTTATTTGGGCGGTGGGCGGGGGGGGAGTTGCGTGACCAATCGGTGGATGGCAAAAATACCACCCGATCTCCGCTTTCTGAGAGAGGGGTTCTGTACTGTTGGTAGAGTCAGGCCTGTGGGGGTGGGGGAATGGGGACAGATGTATTCTTGGCTGGGTGGGGGGGTGACTGTTGTAATATGTCGAAGGGGGGTCACCGTGGGGGCCCAGGGTGATTGTTTGGTGTCAGTTGGTGAGAGTTGTGGGAATGCTCCTTTCCCTCTGAGACTGGGTCCTGATGACACATTGGACCTCAGCACCTGTGAAACCTGAGCTTGGTCTGTCTGCATGCAGTCAAAACACACTGCACTTAGAGAGCTATTCATCTCCAACGCTTATCTTTAAGAGGGGCTTTTATCCGCACCTCAGTCCTGTTGTCTTCTCTTTCCCTGCTCCCAACCTTATGTGACCCAACCTTAAATTCTTTCGGTGAGATTAACCATTTATAGGCAGGAATAAGCAATGACATTTTAGCCCGCTAGTTACTGGCATCACTGCGGTGGGTTGGGTACAGGGGGGCTAGTGGTGAGTAAATGCACTAGGTGTCAATGTGACTCAGTGGGTAGCACTCTCTCTCGCCCCTGAGTCAGGGGGTCATGGGTGTGAGTCCCACTCCAGAGACTTGAGCCCATAATCCAGGCTGACACTCCCAGTGCAGTAGTGAGGGAGCGCCGCACTGTCGGATGAGACGTTAAACCGAGGACCCATCTGCCCTCTCAGGTAAACGTAAAAGATCCCACCCCTCCCCCAGAGCCTCGGTTCCTTCTGCCAGGCCCGTGGGGGGGGAGGTGAGGGAGCTGATCTGCGTATATCAGCCCACAGCTCCGATTTCCCTGTAACGCGCTGGGTGTCTGCAGATTGCCATCAGTTTTGCAAAATTGCCTCCGTGCCACAGAGCTTTTAAACCGCTGACAAATGGTGTTTACATAGAGACAGAAAGGCCTGTCACCAACTCCTTCCCACACTGCTGGGGTTGTGTCCTGCACAACGCCCCTGAGTTACGATTCTCCCCCCCCCCTCAGTCTTCCTTATCTTGTAGTCGGCCGGAGTCACGTGGTAACTGCAGTGGAACGCACGAACCCTGCTCGATCCACGTCTGTTACAGCAAACGTAACCCTCCCACCGGGGGATTCATGCTATGCTCTGACAACAGACGCTGCGGAGAGAAACAGATAATTAAGTTGGATCCATAATGGATAGGCAGCGGGTGCAATCTTTCCTCTGAGGGCCTTTAGATGTACTATAATAAGATTTCATTCCTGCTGCTTCCAATCCAGGCAGCCTCACTGTTTCTGTGCTCTTCTGACACTGACGTTATTTTATCGTTTTAAGAAAAAAACCACACCGGGTTTTAAAGGTGCAGTTCTCACATTTGGCGAGCCTTTTCTTCCTTTGTGGAGTTTCATAGAATCCTAGATGCTCAGTTTGGGTACCGGAGGGTAGACGACCAGCGTCCGTGGAACCCAGACCCCCAGGGGGAGTCGGGTCCTTCGGTTGGGGTGGTGGGGGAAGAGGGGAAAGAACTTGCGTTTCTATCGCGCCTTTCACAACCTCGATGACCCAAAGTGCTTTCCAGCCAATGAAGTACTTTACGAAGTGTAGTCAGTGTTGTAATATAGAGACTCACGGCAGCCAATTTGTACACAGCATGATCCCACAAACGGCAATGTGATAATGATCAGATAGTGTTGCTGGTTGAGGGATAAATATCAGCCCGGGACACCGGGGGAGAGCTTTGAAATAGTGGCTGTGGTATCTTTTACATCCACCTGAGAGGGCAGATGGGGCCTCGGTTTAATGCCTCATGTGAGAGTCGGCACCTCCAACAATGCAGCACTCCCTCGGAACTGCACTGAAGTGTCAGCCTGGATTATGAGCTCAAGTCTCTGGGGCAGGACTTGAACCCACAACCGTCTGACTCAGAGGCGTGAGTGCCACCCACTGAGTCACGGCAGATGGTGGTAGTACTCTTGCTGACAGTCCAACAGGCGGAACACCCAGAGGAGAGGGAGGTGGGAGTGAAAATGACTTGGGGATCTTTTTAAATTTTTATTCCCGCGGAGCATTTTCTGAAGTGGTGCAGGGAGCTGACAGATAATTGAACGCGAGTCCCCACAGCAGAGACACTGACCAGGACAGGCTCGGCTGTGACTTGGTAGGGTGCGAAGGCAGACTGTACGTCTGATTGTGTTTCGGGGTTAAGTTCTATTCCACATTCTCTGCTGCTCAGGAACAGGTTTGAACCAGTCTCTGTTCACACAGGCTGCTTGGAGGGTCACGTGACCACACGAGCTGGGCTGTGTGGATCATGTGATCCTGTCAGTGTCATTCACGGATCCTGTGCTCCCTCCACAGGGAT
Organism: Heptranchias perlo; assembly: GCF_035084215.1. Classification (NCBI taxonomy): domain Eukaryota; kingdom Metazoa; phylum Chordata; class Chondrichthyes; order Hexanchiformes; family Hexanchidae; genus Heptranchias; species Heptranchias perlo. The sequence continues at coordinate 1,485,263 of NC_090368.1, read as the reverse complement.
CTTTAAACACTCCCAGCACCAGCGCCCATTGCAATGCTCAGACCTTTAAAATCTCCATTTGATCCTTTTCTGTAAGAAGCTATTTTGCACAGAATTTACAGGAACATTCGGCCCAACTGGTCTATCCCGGTGTTTATGCTCCACACGAGCCTCCTCCCTCCCTACTTCATCTCACCCTATCAGCATATCCTTCTATTCCTTTCTCCCTCATGTGTTTATCGAGCTTCTCCTTAAATGCATCTGTGCTATTCACCTCAACCACTCCATGTGGGAGTGAGTTCCACATTCTCACCACTCTCTGGGTAAAGAAGTCTCTCCTGAATTCCCTATTGGATTTATTACTGACTGTCTTATATTTATGGCCCCCTAGTTTCTTTCCTTTCTTACTTTCCTTGTGTCGAGCACCATTTCCTGCCCTTTGTGTTTCGGGTTAAATGCACCTCATAGTGTGGTACTGAATCACACAGACCAGGAAGGATCCAGCTTGCATCCGTGGCCTGTGCTGGGTTATCTGATTTCAGCCAGGGATGCTACGATTAGCCTCAGCCCCCCTGGGCTTGGGGAGGGAGGGGGGGGGTGAAAAATCGATTCCTGATCACTGTACAAATTGTGGACGCGATTGTGCTAGCCTGTGATGCCCTCCACAGTCGAGTTGCCTTCTGACACTCAGTTAGCTGCCAGCCGTGGCTCAGTGGGTAGTGCTCTCATCTCTGAGTTCGAAGGTTGTGGATTCGAGCCCCACTCCAGAGACTGGAGCACATAATCCAGGCCGACGCTCCCAGTGCGGTACTGAGGGAGCACTGCTGTCAGAGGTGCCGTCTTTCGGATGAGACGTTAAACCGAGGCCCCGTCTGCCTGATGTAAAAGATCCGATGGAACTATTTCGAAGAAGAGGAGGAAGAGTTCTCCCCGGTGTCCTGGGCCAATATTTATCCCTCAACCAACATCACTAAAAACTGATTATCTGGTCGTTTATCTCATTGTGTGGGACCTTGTGTGTAAATCGGCTGCCGCGTTTCCTACATTATAACAGTGACTACACTTCAAAAGTACTTCATTGACTGTAAAGCGCTTTGGGATGCCCTGCGGTTGTGAAAGGCGTGACAGAAATGCAAGTCCTTTCAATGCTCACTCCTGCACCAGCCAATTCTTTCTGAGGCCCTTTGATTGCTATGTACGGGTGTTGAGTTTCAGATCAGATAGGAGGGGGAAAATGTTCTTCAAAAAACAGTTTGAGTTGTTAAAGTTCCATATTATAACCCTGTCTCTGTCGCCCTTTCTCCACCGCTCCCCACAGTAGGCCGCCTGAGGCTGTAATCAGCGACAGGACCGTGTCCAGTGGAAGGGAAGGAGAGAAAGATGAGCTGTAACGGAATGGGCCAGCCTCTGTAATCGTTCCATCGTTCTCCCACGCTGAGTGACCGCACTGTTCCTCTGGCTCAGAGTGAACTGGCCGAGGCCCTTTTAACAAAGTGGAGATTTCCTGGGTTTCTTTCCTTCGACTCCAGGTGAGTCCTTCCACAGCACAGATTAATACCACGAGTCTGTCGGTGTATTTCTACATACTGTTGCTGTAGTTTGGCATAGAAACAAAGTATTTATATAGCACCTTTCACATCCCCAGGACCACCTAACAGCTTTACAGCTGCTGAAGTACTTTTGAAGTTTAGTCACTGCTGTGTTTGCCTGCATTACAACAGTCAACTTGCACACAGCAGTAAATGGGTCAAATGATGAGATTTCTGGTGTTGGTTAAGGAGGGAATGTTGTCCAGACCCTGCTCAATCATCAAATTGTGCAATGGGATCCTTTCAGTCCACCCGATCAGGGAGCTTCGGTTTAACGTCTCACCGACAGTGCGGCGCTCCCTCAGTACTGCCCCTCCGACGGTGCGGCGCTCCCTCGGGACTGACCCTCCGTCGGTGCGCCGCTCCCTCAGTACTGACCCTCCGAAGGTGCGGCACTCTCTCAGTACTGACCCTCCGACAGTGCGGCGCTCCCTCAGTACTGCCCCTCCGACGGTGCGGCGCTCCCTCGGGACTGACCCTCCGTCGGTGCGCCGCTCCCTCAGTACTGACCCTCCGAAGGTGCGGCACTCTCTCAGTACTGACCCTCCGACAGTGCGGCGCTCCCTCAGTACTGACCCTCTGACAGTGCGGCGCTCCCTCAGTACTGACCCTCCGACAGTGCGGCGCTCCCTCGGTACTGACCCTCCGACAGTGCGGCGCTCCCTCGGTACTGCCCCTCCGACAGTGCGCCGCTCCCTCAGTACTGACCCTCCGACAGTGCGGCACTCCCTCAGTACTGACCCTCCGACAGTGCAGCGCTCCCTCAGTACTGACCCTCCGACAGTGCAGCGCTCCCTCAGTACTGACCCTCCGACAGTGCAGCGCTCCCTCAGTACTGCACTGGGAGTGTCAGCCTGAATTTTGTGCTCAAGTCTCTGGACCTGAACCCACAACCTCCTGTCTCAGAGGCAAGAGTGCCCCGCACTGAGTCACGGCCGACACTTTTGGGTTTGATTTGGGAGAATTCCCGATATACAAGGCCCAGGATCAAACTGTAAGTGTGTTGCAAGCTCGGAATGTTTGGACTGGAGAAACTGGGCCACAGTTTGGTCTCTTTCACGGTCCTGTGTTTTTGTCAAAGAAGCCAGTTTGCTTTTCCCGGTTAATGTAAATTTAGTGCAGGTCCCATTTTCCACCCTCTGTAAACTTGAGCTCATCCAAAACTCTGCTGCCCCGTATCCTAACTCACACCAAGTCCCGTTCACCCATCACCCCCCCTGGGCTCACTGACCAACATTGGCTCCTGGTCCAGCAACACCTTGATTTAAAATTCTCACCCTTGTGTTCATATCCCTCCATGGCCTCGCCCCCACCCCCTCCCTATCTCTGTAACCTCCCCCAGCCCCACAACCCTCCGAGATCTCTGCACTCCTCAAATTCTGGCCTCTTGCGCATCCCCGATTTTAACCACTGGCGGCCGTGCCTTCAGCTGCCTGGGCCCTAAGCTCTGGAATTCCCTCCCTAAACCTCTCCGCCTCTCTCTCCTCCTTTAAGACGCTCATTAAAACCTCCCTCTTTGACCAAGCTTATGGACACCTATCCTAATATCCACTTATGTGGCTCAGTCTCAAATTTTGTTTGATCCGCTCCTGTTTTACTACATTAAAGGCGATATATAAATGCAAGTTGTTGTTGTTCAGTGGGTGAGTTGTAGATCGCAGCAAACTGTGGAGGATGCAGCCTGCAGCTCCCTCAGCTGGTGAGGAACAGAGCACAGCTTTGCTGCTGCAATATTTGATGTGTGTCTCTTCCCTGCCTCAGGCTCTCCCTGTATCCCTCGCTGGTCCGTAGCTCAGACGATGCTTGGATGACCAATCCCCAGGAGGCCTGACCAGGCCTGCACTCCACACCTCACCATTGAGATCAGGATCTCGGACACTGACCCCACCCCCCCACCGAGTCCTTGCCCTCCACAGTGTGAAACACTGGTGCACTGTGGCTGCAGTGTGCACCATCCACAGGATGCACTGCAGCAACTCGCCAAGGCTTCTTCGACAGCACCTCCCAAACCCGCGACCTCTACCATCTAGAAGGACAAGAGCAGCAGGCACACGGGAACAACACCACCTGCACGTTCCCCTCCGAGTCACACACCATCCCGACTTGGAAATATATCGGCCGTTCCTTCATCGTCGCTGGGTCAAAATCCTGGAACTCCCTTCCTAACAGCACTGTGGGAGAACCGTCACCACACGGACTGCAGCGGTTCAAGAAGGCGGCTCACCACCACCTTCTCAAGGGCAATTAGGGATGGGCAATAAATGCCGGCCTCGCCAGCGACGCCCACATCCCCAGAATGTATAAAAAATACCCTGCAGCATCAACCCCCTGTGCCACCTCCTATACTCTGTCTCCCTCAGCCAGTCTCCTCCCCCCCCCCAAAGCTGCTGACTCTTGCTGGATGCTGCCACCTCACCCAAGTTCCTGTTCTTAATGTGTGTGCCTTGTCGATGGGCTATTCAACTGCAGGTAGCCTCACAACCAAGCCCGATCCTGCCCTCGCCTGGTATCCGGAAGGAGTGAATTCCAGAGCTTAGGGCCTAGGCAGCTGAAGGCACGGCCGCCAGTGGTGGAGCGAAGGAAATCGGGGGGATGCGCAAGAGGCCAGAATCGGAGGAGCGATGAGATCTCGGGGGTTTGTGGGGCTGGAGGAGGTTACAGAGATAGGGAGGGGGCGAGGGCCATGGAGGGATTTGAACACGTGGATGAGAATTTTAAATCAAGGTGTTGCCAGACCGGGAGCCAATGTTGGTCAGTGAGCCCAGGGACGACGGGTGAACGGGACTTGGTGTGAATTAGGATACAGGGCAGCAGAGTTTTGGATGAGCTGAAGTCTATGGAGGATGGAAGATGGGAGGCCGGTCAGGAGAGCATTGGAATAGTCGAGTCAAGGCACGGATGAGGGTTTCAGCAGATGGTGAGCTGAGGCGGGGCCGAGCCCAGCCAGATCTGGAAACCCAGTTTGCTGTATGAAGAGGTGTTGGGGGTTATGTTGGTTTGAGCCCTGGGAGTGTTCGATGGTGGGGGCGGGGGTAGCTGCTGGTTCACAAGTGCTCCCCTTTTTCAACCTGTATAAATTTCATTGTTAATGTAACAGGTCGTGCTAACATCCCAGTGAATCTACGCTGCACCTTTCATACCCTTCCTATAATGGGGTGCCCAACCATCCGGGTACAGTCCCCCCAACACTTACATGCCCACGGGTATCATGGGCAGATGCCTGTAATGGGAAAATGTTCCGAACCATTTGCCATCACCGTAGGCATGAGTTACAAAGGCGCCACTTGAACCATATTAAGTGCGGTGATTATTCAGTACTCACCAATTTAAAAGCTCCGCTGATTTCAGGCAGAGTCAGGTCTTTATGCAGCGTCAGTCAGCTGTGGCTCAGTCGGTAACACTCTCCCCTCTCAGTCCAAAGGCTGTCAGCTCAAGCCCCACTCCAGAAACTTGAGCACGTGATCCAGGCTGAAACTCCTAGTGTGGTACTGAGGGAGTGCTGCACTGTCGGGGGTGCCGACTTTCGGGTGAGATGTTAAACCGAGGACCCGTCTGCCCTCCAAGGAAGACGTAAAAGATCCCACAGCACTATTGGAAGAAGAGCAGGGGAGTCCTCCCCGGTGTCCTGGCCAATAATTATCCCTCAACCAACAGATGATCTGGTCACTATCAGATTGCTGTTTGTGGGATCTTGCTGTGCGCGAATTGGCTGTCACATTTCCTACATTACAGCAGTGTCTACACTTCAAAAGTACTTGATTGGCTGTAAAGCGCTTTGGGACGTCCTGAGATTGTGAAAGGGGTGAGAGAGATGCAAGTTCTTTTGTCAATCAGCTGATTGAAGCAGCACCAAGTCTCCCACTTTCCGACTGCCTCCCATGGTTGTTAACAGAACAAACAGCTGATGGAGACTTTGGGCAGCTTCAATCAGCCGTTGGCACTGTTAACATTTCATGGTTTTACCGTCCAGTGACTCAGGGGTTTGCTCTGGTCTGTTACTGGTGATACAGGAACCCCTGTAACCAGCCCTGCACACATCAGCACAGGCAGCAGGATTAAAACCGTTACCAGTCTTAAATTGCATTTCCTTATAATGCACTGATATCCTGTATTGAAGGGTACAGTGGCGTGATGGTCACGTTATTGGACTGGTAATCCAGAGATCATGAGTTCAAATCCCACGGCTGCAGTTTGAGAATTTGTATTCAGTTTTTAAAAATCTGGTATCAGTAAAAGTGACCAGTTAAACACCGGCTTTGCCAGCGATGCCCACATCCCGAGAATGAATAAAATAAAAGACAGAAAATACTGGGTATGTACAGCAGGTCTGAGTATCAGCTGGGACCCTTGCTCAGAATCTTTAAGCTGCCCTTTGTCTCTTGAATGCTGCTGCCTATACTCAGTATTTTCTGTTTTCAGTATTCACAGTCCCTTTTATGTGTGTGTGGATAGATTGCAAGGCTGCTTTAATACAGAGTGACAAACATAACATGGGCCCCACAAGGAGCCAATAGGAGTGCAGGCTGTACCTTACATCAGCTGAAATCTCGAGGGGGTGGGGAGGGGGAGAGAGAGAGAGAGAGATAGAGATAGACAGACAGACAGACAGACACACAGACAGAGAGACAGAGGCAGGAGACAGAAAGAGAGAGACACACACAGACAGGAGACAGAGAAACGAGAGAGAGCGAGACGGAGAAAGGAGAGAGACAGAGAGTCAGAGAAAGGAGAGCGAGACAGAGACGGAGAAAGGAGAGAGAGCGAGACAGAGAAAGGAGAGAGAGAGAGAGAGCAAGCGCGCGATGGGAATGAAGTCTCAGCATTATCCAGAGCAAGGAGGCTTGATTCATTGAGAGCGGAGAGCAGCATCCTGCATATGGTGCAGGGCAGGGAGTGCTCAATCTCTGCGGACAGCCCGATTCGACTCATCGCCGGTGCAGCATCCGAGGGAGGGACAGACACCACCTGGTAAGCACCATTCCCCCACCCACCCACCCACCCACCCCTGTACCTGTCAGATCCCCGCTGCCTCTGCCCCATTATTGCCAATACATCACTGACTGTTTGTAATTGAACACAATTAAAAGACTGTGGCACAGGGACAGCGTGGTGGGTGGGGGGAGAGGTTGTGATCAGGGTGTGTCTCATTCAGTGGGCAACGTCATTCTGTTGTACTGATGTACGTCTCTCTGTCAATATTGTAGCTGCGCCGTGTGCCGACTGTAAGATGCAGAGGGACACGTAATATGACACCGAGACATCACGTCAGGATGAACCAAACTCTCAGGCTCCCGCCCGGGGGGAGGAGGGGCGGTGACTCCCGCCCGGGGGGGGAGGAGGGGCGGTGGCTCCCGCCCGGGGGGGGAGGAGGGGCGGTGGCTCCCGCCCGGGGGGGGAGGAGGGGCGGTGACTCCCGCCCGGGGGGGGGGAGGAGGGGCGGTGGCTCCCGCCCGGGGGGAGGGGCGGTGGCTCCCGCCCGGGGGGGGAGGAGGGGCGGTGGCTCCCGCCCGGGGGGGGAGGAGGGGCGGTGGCTCCCGCCCGGGGGGGGGAGGGGCGGTGGCTCCCGCCCGGGGGGGGGAGGGGCGGTGGCTCCCGCCCGGGGGGGGGAGGGGCGGTGGCTCCCGCCCGGGGGGGGAGGAGGGGCGGTGACTCCCGCCCGGGGGGGGGGAGGAGGGGCGGTGGCTCCCGCCCGGGGGGGGGAGGGGCGGTGGCTCCCGCCCGGGGGGGGGAGGGGCGGTGACTCCCGCCCGGGGGGGGGGGGAGGAGGGGCGGTGGCTCCCGCCCGGGGGGGGGGGGGAGGGGCGGTGACTCCCGCCCGGGGGGGGGGGGAGGAGGGGCGGTGACTCCCGCCCGGGGGGGGGAGGGGCGGTGACTCCCGCCCGGGGGGGGGGAGGAGGGGCGGTGACTCCCGCCCGGGGGGGGGGAGGAGGGGCGGTGGCTCCCGCCCGGGGGGGGAGGAGGGGCGGTGCCTCCCGCCCGGGGGGGGGGGGGAGGAGGGGCGGTGGCTCCCGCCCGGGGGGGGGGGGAGGAGGGGCGGTGACTCCCGCCCGGGGGGGGAGGAGGGGCGGTGACTCTCACCGGTGGAAGGGGGGGAGGGATGGTGACTCTCATGGTGGGGGAGGGGTCAGGATTTTTCGAGGGTATGGTGTCTAGCCGGGGTCACGACCCCTGCCTAAACACAGCCGCGCTCCCACCCGCGGAGAATGGCCGCTCGGGGCACGACAGAACGTGTTACCCCTGGCAACGGGGTCCGTGCCATGGGGAGGGAAGGGGAGAGATGGTGAAGTAGCAGGGATGGGATGGAGCTGTTGCACTGATCCCTGCTCTCTCTCTCTCACTTGTCCCCTCCGCAGTATCGCCAGTAAGAGAGGAAAATGATCTGTAGCCTGGCGCTCTGCCAGGAATCTACATCAACATCTGCGCACTGAGAGAGGCAAGGACCAGAGCCTGGCAATAGCAGCCCAGCCCAGCCCAGCCCGGCCTCCCCCTCGCACCCTGACCCACTCCACACCCTGCCTGGCAGAGAGCTGACAGCGGGAGTCAGCCCTCCAATCAGAAGGTTACAGGATCCCCTCCTGCTCTCCCTCTCCCCCCAGTTGCTGAACCGATTGATGGGGGAAGAGCTTTCCCTGGATTGAGACACCATGATCTCCAGCACCAAGTATCCCTGCATCATCCAGGAATTCACCAGCCCTCGGTCCAACCGGGTGTTTGCGGCCAAGGAACGCGCCCTCAACAACCTCAATTCCGTCCGCTTGCGGGGCTGCTCCATCGAGCGCTACGTCGCCAGCTGCCTCGGACCCCCGCCCATGGACAGCCGATGGGCCGTGGTGGACACGTGGGAACAGAACGCCCCCACCGGCTGCACCGGGAAGCACCGCGACTGGTCACCGGAAGTGGACGCCAACTGCAACAACCCCGAGGAGCGTTGCCGGTCTTGCCTCCACTCGGCGGCTCCGGACACCCGATGCCTGTCGCCGCCCTCTACCCCCTCCTCCTCTCCGGTCAGCAGCTGCTCGGACCTGAACTCCGACACCAGCCCAAACGCCGTTTGCCCGGATGAATTGGCCAGCTCTGAGCCGGCGGTCAGCGGACGGAGCAGCCCTTCCCCCGGCTCCGGCCTCCGGCCCGAGCTGGCCAAGGTCGGCGGGGCCAGTCTGGACTCGCTGTCCATCAGCCCTGGGTCCGATCGGGAGTCGCAGGCTGAGGTAAATAACGCTGGTTCAGCACCAGGAGCTGAAGCAGAGTCCTCGGTGGGGAGTCCCGACAAACCCCATGCAGATGTCAACCAGAACATCGGTCCCAGCACCCAGGTCACGGGTTACATGTCGACTGGACAACAGGACCCTGGGGTCAGCTGCAAATCCCCGGTTTCGAGGGCAGCTCCGCACGAGGGGTCAACGGGCAGCCTGGCCCCTCCACAGTCTGAGCCACCAAGCCTGCCCTTCGACACCGGGGCCTTGATCCCCACTCCGGACCAGGTCACTCTCTCTCCGTTCGACGGGGCTCCCAGGTCGTTGCCACCCCCGAGACCGGAGGGGACGCAGCTCATGACGTTCGCAGACGCTCCGATTTCCACCGGCCGGGGTCCCGAGCGGCCTCCGCTCCGCCCCGGCGGAAAAGCCACATCCGAGGGCCCGGCAGTCAGGAACATCACCTCTTTCCACGAGTTGGCGCGGAAAAGAAGGCAAATTGCAGCCGGGCACTGGCCCAGCAAGGTCAAAGAGGACAAGAGCGACTGGTTAATGGTCTTCTCGCCCGACACTGAGCTGCCACCACCACCCATCACCTTGACCCAGGAGCAGGGAGTAGCTGGCCCTCAGCCCCAGGCCTCGGGGAAGGCTTGGAGCCAGCAGAAGGAGGTGGTGACCTTCAGGGAGCTTCGATACCGGAGCCAAGTGGACAGGTGGAGCCTTCCGTCGGGTCGGAGCGACGCACCGGGGACTTCAGACGCTACAAGGGCCAGCACTCAGCGGGAGAGGCACAGGGAGCCAAGGAGATCGGAGGCTGGAGGTCAGGGGCCAAGGCCAGCTGGGGTCAAGGTGTCTGAGGAGGAGGAGGATGGAGGGCGGCCAGTAAACCATAAGAGCCGGTCGGGGCAGGCAAGGGAAGTGTCAGACGGACCTGGCACCAAGCAGCTCAGAATGCAGAGTCTGTTCAACAAGGTCCAGGGCTGCAACGCAGGAGGACAGACACGTGACTTAGAGGGCAGTCAAGCTACGGGAGACCTCCCGCTGACCAAGGGGTTCTCCAGGTCAGGGCAGGCGGAGGGTCAAGCAGAGGAGGCTGCCCACATCGTGGGAGGAAGCGGCAGAGCGCGAGGAAAGGCTGACGGCCGAGACAAGTCCGTCAAAGAAGGTAAGAGAACATGGGGAATACTCCCCACTCCTGTCGTTCCCAGTCCCAGCGAATGTGTGTGGAATGTTCCCAGCAATACATTGATAAGAGGGAAGCACCCATTTCATCATGTCTCATGGCACAGCGAGTTACTCTGAAACGCAGTGACTGTTCTGTGGGTAAACCCGACATTCCCACAAACAGCGTTGAGATGAATGGTCAGCTAATCTGTTTTTAGTCATGTTGGCTGAGGAATGAATATTGGCCCAGGACACCGGGAGAACTCCCCCACTCTTTTCAATAGTCCCACTGGATCATTAACATCCACCAGAACCAGGCAGATGGGATCTCGGTCTAACATCTCATCCAAAGGACAGCATCTCCGACAGTGCAGCACTCCCTCAGCACTGGCACTGGGAGTGCCGGCCTGGATTATGTGCCCGAGCCTCTGGAGTGGGGCTCGAACCCACAACCTTCTGACTCAGAGGGGAGAGAGCTACCGCTGACCTATGGGAGGAATGTAAGACGGGCTGCCATCTTGCTATCACGATCAAGATCTTCCCCCACTGTGTGTAACATTCTCTCCCTAAAACAACAACAACTTGCATTTCTATAGTGCCTTTAATATAGAAAAACATCCCAAGGCACTTCACAGAGGCATCATGAGAAATAAATGGACGCCAGGACAAAGAAGGAGATATCAGGACAAGTGACCAAAAGCTCGGTCAAAGAGATAGGTTTTAAGGAGCGTCTTAAAGGAGGAGAGAGAGGCGGAGAGGTTTAGGGAGGGAATTCCAGAGCTTAGGGCCCAGGCAGCTGAAGGCACGGCCGCCAATGGTGGAGCGATGGGAATCGGGGATACGCAAGAGGCCAGAGTTGGAGGAACGCAGGGTTGTAGGGCTTTTGGTCACCTCCCCCTAATATCTCCTTACGTGGCTCGGTGTTAAATTTTGTCTGATAACATTCCTGTGGAGCGTGTTGGGACGTTTAAGGCGCTGTATCAATGCAAGTTACTGTTTTGTTGTAAGAACCCGACTGTCCCACTAATGTCCTTTGTGTCTCTCCAGTCCCTTCACTCTGTAGTTTGCAGCTAACCCGACTGTCTTGTTGTTCAGTCAACTCGCGAGCCACAGGGTCTCCGCTCCCCCGGACTAGGGAGGGGTGCTGAGGCCAAGTGTAATGTGCCTGTACCCCTGTAACAGTGGGAACCTGCAAGGGGCGGAGCGGGGGAGGTGGCAGAGAACTGGAGGGGTAGGGGGGCCGGGAATGATTCTGACCTCCACCAATGATAACCCACCATTCCTTGTTGCCATGGTGGGTCTCTTTGTGTAGTAAGAATTGCTGTGATTGGTCGCCTTGTGTTGCTAAGGGGAATTCTGTAGCCATGACTCCAATCACAATGACTCAGGACCCGGTTTAACGGTTCATCAGAGTTTGATTAACTTCTGTTCACTGAAATTCAGGTTTGGTTACCATTTAGTTGAAATTTGCGTTGAGTTTGGTTGGCACTGGGCGAGTTATTCGGGCCATTGTTGGATACGGGGATAGAACCCAGAGTGCCCAGGTAGATGGGTCAGTATCTGGTCCCGCGCCACATAAAATCATAGAATCATAGAAAGGTTACAGCATGGAAGGAGGCCATTCGGCCCATTGAGTCTGCGCCGGCTCTATGCAAGAGCAATCCAGCTAGTCCCCTTTCCCAGTAGCCCTGCAGATTTTTCCTTTCATGGATCAGGAAGATTCCAGGCGCCATCCCCGCTCAGCTGATCTCAGCCGGGGCACAGAAAGAAGCCAGCTTGCCCTTTTGTACCAGTGCTGGTTCCACGCCTGGCCTACCTAACCCTAATCCCATTTCCCAGCTCGTTCCCTATAATCCCTTAACATTTTTCCTCTTCAAGCCTTTATCTAATTCCCTAAAACACTGTGACTGTCTAGACTCCAACAGCCCTTTGTGATAATGGATTCCATATCCCATTAACCCTTTGGGTCAGTAACATGTTCTCCTCCCCTCCCCTCAACTGCTTCTGTCGCTGACCCTGAGTTTATGTTTCCTCGTTCACTGACCGGATACGACACTGAACGATTGCGGGACGAAAAGGGTTAAATTACGAGGACAGGTCGCACAGACCGGGCTTGCAATCCCTCGAGTATAGAGGGTGATCTAATTGAGGTGTTTAAGATGATTAAAGGATTTGATAGGGTCGATAGAGAGAAACTATTTCCTCTGGTGGGAGAGAGTCCAGAACAAGGGGGGGCAGAACCTTAAAATGAGAGCCAGGCCGTTCAGGGGAGATGTTGGGAAGCACTTCTTCACACAAAGGGGAGTGGAAATCTGGAACTCTCTCCCCCAAAAAGCTGTTGAGGCCGGGGGTCAATTGGAAATGTCAAAGCTGAGATTGATCGATTTTTGTTAGGCGAGGGGATTGAGGGTTACAGAACCAAGGCGGGTAGATGGAGTTAAGATACAGATCAGCCATAATCTAACTGAATGGCGGAACAGGCTGGAGGGGCTGAATGGCCTCCTCCTGTCCCTAATGGCTGTAAAGCGCTTTGGGACGTCCTGAGGTTGTGAAAGGCGCTATAGAAATGCAATTTCTTTCTCTCCTGACGAATAACAGCAGTGGAAGGGTTAATAGCACAGTCAGTGCGGTTATAATGAGGCTGTGTGGTTCCGTAACAGCAGGAAGCTTTAGTTTCACTTTGGACCTGAGTGAGAGCAGCTCGTCCCGTGTTCACCGGCTCTTAAACTTGATGTGCTGCAAGTCGGGTTAAGAAGCTGCGGAGCTGCTGATATGGGGTGATGCCAGCAGGGAGCAGTGAGCTCAGACAGCAGGGCCGAGGGTGAGAGGCCTCTCCGGATCAGGCCTCTGAACAGCAGGGCCTGAGGGAGAGGGTCAGGCTCTGGACTTCCTCTCCACTTGCTGGCCCTGCATCTCGAGGTAAGCAGATGAACTTTAGTCACAGGCGTTAGTGATTGGACCGCAGATTAAACTGCACCATTGGGCAATGGGACCCGGGGAAAAGCTTTATATCCACCTGGTGTAGGTGTTGCCATCTGTAGCCCGGCCCAGGACACCCAGCTCTACCTCACCGCCACCTCCCTCGACCCCTCCACTGCCTCTGATTTGTCCCGCTGCTTGTCCGACACCCAGTGCTGGATGAGCAGGAATTTCCTCTATTTAAATATTGGGAAGATCGAAGCCATTGTCTTCGGTCCCCGCCACAAACTCCGTTCCCTGGCCACGGCTCCATCCCTCTCCCCGGCCACTGTCTGAGGCTGACCCAGACCCTGCGCAAACTCGGCCTCCTGTTTGACCCCGGGCTGAGCTTCTGACCCCGTATCATCTCCATCACCAAGACCGCCGACTCCCACCAGTAACATCGCCCGTCTCCACCCCTACCTCAGCTCATCTGCTGCTGATACCCTCATCCGTGCCTCCAGACTCAACTATTCCAATGCTCTCCTGGCCGGCCTCCCATCTTCCACCCTCTATAAACTTGAGCTCATCCAAAACTCTGCTGCCCGTATCCTAACTCACACCAAGTCCCGTTCACCCATCACCCCCTGTGCTCACTGACCTACATTGGCTCCCAGTCCGGGAATGCCTCGATTTTAAAATTCTCAATCCTGTGTTTTCAAATCCCTCCATGGCCCCCGCCCCCTCCCTATCTCTGTAACCTCTATAACCCTCCGAGATCTCTGCGCTCCTCCAATTCTGGCCTCTTGCCCATCCCCGATTCCCATCGCTCCGCCATTGGCGGCCGTGCCTTCAGCTGCCTGGGCCCGAAGCTCTGGAATTCCCTCCCTAAACCCCTCCGCCTCTCTCTCCTCCTTTAAATCGCTCCTTAAAACCTGCCTGTTTGACCAAGCTGTCGGTCACCTGTCCTAATATCTCCTGATGTGGCTCGGTGTCAAATTTGGTTTGATAATCGCTGCTGTGAAGCACCTCGGGACATTTTACTCCGTTGAAGGCCCTGTATAAATTGGAATTGTTGCTGATGTTGGACTAACAGATCTTGCTGCTCTGAATTAGTATTTATCCAACAATGAAGGAACAGCTCTTTACAAACCTCCAGGCCCACAAAATTCAAACAAGATAAACCTGTTTAGCGAGTAAGAGTTACAAGAACAGACAGGATGTGGAGATGCCGGTGATGGACTGGGGTTGACAATTGTAAACAATTTTACAACACCAAGTTATAGTCCAGCAATTTTATTTTAAATTCACAAGCTTTCGGAGGCTTCCTCCTTCCTCAGGTGAACGTTGGTTTTTTTTTGGTGATTTGTATATTCGGAGACCTTGCAGGTAACACCTGTCTGTCTGCACACTGATTGCCTTGGCAACGGGCAGTTGAATAAACTGTCTGTAATCACCAAGCATTGTTCTGTGATTTATAAATGCGACTTCATTTCGAAGATTTCATTTCCAACAACGTTCACCCGAGGAAGGAGGAAGCCTCCGAAAGCTTGTGAATTTAAAATAAAATTGCTGGACTATAACTTGGTGTTGTAAAATTGTTTACAAGAACAGACAGAACCAGGCGAGATGGAGAGCAGTTTGGAGACCCCCCCCGCTGTCGTATCTCTTTTGGGGGCAGAGAGAGTCTGGGGTATGGGGGAGTGGACCCATAGCATTAATGAACATGTCCCAGCGACCGGTCACTGAGTGGCTTTAGTTTGGGAGCAGGACAGCCAAAAAGCTGACCGGTCAGGGAGCAGCAATAGACTGACCTAAACCAGGTAAAAATCCACGTTTGCAGAAAGTGACATTTTTGTAGTCTAATTATCTGTTACCTCTTTAAGGATGCTGAGTGCTCTGGGTTTGATCTACATATATGTGATATAAATACCTGAACTCTGGCTCCTCACTGTCACTCAGTCCTGATGCAGCAGATTTGGCCCCTGCATCGTAACAACGACCTACTTACCTGGTTACTCGGAGCGCTGGCATTCCCGCCTCTAAGTCGGAAGGTGCAGGATTCAAACCCGTGCTCCAGACAGTGCCAGCGAACGGAGCTCCCAGCCCATAAAACCCCCCTGCCCTGGGGGACCCTCCCCATCGGCTGGGGTAGAGAGGGCCACGGATGGAGCGCTCCCCACTGCGTTCCTCTAATGGACACTGTTCTCCAAGGGGAGAGCGTGGAGATACGGAAACAGTAAGTCAGACAACTGTGGGTTCGAGCCCCAATCCGTGACTGGGGCACAGCGTCAGGGCAGTACTGAGGGAGTGCTGCATCGCGTTCCGACGAGGTGTTAAACATGTTACTGATTCCAATCGATGGGGAGAGGAGAGTTCTCCCAGCGTCCCAGCTAACGTTCCTCCCTCAACCACCAGCAGCAAAATAAAAACACAGGTTAATTGGTCAGTCACAGAATTCTACAGCACAGAAGCAGGCCATTCGGCCCACCGCGCCTGTGCCAGCTCTTTAAAAAAGCTATCCGATTAGTCCCACTGTCCTGGGCCAATATTTATCCCTCAACCAACATCACTAAAAAACAGATGATCTGGTCATTATCACATTGCTGTTTGTGGGATCTTGCTGTGCGCAAATCGGCTCCGTGTTTCCTACATTACAAAAAGTGACTACACTTCAAAAAGTGCTTCATTGGCTGTAAAGCACTTTGGGACGTGCTGAGGTGGTGAGAGGGGCGAGAGAAATACAATTCTTTCTTTTTCTTTTCACTTCCCCAGCTCTTTGCCCATCGTCCTGCATTCACCTCAGCACCGTTTGTGGGATCTTGTTGTGCATAAAATGACTGTTGCACATAGCTCTGATGTGAAGCACTGTGGATTGTGAAATGGGACGAGGTGCTGGTTAAATGCAGATTCTCCCTTCTCCTTTCTTGCCTGTTCCCGCACGGTGAGGTTCCCCCATCACTGGTGTATGGAGAGAGAGAGAGAGAGAGAGAGGGGGGGGGCAGAGAGAGAGGGAGGGGGGCAGAGAGAGAGGGAGAAGGGGGCAGAGAGAGAGGGAGAGAGAGAGGGGGGGGCAGAGAGAGAGGGAGGGGGGCAGAGAGAGAGGGAGAGGGAGAGGGGGGGGTTGTGCAGAGAGAGGGGGAGGGGGAGCAGAGGGAGAGGGAGAGGGGGGCAGAGAGAGAGGGAGAGGGAGAGGGGGGCAGAGAGAGAGGGAGAGAGAGAGGGGGGGGTTGTGCAGAGAGAGGGGGAGGGGGGAGCAGAGAGAGAGGGAGAGGGAGAGGGGGGCAGAGAGAGAGGGAGAGAGAGAGGGGGGGGTTGTGCAGAGAGAGAGAGAGGGTGGAGGGGGGAGCAGAGAGAGGGGGGAGCAGAGCGAGAGGGGGAGGGGAGCAGAGAGAGAGGGTGGAGGAGGGCAAAGAGAGAGAGCGGGAGAAGGGGGCAGAGAGAGAGGGGGAGGGGGGCAGAGAGAGAGGGGGAGGGGGGCAGAGAGAGAGGGAGAGGGGGGCAGAGGGAGAGGGGGGCAGAGGGAGAGGGGGGCAGTGAGAGAGGGGGGCAGAGAGAGGGTGAGGGGGCAGGTGGTTAGCAGCACTGGAGGGGCAGGCTTTGCATCTGAATTGCCCTCCAGTATCTCATTCTTGATGCATGAGCCCAGGCAGGATATTCCACCATGGGAGGATCACAGCCAAGCCCAATCCTGTCCTCACCCCGAAATCCGCTCACACACTCAAGCTCGAGCAGGGGAGTAACCGGGAGCAGGAACCCTGCTGGGTGTTTTTTTATTAACCTCTTCCCCACTCCCCCTAGGCAGGGGTCCTGGAAGCCAGTCATAGACCCAGCTGGGGTCCTGGCTAACTGGGGGTTGAGTCCGAGATTAACCTCGAAGCCACCGGTGGAGTTTACCCTGACTTGTGCCGGGAGTGTTTGTTGTGTCTGTCGGTGTTTGGTTCTGACCAGGGTTTGGCATTTGCCCAGAGGTTGGAGTTGGGGTGGGGGGAGGTGGAGATCGGATCCGCTCGGGGCCCCTCGACCGCTCGGGCCCGGCCCGGCCCGGCCTGGCCCAGACTGACCAATGCTGCCACCGGTTAACGGGGGCTGGAAGCACTCGGGGACCCCGCATGGCCTCACTGCCTCAAACACAGGACCAAGTCACAGACTCTCAGCCCGAGGCCGAGAATCAGGCCCCAGGCCTGGGGAGGAGGACTCCCCTCCCTAAACCTCTCTGCCTCGCTCTCCTCCTTTAAGAAACTCCTTAAAACTTACCTCTGACCAGCCTTTTGGTCACCTGAACTGATATTGGACTTGAATGTAGGGGACATGATTCAGGAATTTGCAGATTATACAAAAATTGGCCGTGTGATTGATAGTGAGGAGGAAAGCTGTAGACTGCAGGAAGATATCAATGGACTGGTCAGGTGGGCAGAAAAATGGCGAATGGAATTCAATCCAGGGAAGTGTGAGGTAATGCATTTGGGGAGGGCAAACAAGGCAAGGGAGTACACAATAAATGGGAGGATACTGAGAGGTGTAGAGGGAGTGAGGGACCTTGGAGTGCATGTCCACAGATCCCTGAAGGTAGCAGGACAGGTAGATAAGGTGGTTAAAAAGGCATACGGGATACTTTCCTTTATTAGCCACATGGAATATAAGAGCAGGGAGGTTATGCTGGAACTGTATAAAACACTAGTTAGGCCACAGCTTGAGTACTGTGTACAGTTCTGGTCACCACATTACAGGAAGGATGTGATTGCACTAGAGAGGGTACAGAGGAGATTTACGGGGATGTTGCCAGGGCTGGAGAATTTTAGCTATGAGGAAAGATTGGATAGGCTGGGGTTGTTTTCTTTGGAACAGAGGAGGCTGAGGGGTGATTTAATTGAGGTGTATAAAATTATGAAGGGCCGAGATAGAGTGGATAGGGAGGACCTATTTCCCTTAGCAGAGGGGTCAATAACCAGGGGGCAGAGATTTAAAGTGATTTGTAGAAGGATGAGAGGGGAGCTGAGGAGAAATGTTTTCACCCAGAGGGTGGTGGGGGTCTGGGACTCACTGCCTGAGAGGGTGGGAGAGGCAGAAACCCTCAACTCATTTAAAAAGTACCTGGATGTGCACCTGAAGTGCTGTAACCTACAGGGCTACGGACCGAGTATTGGAAAGTGGGATTAAGCTGGATCGCTCTTTTTCAGTCAGCACGGACATGATGGGCCGAATGGCCTCCTTCTGTGCCGTAACTTTCTATGATTCTATGGATATCTCCTCATGTGACTCGGTGTCACATTCTGTCTGATTTACGCTCCTGTGAAGCGCCTCGGGTGGTTTTACTGCATTAAAGGCGCTTTATAAATGGGAGTCGTTGTTTGAACCCACGACTGCATTCAGTCGGGGTTTGACCTCTGTCAGAGACCTGCCGGCGGAGGCTGGCCTGGATCAGCTGCTCTGTCACAAGGTCGCTATTGATTACTTAATGGCGCAGAGGCGGAGGGGAGATTCTGGTGAAGCTTCCTTTGCATTTTACTCAGTGCGGAGAAGTTGGCCAGTGTCCGAGATTCTAATGGAATAAAGAATCGAACCAGCACAGAGCTGCCTGGGATCGGAGCCATGCCTGTAACATACTGTCTTATGCCTCCCACAGTTTTGTTTACACTCTGTTTCTTGAGTTGCCATTCTCTTTTGTGCCTGTCTGTCATACATGGGTATTAAACTCTGCTCCAAACCTGCCGTCAAGCTCATCTGTGGTCCTGAGCCAAAGGAGGAGATTTTAGGACGGGTGACCAAAAGCTTGATCAAAGAGATGGGCTTCATGGGAGGCCTGAAAGGAGCGAGAGGTGGAGACGGGGAGGGGTTTGAGGAGAGAATTCCAGAGACTGGGACCCAAGTGGCTGAAAGCACGGCTGCCAGTGGTGGAGCGAAGGGAGTGAACATGAGACCAGAATCAAAGGGATAGTCTGTTCGGGCACGGTGACCCGTTCACCCATCACCCCCTGTGCTCGCTGACCTACATTGGCTCCGGGTCCAGGAAGGCCTCAAATTTAAAATTCTCACCCTCCTGCTCAAATCCCTCCATGGCCTCACCCCTTCCCTCTCTCTGTAACCTCCTCCAGCCCTACGACCCTCCGAGATCTCTGCGCTCCTCCAATTCTGGCCTCTTGCGCATCCCCGATTTCCATCGCTCCGCCATTGGCGGCCGTGCCTTCAGCTGCCTGGGCCCTAAGCTCTGGAATTCCCTCCCTAAACCCCTCCGCCTCTCTCTCCTCCTTAAAGCCTCCCTCTTTGACCAAGCTTTTGGTCCCCTGTCCTAATATCTCCTGATGTTGCTCGGTGTCAGTGTTTGTCTGATTTACGCTCCTGTGAAGGGCCTTGGGACGTTTCACTACGTTAAAGGCACCGTATAAATTACAACCAAAACACTCCCCCTCCCTCTAAAACAAAACTACACATCAACTCCTCCCTCATGTGATACTGTGTAGTACAGTCACAGGCCAACTCGAAACCATTATTTCAGCGGCTGCAGGTTTGGCTGATGTGAGGCGTTAAATTCTGTTATGATTTATTTTTCATTTAGTGTTTCTATACTAACAATAAACCATCTTCTCAGCGGTCAATGTCAGAATAGACAAAAGTGAAGTTGAACGAGGAGTTTAAAAAAAAATGATGTGAAGTCTTTTTTGGAGGGGGAGGTATATTAGAGATAATACAGCAGGGTCGGGGGTGGGTGGCTACTGAGTATAGTGGGAGTAAAACACAATTTTCTCATTACACTCGACTATTGGGCTGGGTTAGCTGATTTCGGCCGGTGCAGTTAGTGAGGAGGAGGGGGCTACACATATTCTCAGTGAGCTTTCAGCCAGGGTTCCTGCTCCTGATCACTGTCCAGTGACCTCGGGGTTAGAGAGAGGGGGAAATCAGCCAGGGTTCCTGCTCCTGATCACTGTCCAGTGACCCCTGGGTTAGAGAGAGGGGGAAATCAGCCAGTGTTCCTGCTCTTGATCACTGTCCAGTGACCCCTGGGTTAGAGAGAGGGGGGAATCAGCCAGGGTTCCTGCTCCTGATCACTGTCCAGTGACCCCTGGTTAGAGAGAGGGAATCAGCCAGGGTTCCTGCTCCTGATCACTGTCCAGTGACCCCTGGGTTAGAGAGAGAGGGGAAATCAGCCAGGGTTCCTGCTCCTGATCACTGTCCAGTGACCCAAGCTGGGAACTCTCTGTGGATGTTGGCTGAAGACAAGATCAGGCTTGGCTGTGATGCCCTTTGTTGTTGACTAGCCTTATGTATGACAAATAACCACTTGGGAAACATACCAGCAGGAAGCCAGTGCCCAGAGAACTGTACCCCAGGGAGAGTCAGTGCCTTCAGGAGAGGGGGAGAATCTGGGTTTTCATTTATTCTTGTTCATTCCTTTCATTATTTATAAATGTCTCATTTTGTCCAGACTTGTGACTAATTCATGTTATTCTTTTTTCTCCATTGCCCTGTCTTGTCCTCCCTTCCCCACATGGTTTTTGTTGGATTTTTTTCCATCTGTCTTTTGTGTTTTGTAAACTTTCTTTTTTCCTCCTTCCTCTCTCCTCCGCCTCTTGCTTTTTCTCCTCCCCGCTACCCATCTTTCCTCATCACTGTGCCCACCTCATGTCTCTCTCTCTCTCCCCATCTCCCCCTCTCCCCATCTCTCCTCTCCCCATCTCTCTCTCTCCCCATCTCTCCCTCTCCCCATCTCTCCCTCTCCATCTCTCTCTCCCATCTCTCTCTCCCCCATCTCTCTCTCTCCCCATCTCCCCCTCACCCCAACTCCCCCTCTCCCCATCTCTCTCTCTCTCCCCATCTCTCTCTCTCTCCCCATCTCTCTCTCTCCCCATCTCTCTCTCTCCCCATCTCTCTCTCTCTCCCCATCTCTCTCTCTCTCCCCATCTCTCTCTCTCTCCCCATCTCTCTCTCTCCCCATCTCCCCCTCTCCCCATCTCTCCCTCTCCCCATCTCTCTCTCTCCCCATCTCTCCCTCTCCCCATCTCTCCCTCTCCATCTCTCTCTCTCTCCCCATCTCTCTCTCTCCCCATCTCTCTCTCTCCCCATCTCCCCTCTCTCCCATCTCTCTCTCTCTCCCATCTCTCTCTCTCTCCCCATCTCTCTCTCTCCCCATCTCTCTCTCTCCCCATCTCTCTCTCTCTCCCATCTCTCTCTCTCTCCCCATCTCTCTCTC